>NC_081412.1:224276986-224623652 GCF_030272615.1 Cryptomeria japonica
ATGACCAGTGGATTGATATTCTGAGTCACAAATCCCACCATGGTTTTTCCTCTTTGAGGTTTTCCATGTATAATTCCACATGTTATGGTTCTCATTTATGTGATTGACTTATTGGTTTCTTTACTTCTTTTAATTCTGTATGTACCAGTATACCAGTTGGTGTATGAATGTTTTAATAAGGCTAAAATTGATCATTTCGGTATAACACTGATTCACCCCACCCTCTTAGTGTTATTGGATTCCAACAACACACACACACACACATGTGTATATGTGTGTGTGTGTGTGTGTGTGTGTGTGTGTGTGTGTGTATGTATGTATGTATACACACACATATACATATACACCTACACATATACATATATGCATATGATACACATATACACATACACATACACATACACATACACATACACATACACATACACATACACATACACATACACATACACATACACATACAATATTTTAAATAGATGTTTTTCGTACAGTTTAATTAGAAAATTATGTTTAAAAACTACATGCATAAATATATACAAATGATTGAATCTATTGATTTTATACCATTATAAAAAAATATAAATAAATATATATGCACAATTCATATGCTTGTTTAGACAAAGAAATCAATATATAAAAACTACATACATAAATATATATAAATGATTGAATCTATTTTAATACCATTAGAAAAAAATATAAATAAATGTATATGCACAATTCATATGCTTGTTTAGACAAAGAAATGTATTTTGTATTTATAAAACCAAGTTGTTCATGATATGTTAGTAGTTTGAGTTTAAAATAATAATGATGACACAAACAAAAATATTTTTATTTATATACTACAATCATAACAATATTTTGAGTTATTTCATTAAATAGTTCACGTGCCTTGCCTATGTTTTCACATTTTATTTTATTTTACATTTTTTTAATTTTGGGGTATTCTATAAAAAAATATCTCACACCTTTTTATGCTTTCATATTCTATATATTGTTGACCTTGATATCTAAGAATATAGACAATGGAAGTTGTGGGTACAGTAATGTGATGTGCGTCCATTGACAATAGTAGAAGATCCACCAATGCATATTTTTTTACTCTATTTGGTGGTGTATGATTTAGATGAGTGAGTGATGGAGTGTGCCCACTTGTCCGCTATAGAGATAGAATATATAGTGAAAACTCATGCCTATAAAGAAGCCATTTGGATTAACATATTGTTTTTATAAATTGGGTTAAATAGAGAGTATTTAAAATTGATTATGCTAGTTAGAGTGCAATCTTCTTAGTTAGGAATTTTTTTTATGGGAAACCTATGCATATAGATATTCAATGTCATTTTGTGAGATGCATAATAAAGGATAAAAGGTAAAAAAAATGATTAATACATTGTGAATCTATTTACCAAACCCATGAGTATAGAGAAGTTCATATGCCGTTAAAAGTCGAGGGGCATCTTGGTTTGTTACAATTGATTCCGTGATGATATTCCATCAATAGGCCATCACAAGGCATACAACAAGTGGAATATTTTTTGAAATTAAGGCGTCTCAACCTTTAAAAATATGCAATTTTATTTATTTATTATTTTAAAGCATTTTTCTATGATTATTTAGTATATTTATAGTGTATTTTATTTAGTATTTTTACTCCACCTAAATTGGGTCATTGTGACTTATGTAAGATATTTAGTGCCATATTTCATTACTTTATTGTATTGGTTATTATACAAGTTGATGATACAACCAAACAAGCCAATATTTATTTGCAAGCAAAACACCTATCACACAAAAGAGATCAAGAAAAGATAATATGCTCTATATAACCCAATAATTCTATAATTTTGCACAAACAATTTGGAGATAACATTACAATGAATGAATGAATCCTTATAAAGGATAAATTAAACCCTAGGTGCAAATACTTAATGTTAAAATTAAGAGAACTAGAGAAAAGCACGAGGAGCTAAATAAAGCTCAACTACAATAGAGCTAAAGCTAGAAAAGTAAACTTTAGATTACAAAAAACACCTAAGTATAGCTTAATTGAAAAAGTAATTAAAGGACCTAATAGATAAATAATTAGATAAAGTGTCCTAATTACTACAAAACCCTCCCATAAGATTAGCTTAGGGATAAGCTAAAGTACTAAAAATGAATTCAAAATGTATGCATGAATGAGTCCTAACAACTAGGCCTAATCAGGTACTCATGTACAAACTAATGCAAAGAAATGTAACTCTCAAAAAAAAATAAAAGGAGAAAACGTCGTGGAACAAAACTCTCCAAAAGAGAGAAAGAGAAATGAAAAAGAAAGTACATGTGACAAGCATGAAGGACTCAATATGTCCCCCCAAGTATTGAATTGGTCACATAATTACAATCAAGATTCCCCCATAGGAGATAAAAGATAAGACAATGCACCCCCCCACAAGAGAGAAGCTTAAATGTCAAACATCAAGGCTTGAGTATGAATGTTGATGAAGATCCAAGAGCAACAAACCACATTCCACCCCTTAGGAAGAAACAAATTAAGTGGTTGAGGCTAAAACAACTCCATGAAAGGACATGAAAGAAATGGTCTCATGATGTGTGCCATAAAAGACTACTCGATAGTCCAACTATCTAAATCAAAAGATGCCAAATCAATTGAAGAAAATATAAACAACTGTGAATATACCTAATGAACAACCTTTGAAGGAACTAAAGATGAGATGACATGGATTCTCAAACTATCACCAAAGAGGAATCAAATATCCTCAATTGTTGTCCAAATATCTAGAGTGCATGATGTATCAAAGAACCCCGCATTATCTAGAGTACCAACTCAAGCAATCTCTTCACTATGTAAATATCTAATGAGCATTGAATTAGGGGTGAATTCAACTGTCTTTCATATCACATTGTGAGTAACCTAGTAAATGGAAAGGAGATTGGAAGATAATATAGGGACACAAAGAAAATTATTGAATGTGCCACCATCAACCTCAATAGAACCACTCCAATTGACACTCATGTAAGTGTTATTACCCATCAAAATCTATGGAAGTCCACAATAATAAAAAAAAGAGGACATACCTTTTGATGATCCCATATGATGTAAGGCTCATAAATCAAGTTCAACTACTTGGAGGACTGATGTGTGGATGCAAAGAGATTGTGGCCCTTCATCTTTTCTTCAACACACATTGATGAGGAAGACCCTGAATATCCATATCATAAAGTGGTAGAAGAAGATGTACTAGATGAAGGCAACTAAAAAACATGATTCTATAGAAGATTTGTCAACTCATCATTACTCTTTGCATAACATCGATGCTCATCATGGTTGTTGGTATAATCATGTCTCATAATTATACTTTACTTAAGTTGCCTTAGGATAATGCATCTCATAGTAGTTTTCATGTGAGACACTTAGGAAAGTGTGCACATAGGGATGATGAATGTAGGAGAAATTCCACCTTTTGTGGTCTTATCTTGTTGTTAAAATCCACCTTCGGTGGGTGTGTTGGTGCCCCAAAAGAGGTTTACACTTCTAGAGGGCAGTTTCCATGTTGATCTTTAGACTATCTATAGAGAAGCCAACTCCAACTACCAATATCTTGAAGGACTTGGACCGACTATGAAAAGGATTCTCCAAATCCTTCTACACTTTGGGCTTTGCAAGACCTGGGAGGGTGATCCCTTGGTGAATTTGTAATCTTTGAACTATACTCAAAATTTTCACCAAAACTAAGCAGATAATCTCATCTGAAGGCTCAACAAAGAGGAAGAATGCTCAAGAATGGCAAATTATTAAGTGACCCTCAACCTATTGGAGCATGAGATGTCTTCAATAAATAGTAACATACATGAAATGAAAAGATAATCTGATATTTAGAAAATTTTAGCAAGTTGTTGGTGAGTTTGAATAGAAAACTGACATTAAAGATAGTTACAAGCTGTGATCAATGCCTTACTCCATTGGGTACTTGAATTTACAAGATGTAAAATGAAAATATGACAAAATTTTATCTAATAGCATAGGATCTAAGATAATATTGCCTTACAATATATCTCATCTACAATCCCAACCCAAACTACTTATCGAAATCCTTGCATAAGACCTACCACTCCTTCAAGAACCTGCACAAAACTTGACACTAAATTCTATTGATTTATCTGTAAATGAATTTACAACTTGCTCATTTCACCTAGAATCAATACTGGAACCTATCCTCTCCAAAAATAGAGATATCAAAACTTGGAACCAAATTTTTGGGACCCCCGTCTCATGGCCTAGAATTCCCTTTTATAGAAACAAGGGAGAAAACAAGCTTCAAGCTAGAGGAGACACCTGTCACTCAAAGATGATCGGTTACCCATAATTTTGTTACAAACATATTCCTTACAATCTCCCAAAAACTATCCACACTAGTGTTCATGATGAGGTAGAACAAAAATTTCTAACTGCATTTTGGTAGAAACAAAAAATCCTTGAGCCATGCCATTATCACCCTTGATGCCTACACATGGACCGTGAGATGCGTCATTTTGTCCTACAAAGAATTTCCCTTCCTAGAAGGGTAATTAGAGCTCAACAAGAAGTAAAGTCTCCCTCAAACTAGAGGAGGAGCTCCACACTTCTTGTCCAGGCTCAATGAAAGTGGAAAAAAGAGTTCACAGAGGAACATAATAAGAGGGGAAAAGGTTGCAACCTCCATGCCATTACAAAACTGACTAATTACTGCCCCCAACCCAACCTTGTCCTACTCCTATTCCTCTATGGGACCCTTTCTAAAACCCCATGCCAACTAGTGGCAAGAGAGAAGAAGATGATGTGTTATGAGGGGTTCCTTCAGATGAGTGTGAATTTCAAGCCTCCACTGACTATAAGCATACTCATTGAGAAAAGAGGACTTCCATCCAGTATCATATAGTTCATAGTAACTCCTTGCATGATATTGCTCAAACATCATCCTTATCTCTAATGAAACTAATTCAAAAAATAATGAGGTCTCTATTCTCTTTTACCCATTGAACCACCACCTTGCTATATTTATAATAAAAAATCACTTCATTTGGCAATGCTCATTCATGTGAAAAATCATCCTTATGATGCTTTCTACTCATCTCGTTGGCTATGGACTCAAGAAGTCATGTCTATCAAATCCAGGACACCACCATATTTAAGATATCAATTCTTTTCCTTCTGTCAAGGCTTATCCTACGTGAATGATTTTGTTCTGATCTTATTGTTCCTTGAATGCATAATTTCTGCTATAGAATCTCTTTTTTAACACTGAGTCATTATCTTTTGAATTCTTCTAAGAGATAGTTCCTTGATTTTACCTTAATGTGAGAATCCTTGACAACATGCATCCTTTGATCTTGTTGATAGGTCCATGATACTTCATTTCCAACTCACAAATCATCCCAATCCTTTTATACCTCTAAAAATTTGACTTCTCGTTGAGGTGGCAATGAAATTAGCTGAGATGACATCTTTGGAACTATCAACATTGCTTGCTAATTCGACTCAACTCAAAAAATATCTTGTAGAACAGGTCTTCTAAAAATTAGTCAGCATCTATGTGTCTCGACTTGTCTTCATTCATCCTATGTGGACAAGCTTACATTCTATCTGCCTTTATTTTCCCACGCAGGTGATAAGAAAATGACTTTAATCACCATTTTGAAATACATTATGAATTTCCACCGTAGATTTATCCATCTTGGCATATCAAGTGATCACCATTAGTCAACCTGATATTGACTTTCCAACTCAAATCTATCAGCGACCCCACTGTTGAACTTCTCGGTTTGCCTAGAACATGTGGCATCATCTTGTGATGCCATAGTCCTTAACCTCCTTGCATCTTCCTACACTTGACTATGAGGACCATTGCATTTGTGTGCCCGCCATAATGATCACCTAACACTGGCTGCTAACCCTTGAGCACCTTTTGGAATCATATTAAAACATTGCTATTTATTTTTTCCATGTGCAAAACTATGCAATTTTAGTAGCTTGGGTTTTAACTGAAAGACCGATAACCATTTGGTTAAACTGCTGGTCAAAGAGGGACACATGCCAAGATCTCAAGATGCCACATAGCAGTGGCAGTTAACATTTTTTGATCATGATATTGCAAGGAATCGTAACTGCAAGAAATATAAACCGCTAGGCTTATCAGAAATGGGACTGAACCAAAGGAAATAAAACACAAACTTAGGACAAAATTAAAAGGGGACGACATTTATAACTTTAAACCTAGAGAATAAATGGCCCCACCAATGAGCTTAGACCCTTCAGACTTAGGACAAAAAGGTAATGAAGAAATATAAGATGTTTAGGGTTTTTTAAGTATGAGACTCAACCAAATGACATAAACCCTAAACCCTAAGCCCGAAAATACCAGATAGAGAGCCAAATAAAATCCAAATGACCAATAGTTTGCCTAAGGCATGAAATGTTTTTGCTAGGTCATTTTCAAGACTATCAGTGGCTTTGGTTGGGGATGATCATTACTCAAGGATGATACGAGAATCCATAATCTTTAGTGGAGCAAATCATTCACAAAGCAGACCAAAAAGGAAGTTACCTAGATAGGGCAACTCAAATAGAAAAGGAAACCTATTCTAATGTGCACAAAGCCTAATCTACTACTCATGAAAAAGAAATACTTCAAGAGAAGTAATTTCTAAGAACTATCCATGAACATGCAGTTCAAGAATTTCATCTATCATTTCTCCCCGTTTACTCTAGATCAGATATGGGCCTAACTAGATGGAATCAAACTTACCATGCTTTCCTTTGTCTTCCAATATGGAATTCCACATCAAGACCAAAACATTTACATGAAAACTCCTTATAGTTTCTCCTTATACAAGTTCATGACCCACATATGTAATTTAGTATTTTGGTATTAGGTTCTCTTCTAGTTCCATTCAAATTCATCAAAGATTCAACCCTCAACTGTATTTCAGTTTCCATATCATCATCACAAGTTTGGAAAAACTTGTACATCTCCATTGGGTGGCAGAGTCAATCCCCTTTTCTCTACACTGAATATTATAGTTTTAAAAATCAAACCATGATTGATGGCCCAAGGCCACCAAAAATGAGATACTAGTATTTACCCTTATCAAAAATCTGATTCTCATCTACATATGTGATCAATAACTTGAAAATATCATTGCATACATACTGACCACATACACAAACATTTGTAAAATGCAAGCTAACCTTGTGTCTGACAACATCCATGCCTCTTTTGATCAAATACTCATTCAATTGACATGAAACTAAAGATTCTGACTTGGATTCATGCACATCACTAGCAACAAAGACAAATAGAATTTCTTGATTAGTTTGAAGAACTCTTTCCTCATCATACAAACCATGCTCATAATAGTCTGAAACATTTTTAACATTATCATCATAACTAGTAACAGAAGAAAATTCATATTCATCAAACAACATCAAATCAAAAATCACATCTTGGTCAACATTTAAGATGTTTGGATTCTCAATTGTCTCTTCATATAAAGGATTATAAACCAGATGAAAGCCCTCCTTAAAAACATTATGGAAAAGCACTATCTTATCCATATGTGCATCCTCATCAAACAATGCATTAAAAGTTTTATTGAAACCATTGTCCATCTCAAGTTCACATTCATTTTCATCAGGAATAAAAGAATCATAATCTGAACTAGAACAACTCTCAGTATAATCCTCACAATACAAATACTCTTGATGTTATGATCTTCATAGGCTTCAACAAAATTATCATGGCTATTCTAACCCTTTTGAACTTCATGTTTACCAACCACACTTGCCGGTTTAAGAACATTTTGATGATAAGAAAACTAAGGAACAATCCAATCCATTGCATGAAGAGTTGTTTGTAATGCGACAACTGGTGTATTACTACTTGTAATATTTTTTTTAGGCACACATACCTGGACTAACTCTTCACACACATTACTTTGGATATGTTCATGTGGCATAAGCATAAGATGAAGCATACTTTCTTCATTGGAACACACCATGGAGCTCTCTATCTTAAAAGCATTATCAACCAAAAATGGTGGAAACTCATCATTCAAGTTCTCATCATCATACATAACTAATTCCTGAGAGAATGAATAGCATCATCTTCATTAGATGTATAACATTACAATTCTTCTTCATACAAACTACTAGATTCATCTGAATGATAAGACTATAGATGGACCTTTTATGTGACATCCTTGCTGGAACAACTAATAATTCTATCATATAGTGTAGCAACTCAAATTACCTCTATCTCCATATCAATCATGTCACACAATTTCTCACTAACATGAGGAATAACCACTGTGTGGGACAAGTTCTCTTCACTCACATTTTTTTTTGAATCATAAGTCATAACATGGTTAGTGTGATCAACAGGGATGTAGATGCATTGACATTGGTCTTCACTTATTGACTCACACCTTTCTTCAACATCTAGTGTCTTAGGACAACAAACACTTGCAGATAGATAACCCCTAGGGATTCCATATTTCAAGTTGTTCTCAATGTCCATTGCTATCCTATAAGCCTAATGCAAGGTTTTTGGATATTTGTCTCTCAGCAAATAGTTCATTTCCTCATCAAAAACAACTAGGTAAACAACCAAACACACTGCATCATTTGGCCTATAGCTAATAGGAACATCATCCAATGTTCTTGCAAATTTGAGATTGAAAGTAGGGACCAACTCATCTTCTTCCTTTTGAATACCCATGAATTTTTTTATAATTGAACTTGGATTAACTCTTTCGCTAAATTGTTCCATGAAAGATGCACTAAGTTCATCCCATGAAGAGATAGAAAATTCTTGCAAATAGGAGAACCAATCTCTGGCATCTTCTATCAAAGTTTAAACAAAAAGCTTCATGAAAACATCTACCTGACTTATCTAAAAATCTCCCAACAAATAAAAAACTCATGTAGATGCTGACATGCTGATTTTGAGCTTTTCCCATTGAACTATGGTAAATATTCCCTAACCTTATTAGGAACAACGTTTGGGAAACCTTTAATACCATTAAAACTTAATGGTCTATATCTTTCAATAGGGATCATTTTGCTGTGACTTGAAAAGGGTTGCATACTTTGCACATTTACATTTGATATTTCATAGGGATGTATAGGCAAAAAATACATCTTCTCACGCATTTCCCTACTTCTTTCCTTTATCATAATCTTAAAATATTACACTGCATAGCTCAAACATACTTCATTCAACTTTATACAAAATCTAAAAATTATATCTCAGAAGTATGTAAAATAATAACTACTATTCCATTTCTTAGTTCCTAACTCACTTAATAGGGAAACATTTTCCACACTGATTTTCATGGAAATACATTTGACTCATGAAAATAAATATACCTAGAAGTATTGTAGTGGTTGGAAATCAACTTTTTGGCTTGCAACAATGATAGATCTGAAGCTATCTTCACATCTTCATTATGTTCTTTTGTAGAGTCGTCACCTCTTTGCAGAGGACAAATATCTTGAACAACT
Source organism: Cryptomeria japonica (assembly GCF_030272615.1). Lineage (NCBI taxonomy): Eukaryota > Viridiplantae > Streptophyta > Pinopsida > Cupressales > Cupressaceae > Cryptomeria > Cryptomeria japonica. Next base: position 224,286,534 of record NC_081412.1, read on the forward strand.
GGAATTTCTTCACAAGCCAGATTTGTTCAAGAACCAACATGGCAACAACTCCTCCTCCATCATATAGATTCCTTCCTCAACTTGTTAGGGTACATCATAAGAGCTCAAATCTACTTCATCTCTACTACAAATTATTTGGTTCTTTAGTTCTTCTTCAAATAATGGACACTGGTGCAGAGATCTCAGAGTCGCCACTCACAACTTGTGAGTTATTATGAAATAATCATGAAAAATGGACAAATCTAGACATAACTTACATTGAAAGATGAATTACAATAGATTCTAAGGTGACATTTACAAGAATTGAATCAATTGATAAGTAGATGGACTTAACAAGCTCATGACTCTATAAGATAAAATGACTTCAATAATTCATCCCCAACAGAGTCGCCATTTTTGCTGGTGCCCCAAAAGGGGTTTACACTGCTAGAGGATAGAAACCAAGTTGATCTTCAAACTATATATGGAGAAGCCAACTTCAACTACCTCTATCTTCAAGGACTTGGACCAACAATGACAAGGATTCTGCAAATCCTTCTACACTTTGGGCTTTGCAAGACTTGGGAGGGTGATCCCTTGGTGAATCTATAATCTCTACACCATACTCACAATTTTTGCCAAAACTAAGCAGATAATCTCATATAAAGGCTCAACAAAGAGGCAAAATGCTCAAGAATGGAGAATTATTCAGTGATCCTCAACCTATTGGAGCATGAGATGTCTTCAATAAATAGTAACATACATGAAATGAAAAGTTATTCTGATATTCCACAAATTTTAGCAAGTTGTCGATAAGTTTAAACACAAAACTGACATTAAAGAAAATTACAAGCTGTGATCAATTCCTTACTCCATTGGGTACCTAAATTTACAAGATGTAAAATGAAAACATGACAAAATTTTGTCTAATAGCATAGGATCTAAGATAATATTGCCTTACAATATATCTCATCTGCAATCCCAACCCAAACTATTTATCAAAATCCTTGCATAAGCCCTACCACTCTACAATTCTACTCAAGTATTTAATCAACCCCTTAAATCGAAGAATGATAAAAAAATACATACACCAGGACAGTGCAACGAATGAAAAAACCCTTGATTATACTCATTCAAAATATGGTAGAATTATACACTGGAGAAATGGATTTGAATTATATTTTATTGACTTGATGAACTATCTTTTGCCACAAAACAATTTACATATAACTCCTTCAAGAACCTGCACAAAACTTGATACTAGATGCTTTTGATTGCTCTATAAATTACTTTACAACTTTCTCATTTCACCTAGACTCACTACTAAAAACCTATCCTCTCCAAAAATAGAGATCTCAGAACCTATGACCAAGAATTTGGAACAAAATTATGGAACAAATTTTTTTGGACCCCAGTTTCATGGCCTTGAATTCCCTTTTATATAAATAAGGGATCAAACAAGCTTCAGGCCAAAGGAGACACCTATCAATCAAAGATGACCGGTTACCCATAATTCTATTACAAAAATATTTTATACAATCTCCCAAAAACTATCCACACTAGCGTTCATGACGAGGTAGAACCAAAATTTCTAACTACATTTTGGAAGAAACAAAAAATCCTTGAGCCATGCCATTATCACTCTTGATGCCTCCAGATGGATGGTGAGATGCATTGTTTTGTCCTACAGAGCATTTCCCTTCCTAGAAGGGTAACTAGAGCCTGACAAGAAGTAAAGTCGCCCTCAAACTAGAGGAGGAGCTCCACACTTCATACCTAGGCTTAATGAAAGTGGAAAAAAGAGCTCATAGAGGAACATAATTGTTGACAATTTGGAGGAATTGATTATGAGTTGCATTGAAGTTTGTCATTGATATCAACACTAGCTATTTTTTTGTCTACTGACTTCCACTAGAGTGGTTGGTTCTTGATGTTGATCTGTAGATTTGTCTTCGGTTTGGTCCAGCTATTGGAATTGGTTTGGATTGGTGATTCACGTGTTCCTGATGCATATCACATTCAGTTGGTTCAAGATTTGATGATCCAGATGCTATAATTTATTCTAGTAAGCCTTTTGGTTACCAGTAAGGGTTTTATTAACAACGCCTTGATGAAGATCTTGTGGGTATTCATCCCCATTATGGTTTTTCCCAGTTGGGTTTCCATGTGAAAAATCAGTGTGTTATGGGCTTTGAGTTTTTCATGTGATAATTGTGTGATACTGATTAAGTTTAATATACATGCAATGTTAACTTGGCTATGATATTATTGATACAACTCATGCATGATTATATCTATGAAGTAATATTTATGATTTGATGAGCTATCGATTGCTGTTTGATGCACTTTTGTTAACCTGCATATCTATTTAGAGTATCTTTGTGTAACCGGTATTGCTTTAGTTAAGTTGAGCAGTGATGATAACTAGTTGTTTGTGTTTTGATTTATCAAAGTATTGATGGAGAAATTTTTGCCTATACAGATTCACCCCCCCTCTGAATACTGGTTAGGACCTAAGTTGCTCATCATTATCCATCAATTGGTATCAGAGCAACATCCAGGTCCTCGGTGAATAAGCTTAACCGTTTGAGGTAAAAGATCATGTTTTAATGATGAAGAGGGAAAGTCCTAAGTTCAATAGGGACAACAAAAAAATACAGAGGGACATAATGAAGATATATATCAAGAGTCTGGTTGCCCAACACTGGAGTTATGTTGAAAATGCCTATGTAATCCCTACTGGCACTCTAATTGATGATTAGAAAAGAGAAATACAAGAAAATGGGAAAGTCATGGAAGCCCTTATTAGAAGTTTGTCTGATGTAGAGTTCATTGATGTACAAGACAAGGACAATCTGAAAGAGGCATGGGACAAACAAGAATCTATTTATGGTGGTGATGAACATGTCAAGTAGGCTAAGGAAGAGAGCCTTAGAGGAAAGTTTGAAGATATGAGAATGGTTGATGGAGAGACCATTCAATAGTATGGAATTAGAATCAAGATAGTGGTTGGAGAAATCAAGAGCATTGGTAGAATAGTTGATGATGCTACTATTGTCAGTAAAGTCGTAAGAACACTCTTACCGATGTATGCAATCAGGGTTTCCACTATTCAGGAGCTAAGGTCTATCAACAAAACTAAGGTATATTTAGACTCTATTATTGCAAACTTGATTGCATATGAATTGAATAGCTATGATGGAAGTGTTCAGAATACTGAGTCAACCTTTAGAGCATCTGCTTCCACCACACTGACCAGAAAAGGAAAAGAGGTCAGTACCAGTTATGAATCCAGGACAAACAAAGATATGGACGATGAGGAGATTTTGATGGAGTTTGAAGATCTTCTTGCCAAGAGACTTCCAAAAGGCACTAGAAAATATAGAGGTAAGCTTCCTTTGAAGTGTTTTTCCTACAATAAGATAGGACATATAGCTGTTAACTATCCTAACAATGACAACAAGGATAAACCGAAGAGGTTTAGGAAGTATAAAGGTGTAGGGAGAAGAAATTGCCTTGTTGCAGTGGATGAAGGTGCTACCGATGAGGAGTCTGAGGATGAAGAGAATGAGGACATAGTATTTGTGGCTGTCAAGGAGGAGTTGTCTAATCAGAAAGCCCTTATCTCACATATTGACAACTTTAATGAGTGGATCATTGATAGCGGGTGTTCCCATCACATGACTAGTGATCAAAGAAATTTTCTATCACTTGAAGAATATGATGGTGGTGTTGTCTAGTTTGGCAATGATGCATCATGCATGGTGAAAGGAAAAGGATCCATCTCACTGAATTGAAAGAGAAGTGCAGATGATGTCTACTGGGTGGAAGGCCTTAGGCATAATCTCTTGAGTGTGGCCCAGTTGAATGACAAAGGACTCTTACTAGAATTCAAAGGTGGTGTCTGTTGAATAATTGGAAAGAATGGAGAGCTTATTGCCACCAGTAACCAGACCATAGGAAACCTGTTTTAGCTGAATGCCAAAATCAGTCAGTGCCTGATGGAAAAATTTGATGATAGTTGGATATGGCATAGGAGACTTTGTCATGTAAATTTTGACAATATTATAAAGGTTAGTAAGATCAAGGTAGTAAGGTATTGCCTTTGCCAAAAAAACTAGAGAATGCTTTGTGCAGAGAATGTCAAATTGGGAAGATTCCTTCCTCAACATTCAAAGGTAAGTCTTTTTCCTTGGAGAACTTACTTGATCTAGTACACACCAATCTGTGTGGTCTGATGAAAACTAGAAGCATTTAGGGAGATCAATACTTCATGATTCTTACCGATGATTGCTCAAGAATGATGTGGGTCACATTCTTGAAAGACAAATCAGAGGCATTTGGAAAGTTCAAAGCCTTTAGAGATTTGGTGGAAAAGGAAAGCAGTCAAAGGATAAAATACCTGAGAACCGATTAGGGAGGTGAATTCACCTATGATGAATTCAACAAGTACTATGAGGAAAATGGTATTAAGAGGAAATTGTCTACCTCTAGGACACCACATCAAAATGGCATAGTAGAAAGAAACAACAGGACTGTGGTTGAAGCTGCAAGAACTATGTTAATCCAAGGAAATGTTGCTCACACATTTTGGAGAGAAGCGGTGAGCATTGTAGTCTATACCATGAACCGAGTACTCATCAAGAAAGGTAAAAAATAAAACCCCTTATGAGTACTAGACCGGGAAAACTCCCTTTGTGAGTTATTTCAAAGTGTTTGGAAGTAAATGCTATATCAAGAGAGGTGAGAATTTGAGAAAGTTTGATGTTAAGTGTGATGAAGGAATATTTTTGGGATATTCCAGATAAAGAAAAGCCCTCAAGTGATACAACAACAGGACTCAGAAAATTGTTGAGAGCATCAATGCCAGGGTTAATGAATTTTTTGAGAAGCCTGAGGAAATCGACAGTGAGAAAACAAAAGATGAACTGGGTTTAACCTTCTGGGAACCAATTAAGAAATAAACAAGTAAATATCTCAATGTTTTTGTACCAATGGAAGCTTCAGTTGGTGAAGAAGTAGATGAAGCTGAAAATGAAGAGGAAAAGCAAGCGAAACCTGCTATAGTCATCCCATGATCCAAAGAAGATCGTAAGAGACAAAGATGTAGGAATACTTACAAGGAGAAAGGTGAAAGAAAACTCTTGCATGATTTCAAAATTTGAGCCTAAGACCTCTAGAGAGGCACTTACCAATGAAGACTAGATAAAGGCAATGGAAGAGGAGTTGGAGAAGATAGAGAAGAATGCAACATGGTCCTTGGTACCTAGAACAGAACACAAGAATGTCATATGTACCAAATGGGTCTTCAGGAACAAGTTGAATGAAGAAGGCACAGTGATAAGGAACAAGGCAAGACTTGTATGCAAAGGATATGCTCAGGAAGAAGGAGAATACTATGGAGAGACCTTTTCCCCAGTGGATAGATTGGAAGGTGTTCGAATGCTACTTGAATTTGTAGCATTTAAAGGATTTAAGGTATACCAGATGGATGTCAAGTCTGCCTTCTTGAATGGAATCTTGGAGGAAGGAGTGTATATTGAGCAACCAGATGGGTTTGCTTTGTCAAGAGATAGTGAAATGGTGTGTAGATTACACAAAGCCTTGTATGGACTAAAACAGGCACCAAGAGCATGGTATGAAAGGTTATAGTCTCATCTTATGAAGATAGGACTTCAGAGAACAAGTGAGGACAACAACATCTACTTGAAATGTGAAGGTGATCAGAATCTGATATGTGAAGTATTTGTAAATGATATAGTCTTCAGTGGAAATGATGATATGAGTCATGCATTTGTAGATGAGATGAAAAAGGAGTTTGAGATGTCTCTGATTGGAGAGATAAAGTTTTTCATTGGTCTACAAATTCAGCAGATGAAAGAGGTTATCTTCATTACCCAGTCCAAGTATATCAAAGAGGTATTGAAGACCTTTGGCATGGAGGAGAGAAAACTGGTTGGAACATTGATGGGAACCGGTTGCAAAATAACAAAGGAGGATGATACAACATTAGTAGATGAGAAGGAGTATTGGTAAATGATTGGTAAGATGCACTATGTGGTGCACAACATACCAGATATTGTTCATGTAGTGGGCATTGTGGCCCATTTTTTAGAAAAGTCCAAGAGAGTCCCACTTGGTAGCAATCAAGAGGATTCTTAGATTTCCATAAGAGAATTGATTATGGATTGTGGTATCCATATAGTGGTGACTTTGATCTCAAAGTATTTACTGATGTAGATTGGGCAGGTAATGTGGATGGCCAGAAGAGAACAACCAGTGGAGTGTTCTTCCTTGGTGGAAGACTAGTCTCGTGGACGAGCAAGAAGCAGAACTATATTTCCCAGTTTGTAGCTAAAGCAGAGTATGTGGAAACATTTATGAACTGCACTTAGGAAATCTAGATGAAGCGTGTACTGAATGGCTTCAAAGTGCCTGTATTTGATCCAATGAGTATTTTCTGTGATAATACTAGTGCAATCAATATTTTCAAAAATCTAGTATTGCATGCTAGGACAAAACACATTGAGCTCAAGTATCATTTCTTGAGAGAAAAGGTTCAGAATAAAGAGGTTGTATTAGAACATGTTTCCACTAAGGAGCAGTTAGCAAATATATTCACTAAGCCCTTACCGAAGACTACATTTACCTATTTGAGAGGTGAGCTAGGGGTTCTGCCCCTTTATGAAATATATTAAAGATGTGTGCTCCACATTAGTCAGATACTACCATGTCAGATCTTACATGATTGATGTGTTGAAGGATGCTACTCCACAGGGGGAGCAACACAGTGGAGCTTGGAAGCTTGTGCCTCCACTTTGGCATTGTTGTCAAAGGGGGAGAAGATATCTGATTGAAGATATATGGAAAAATGTACACACTAACCAATCTAGATGGTAGAATGTACACACTAACCAATCCAGATGGTGGTGATGGTGATCATTTGAAATTGAACCAGTATATGGTACTGAGAAATGATACACTGAGTATTGTCATCAATGCCAAAGGGGGAGATTGTTGGCATATGATGAAGCAATGTTAATATAATGTTGTCATTGAAGTCAATAAGTGCTCAAGAAGGATGAAGATTAGAAAATGTTGCCATTAATGTCCAAGAAAATGAACTGGTATGCATCGGTATGTATGGAGATCGACAATGGTTATGGACAATTGGAATGGAGAGGACCGGTTAATAGTCTCAGTTCAGTTCTAGGGTTACCAGTTTGGCTTATGCAGAGAAACCAAAGATGTTTCATGACATGATAGGTAAGGAATAAAACACCACGTCAACTATGTGAAAGACTGAACACATTAATTGCCCACCTTGGGAGTGTGCGTTTCTTTGATCTGGTAGGTGAAGAGCTCATGACAAGTAATTAATTCACAGATGTAGAAAATCCTGAAGGATGCCGAATGATTTGCGATCTGATTTAGATCATTTCTTTCTATGCAATAGATTTAGATAGTCAGGATTGGACCGCTTGTAAGAAAATGGTCAAGATCAAACTATTTTTGTAAAATTTAGGTTTAGGGTTTATGCTGTCAACCAAGTCGTTGTCTATAAGGTCAATGAGTTGTGATTCTATAGGCATTGGCAAAAGTTGCATGTGTGTTCACATAATTGGAGATTGGATACTTTCCCAACCTGAGAGAGAAATCTGTAGAGTGTGATTGCAGAAGAGAGGAACTGAAAAGGATCTTCCCTAGCAAGGTGTGCTATCTTCAGATTAGTGTTTTACTTGTTGTCTTCTAACCACTTCAACAGATGGAAAATCCCTTGAGCGGGTAAGCTTTAGTTGGATTTTTTTGTAATTTCTTTAACCAAGTGGCTCAAGTTCATTGATTTATTTAAATCCTCTAACAAGGTAACTCTTAATAGGGTTTCAACCAGATTTTAACCGGACTAGGCTCCTAACAAAGAAGACTTCAAAATAAGCTTGTGGGTATTCATCCCCACTGTGGTTTTTCCCAGTTGGGTTTCCACATGAAAAATCTGTGTGTTATGGGCTTTGAGTTTCTCATGTGATAATTATGTGATATTGATTAAGTCTGATATGCATGAAATGTTAACTTGGCTATAATATTATTGATACAACTCATGCATAATTATATCTATGAAGTAATCTTTATGATTTGAATAGCTATCGATTGTTGTGTGATGCATTTCTGTTAACCAATATATCTATTTAGAGTATCTTTGTGTAACTAGTATTGCTTTAGTTAAGTTGAGTGGTGATGATAACTGCTTGTCTGTGTTTTGATTTATAAAAGTGTTGACAAAGAAATTTTTGCCTGTACTGATTCACCCCCCTCTCAGTACCGGTTAGGACCTAATTTTCTCATCATTATCCATCAGACCTTTCCTAAAACCCCATGCCAACTAGTGGCAGGGGAGAAGTAGAGGATGTGTTATGAGGGGCTTGTTTAGATGAGAAATAAATTTTAAGCCTCCATTGGCTATCCTCCCCACTTTCAAGGCTCCACTAACTATAAGCATACTCACTCAGGAAAGGGGAATTCCATTCGCTATAATAGAGTTCATAGTAACTCCTTGCATGATATTGTTCAAACATCATCCTTATCTCTATTGAAACCTCTTCAAAAAATAATGAGGTCTCTATTCTCTTCTACCCACTGAACCACCACCTTTTTGTATTTATAATAAAAAATAACTTCATTTGGTGGTGTTCATTCATGTGGAAAACCATCATTCTGATGCTTTCTACTCATCCTATCAGCTATGGAACCGAGAAGTCATGGATATCAAATCCAAGACACTGCCATTATTAAGATATCAATCCACTACCTTCTATCAAGTCTCATCCTATGTGAACAATTTTATTCTCATCTTATTATTCATTGACTGCATAATTTCTGCTTCAAAATCCCTTTTTGAACACTGAGTCATTATCTTTTGAATTTTTCTTAGAGATATTTCCTTTATTTTACCTTACTATGAGAATCCTTGACAACATGTATCCTTTGATCTTGTTGAGAGGTCCCTGATCACTTCATTGCCAACTCAGGAATCATCCCAATCCTTTTATACCTCTGAAGCTTTGACTTCTCATTGATGTGGCAATGCAATTTGTTGAGATGGCATCTTTGGAACCGTTAACTTTGCTTGCTAATTTGACTTGACTCAACAAACAAACTTTAGAATAGATCTTCTGAAAATTAGTCAATGTCCATGCATCTTGACTTATCTTCATTCATCCCATGTCGACAAGCTTACATTCTATTTTCCTTTATTTTCCCATGCGAGTGATAAGAAAACAACTTCAATCACCCTTTTGAAATACGTTTTGAATTTCCATTGTAGATTTTATCCAACCTAGCATTTCACGTGCTCACCATTAGTTAACCTGATATTGACCTTCCAATGTGGTAGGTGGATCCGTCAAAAGCCTAACTAAGCATCGCTAAGTCACCTTCCAACTCAACCATGTCAGCGGCCCCACCATCAGACTTCTCAGTCTGCCTGAGACATGTGGCATCATCTTGTGATGCCGTAGTTATTAACCTCCTTGTATCTTCCTTCATGAGACTATGAGGAATGTTGGATCTATTTTCCCTTTATTTGTCGGCCATAATGACCACCTAACACTAGCTTCTAAACCTTGGGCACCTTTTGGACTCAGATTAAAACATCGCTATTTTTTTTTTCATTTGCTGAATTATCCACCTTTAGTAGCTCGAGTTTTAACTAAAAGTGACCGGTAACTGCAAAGTTAAGGTTATTTCTTTGGTTAAACTTCCAATCAAAGAGGGACACATGACAAGATCTCATGATGTCACATAGCAATGGCAGTTAACATCTTTTGATCATGGCATTACGAGGAATCGTAACTGTCAGAAATATAAATCGCTAGGCTTATCAGAAAGAGGACTTGACCATAGGAAATAAAACCCTGATTTAGGACAAAATTAAAAGGGGCTACCATTTATAACTTTAAACCTAGAGAATAAATGGCCCCACCAATGAGCTTAGACCCTTCAAACTTAGGACAAAAAGGTAATGAAGAAATATAAGATGTTTAGGGTTTTTTAATAGTGAGACTGAACCAAATGACATGAACCCTAAACCCTAAGCCTGGAAATACCAGACATAGATCCAAATAAAATCCAAATGACCAATATTTTACCTAAGGCATGAAAATTTTTCGCTAGGTCATTTTTAGGATTGTAGTGTCATAAATTGTACACCCTTCCTAGGGTCATACAATTCCACACTTAGTTTAGCACCTGTCTTAGTGTGTTTGCATCTTGCATTGTAATTTTCCTTTAAGAATTTAATTAATTAAATTAAATCTAAATTCATATTTCATCACTTCATAGATCATTAAATTGAGCCCTTTACCCTAAGTGTGCCCCTTTATTTATTCCTCCAATAAATCATTTAATCATAAACCCTAATTGTGTTCTTTTTCAACCTTTAAGGCCCGATTTAGCATATCAAAGCACCTCAAAATCAGCTGTAACTTTGGGATTTTCTCTAATATCATCATATCTAACGAACCTGAAAATTTGGTGAAAATTTGGTCAGACCATGTGCAAGGTGCACATGGTCCCCGACTTTTTTCTCAAAATTTTGGGAGCATAATCCTATGATATTATAATGCTTAACCCCAAGAAATTGGTGGGAAATTCAATCTCTAAGTCGGCATAAAGTTGAAATTAAGAGCTAGGGTTTCATACATAAGAGTTCTCTTTCTTCATTTGAAGGGATCTATCTATCGATCTAAGAATCTAAGAGCAGGTTTTTGGAGCACAAGGAGCCTTCTATTTAGTGAAAGAGAAGCCTATGTGGATTCTTCAACAACATTCAACAACATGTTATCAAGCATTCATCATCAATTAGGAGACATGAAGACATTGAAAAGTAATAGGAGATCTAGTGGCAAATTTCTCTCCCTTGAGGATTGGTATGATTTCATGTTATTTTAATGTCTTTGTATGAGATTCTTTACATCAATTTACACATTTACATTCATAATTTAGTTCATTTATCATATTTGATTTGGAGCATTTACATTTACATTTAAATTTAGGGTTTACTCTACAAAGTGTAGGGCATCTCTAGTTTCTTTCTCATTTAGGATCTTGCATACACACATTTTTCAGTATATTATCGACTATTTATGGAGGTGGAAATCACCAACAGAGGGGTTTGATTGAGGCTAAACCCTATATAGGCACCCCAAACCCTCTCTTTTCAGTTGTAGATGCAGAAATAGGCACCCGAAAGGAGTTTTAGATCTGGAAAATGCACAAGCACTACCCAAAAGTCTCAGAAATTCTTAAAACTATCAAGGATAGGGGTGTAGTGCCCTGGTCCCCCCACTTTCAGGTGATTTTTGGTAGGTTGCAAGTTCAAGACCTTAAAATTTCAGCCTTTCAGTTGCAACTTTTTGTCAAATTCTCAGGGATAGGGGCGTGGCACCCTGGTCCTGGTCAGTTTGGTTTAGTTTTCAACATTAGGTACACATTCAAATTCATCCCCCTTGTCTTCTTTCAGTATCTCAGTTTCAGATCTGCAGGTTTGTTCAATTTCAGTTCATATGTCCTTCATTGTTTATCTCCTAGTCTAGTTGATCAATCAAACCCTAGTTTTTCTCATCACATACAACAAGAGGAATAGAAACCCTAAGAGATAATCCTTGGCTCTCTCTTTCTCACAAGAAGTAGCCAAAGTGATCTATCTCCCTAGGATCTTTCATATTCCCAATGTGTTGGCTAAAGTGGGATTAGGTCCTAGTCACCCGATCACACTTTTTCCCCTCCACAAGGACTATCAAGGTGATCCACCTCATGTGAAACATTTTATTATTTCTCCTATTCTCCTACCTACCTTCATCTACCCTTGTTTCTCATTGAGACACTTGTCATGATTGTGTACTCACATATCCATATGGCCTTGTCTTTATAAGCAGGCTCATCTTCATTGTATACAATTTTTGATGATCTAGTTGATCAGTAGTTTGCATCTTGATTTGAATACAGTTTATTCTTATCAAATCTATTGTCTCTCTATTGTTCTATTCATTGTGCTCTAGATCTTGGCTATATTTGACAAATTCTTACATGATATCAAAGTCATTGGGGATTCATTAAGTAGTCTAATTGGAGATATTTTGGAGCATTTATTTTTTGGATATGGGTAGATGCACATTTTGGAGGCACCCTATGGCTACTTCAACCTCACCATTGCATTTGGAAGGCCATTTTCATGAAAATTGAGTATAAATTTGCCTATATTTGATGAAAATGCATTTTTGGGGCTTTGAATTTTTCTTTTGCCTATTTGGGTGTACGATACAAATTTTTTCAAAATAAAAATAAAAATAAATATATTTTTTTATTTCTACAAAAAAATTATATTTTTAATTTCTTATTTTATATTTTCGCAGATTTTTTTTGAATGTAAAAGTTTCTTATATCAAAAAAAATATATATATATATATATATATATTTTTTGGGGGACCCATGACCCCCACCCTTGTCTCTGTACTGGAAAATTAATTTTTTGCAGAGCATGTATACCCTGTAGTTGTCGATCACTTTCTCGCTGGCAACATTGTCTTTCATGCCAACCACTGTATCGACAACGCTTGTCCCGCCACTCTTGTAGTGCCTGTCCTTGACTCATCCTTTATGAGAGAATGTGATAAACACTTTTAGATTTGTGCTCTGATAGTTTCTTTGATATTAGTGGATTCATTATGATTTATGTGGATGAAGTTATGTCCTGGACTAATATGTTGATGAGGCTTATGCACTCACTATTCATGTATGTATTATATTGCTTATGAGGTTGTGATGTTATCTTGATTATGCTAACCTTATTCCATAATTATGATGATGATTGAGTTGATGATTGTGACTGTCTTCATGATAGGGACAATTCCATACCACTCATTGCAAGCATGATATGGCATTGTGATTCTCTATCACTTGCTTGATCATATGATGTATATGTATCGTACATATGTTGTATTGTGTTTTAGTGGTGGATGTAGGATTGCAGGTACCAAACATTGACTCCACCTGGTCTCACAGGTCTAAGCATGTCTTATCCCAATGAAAATTTGTCAAAGATGATATGTGTTTCCCTCTCTCACTTTAGGCTTAATTTGATACCTTTTTCAATTAGTGTCTTGGCTTGAGTCGTTGGTCTGCGTCATGTGGTATGGTGTTCAACCTTATGTTGGATTGCCTTGCGAATTTGTGATTATTTATTACTTAATAATTAATCATTTTATATAGTTTATTTAGTATTGAATTAAATTAATGGATGACATTAATATTTGTTTTTGATAATAAAAGTAGCCAAAAATGAGAGGGCTGACTCATAGGAACAATTAAGAGAATAGTGGCAGGACCATTGTTTGCATAAAATCAGCAAAGTAGCAGCCTTTTGCCTCTATCAAAAACAAAAACCATACTACAAGAGTTTATCAACGATAAAAAACTACCAGTTAGAGTATAATTCATATGCCACGCAGGGCTATAAACAACAAAATATAAACATAAGCCTAAACTAGGCTTATCCAACCTGCATCTACACAGCCTAGACAAAAAACTCCTCCACATGCAAACAATTATTTCTTTTTCCCTTGGCTCTTCTTAGGGAGCATCTTTCTAGCCCATTCCTTCATGAGGAACTTGAATAGGCCTTTGTAGTCACCGTCCTTCTTACCTTTCCCTTTGGCCATGGTATCCTGCAATAGGCACAATGTAGTAGCTGAGCATCTCATGACATTCAACGCGAACTTGGACACATCGTGCATCTTGGACTCTGTCGCCTCCAGTCTGCTGGTGATCACCTGCACATTGTTAGAGAGGGCCTCTATATTTTTCTCCAGCTCAACCAGGTTGGGATCTTCTTCCTTCACTCTACTGGCCTCTTCAACAACCAGCATTTTTTCAATCCTGAAGGTTGGGGATGGGAAATTGGCTGTCTCCAGATTCATAGAGGAGACGGGGCTTTCAGAAATCCAGGTGGAGCTCATAGAATGGGGGGTCTGATTGTGCTGGGATAGGGGCATTTTGACATTCAGAATGGAGTTTCTCATGTTGTACGAGGAGGAGGGGTCTCTCAGGGATTTCTCCATGGGTTTAGAGGCTAATTTGCTAGAGCAGCGGGGGGTGTTGGCTTCTTTAGTAATGTCCAAATCAGAGTCAATCTCTTGGATTTTGACTCTTTAAGGGGTTCTAACCTCCTCTGGGGAGTGATTCTTGGTTTTCTTACTATAGGATCTAAATTCCAGGCACTGAGGGCTTGAATCATTAATGGTCGGAGGTTGGGTCGAGGGGCTTACATTCTGCACAAAAATAGAACAGGGTGGGCAGAGGGCAAGGTGAAAGTTATACAGGTAGAGCGTAAGGCCCTGATGCAGGATGGGAAAATATTTCCCTTTCTTCTTAGCCTCAGCTATATATTTAATGTTAGCATCCATTGAATGCAGTAAAAAGAATGGAATGGAAATGAGGTCTTTGTTCCTCAAATGGTTCAGGAATGGGAGATGGTAGTAGTAGAAAATGCCATACCTGCCCTCCAGCATAAAATACTTCATCACAATGTAGCAGACTTCATCCCATGGGTGAGGAAGCTCCTCCCTGTTGAAACCTCCAACCCTCTTGATAGGGTTCTTACCTTGGTGGAAAAATTGGTTGAGGCTGGTAGAATCTGCAATGTGGCTCTGCTTTTTCCATTTTTTGCCTTCCATTGAAAGGCCTGTTGCTTGAGAAATGACCTCTTCATTGATTTCGAAAGAGATTCCCCCCATGGTCACCCTTCTATCCTCCTAGGAGGTCATGAAATGTTTGGAGAGTCTCTCGTCATTTCCCTTCATATTTTCCATGAATTTGTCAATACCACCTTCGGTGCACACAAACCAGGCTGCCGGTTTGTCTTTGAACTCATCCACTTTGTTGGGTTCTAGTCTAAGCCTGTCCCCCCCATTCTTGAATCCTCCAGTTTCACAGTTTGAGAATGACAAAAAACTAGAACACAGAGCCAAAGAAAACTCAAGATGGAATGGTTGAGAAGAATGTGCCGGACTTGAAATAAATGGTCATAATAATCAAAGTGATTATTATCCCTTAAGATCCCATAGATATCGATGGCCAGAGATTTACTTAGGAATGTGCGAGCCTCTACTTGGGCCAATGTGAGTTGACAGATCCCCAACACTGCCTTTACCATCGCTAGTTGGCTCCGTCTGAGTAATAATTAGAGGGTAATCATTCTTGATGTCAGTACTTTCATCATAAATCCACCCCAAGTGGTAGTGGTGACTCAGCTTGCCCTTGATACGTGGCCGTCTTGGGTAGAAATTGGCGGGATCTCTGTGCCAATTTAAAAATTGTAAAAAGGTTTCCTTCATCATTGACCAGATGGGACAGTCCTTTCTTGATAAAGGCCTTTTCCTTTTCCAAGATTTCCTCAATGGTGATTGGCAACAAATTGGGGTCCCTCTAGCATCGTAAGCCATTCTGCAGCCTTCCTTTAGCCGCCATGGAATCGATGGCTCTGTTTCCTTCTTTGAAGATGTGGCATATAGTGAAGTCCTCCATTTTGACTAGAAAGAACTTGATGTCCCTTACAATAGGTTCCACTCTCCATCCCACTGAAGTGTTTCCTTTGGTAGAATCAATAATGATTTGAGAATCTCCTTCAATTTCTAGGTGTTTTATTCCTATGGAGTTAGCCATTTTCAGTCCCCAAAGGAGGGCCATTCCTTCAGCTTGAGTGACTGTATTATCCCTTAGGTTGCTAGCATAGGCTATAACCATGTTCCCTAGATGATCCCTGATGACTCCACCACCTGCTTGACAGTTGCATTGAGCAGAGCCATCAAAATTTAGTTTAAACTAGTGAAGCCTGGGGGTTGACCATCTAGTCATCTATCTCTTATTCTTGGTGCTGTTGTTGAAGCGATCAAAGCCAAGGGGGAGCTTCCAGCCAACAACGATCTTCTTATCCACCTCATCAGGAGGATAGGGGGGATTTCCCATTTTATAACTTCTAAATTTTCAGTGATCATCTTAAAGCAAATGTGAGCCACAGACTCTGGGGGGGTCTCAGTGTCTCTAAAATTTTTTATTATTTCTTTCTTTCCACAAGGCCCAGCAGATGTGCGGTGGAATTTGTTTCCAAAGTTGAATGATGAGGGGAGGATGGGAGGGGGGAGTCCAATGAAAAATGAAATTTTTAATATTCTTCTAGAAGACCCAACAAAGACCGCATTTCTAAAGAGTAATAGACCAAATATGAGCCGCAAAGGGACAGAGAACAAAAAGGTGGTCAATAGATTCCTCATCAGCTTTACACAAACTGCATCTATTGGGGAGATGGAATCCCCTCTTTTTTAGGTTATCAAGCATGAGGGTTTTACCATGCATGAGGGCCCACCAGAAGAAATTAATTTTAGGGATTAGCTGAGGGTTCTAGACTTTCTTCCAGCATTCTGCATCCATAGGGTACATAAGGAGCTGATTGTAAGAATATTTGATCGAGAAATAGCCTGATTGTGTCTCTTTCTAGATGAAGTTATCTTCATTCAGAGCCAGGGGGATTCTGGTTTTCAACAAAATAAGTTGCAGATCTTGAGCCAGGGGGACCAAATTAGGTCTATTGCTATAGATGAGAATAATGTCCTTCCAGCCCCTCACTAGGACCAAATAATCCACAACATAATCCCCTAGGACACCTTTAAGGTGATTCATGATTTGATGGAAGGTAGTGTTGACCAAAGGCCTGTCCTCCATCCAAAAATCCTCTCAGAATCTCACCTTTTTACCGTCTCCCAACTGCCACTTCAGACCTTCTCTAACCATCACTCTATTCTTCAGGATGTTGCTCCACAACTTGGAACCTTGGGGAAGGTCACTTGTATTCAAATTATAAAAGAAATGCTCTCGATCCAAGTACTTAGCTTTGATGATGTTGCACCAATCCACCTAACCTTTAGCTAGGGTCCATCCAATCTTGCCAATTAACACCTTATTAAGGGCATTAATGTTTCTTATGCCCAAACCTCCTAGAGATTTGGGTAGACACACAATATCCCAATTGACCAGAGCAAGGCATTTTTTTTCCTCTAAGCCAGTCCATAAAAAGTTTCTTTGGATTTTTTCAAGTTTTTCTCACATGGTCCCTGATATTTTAAACATGGAGAGGAAGTACACTAGAATTCCCTATAGGGAGGCTATGAGAAGCTGGAGCTTCCCCACACTATTGAGGAATTTCCCTTTCCATCCCGCAAGTTTTTTTTTCATTCATTCCAAGATAGAGTTCCAGAAGGTGGGGGTGACTTCCTTGACCATGAGGGGGAGACCCAGGTAGGTCCTCAAGAGAGTTGTCACTTTGCATCTGAGGATGGAGAGAATTTTGAGTTGGAGGTCATTTGGAGTGTTGAAGAAGTAGAAATTACTCTTGTCATAGTTGATGCATTGTCTCGATGCCTTGGCGTAGTCTGCCAGTAGGATCTTCCATCCTTTAGCCTCCATGATAGAAGTCCTACCAAAAAGGAAAGTTTCATCCATGAACTATTGAATATTAGAGTGGGGGAGCATGGAGGTCACTTTGAATCCTTGTAGCCTACCATTCATGACCAGATGGGTCACATTTCTGTTTAAGACTTCAGCTATCATGATAAACAAATAAGGGGATAAAGGATCACCCTGCCGGATACCTTTCTCAGCTTTGAAGCATCCCCTAGGAGTCCCATTAATCATAACTGAGAATTGAACTATGGTCACTCATTCTCGAATCATATTCACCATTTTTTGGTTAAATCCTAGTTTTAGAAGCACTTTGAAAAGAAACTCCTAATTGGCCTTATCATAAGCTTTTGATATATCAAGTTTAAAGGCCATACCTGGCGATTTTCTCCTATCCATGGAGTGGATTATGTCATGAGTTGCAATGGTAGCATCCAAAATTTGGCGTCCTGGGATGAAGCCTTTCTGAGATGGACTGATAAATTTTTCTGGGAAGGGTTTAATCCTATTCACAAGGACCTTGGAGATAATTTTATAAATGGTATTGCAGAGGCTTATGGGCCGATACTCCTTCAAGAAGCTAGGAGTAGTGGTCTTGGGGATGAGGACAATGAAGGTGTTGTTGATCTTTTTCAGTAGTCTCCCCATTTTGAAGAAATCTTGAACAACTTTGGTGACATTGTAACTAACAATGTCCCAAAAGTCCTAGAAGAACACTGAGGGGAAACCATCTAGGCCCAATGTCTTGTAGGCTCCCATAGCAAAGACAACCCTGTGAACTTCATCAATCAAGATGGGAGCCAAAATTTGTTGGTTTTTATCCTCATTGATGGCCATCGGCAACTTACTAACAAGGTAGTCCTGGAGCAGAGAATCCCTCCCACCATCTGCATACAGTTTGGTGAAAAAGTCCACCGCACTGTGTCCAAGTAGAGAGTCCTCAAAGATCTCCTGGATAGTTTCATCCTTAATACTTTTGATATAGTTTCTCCTCTTATGGATAGAAGCCGATCTATGGAAGAAAGCAGAATTTATGTCCCCTTCTTTCAACCACTGGATCCTGGATCTTTGTTTCCAGTACACTTCTTCCCTAGAGAGGGTATCTTTCTAGCTCTTGCGGAAATCTTCCTCCTCCTTCAAAATGGGGTCTGGGGGGTTACTGATAGCCATAATTTTTCGAAGATGTTCCAGTCTAGCTCCCAGGTCCTTCTTTCTTTTGAAGATATCTCCAAATGTGGTCCTATTCCACCCTTTGACTTCCCTGCTAATTAACTTTAGTTTCTCCATAATTCTGAACATGGTAGTCCCTTGGATTGGGGTGGTCCATCAGCATCTTACCTTTTCCTTGAAGTCCAGGTGGGATGCCCACATGATCTCATAGAGAAAGGGGGGTGGACCCTGGTAGGGTCTGTCTTTGCAGTGGAGAAGAAGGGGGTTGTGGTCAGATGCAGTCCTTGGGAGGGTTTTCAGGTAAGAGTTATTTCCAATGTCCTAATTGGTGGAAATCAGGAATCTATCCAACCTGACTTGAATCAAATGTTTGCCTTTCCTATTATTCAACTAGGTGAAGGGGGCACCCTATAGATCAATATCCATAAGGCTTGTAGCATTGATGAAACTGGCCAGGTCACCCATGCTATCAAAGAAATCATCCAAACCACCACACTTTTCGGAGAGGTAGAGGGGGGAGTTGAAATCTCCCGTAAGCATAAACTGGTCCTTCTGGTTAGTCCTAATGATATTAGAAATTTTCTCCCACAGGAGTCGTCTCCCCGATCTTGAGTTGGGAGCATAGATATTGAACATCTGCCAGCATTGTTCCCCATAATGAAGGGAAACCGCTACAAAATTTTGGGAGCTAGCAAAAAGCTTGCCTTTCATTTTAATGTGATCCCAGAGGGTAGCAATACCCCCAGAAGCACCCAAGGCATCAACATATAGATAGTGCGCTCTAGGCCAAAGTTTATCAGCAACCACAAAAAAAGTTTGAAAGGGCATCTTGACTTCTTCAATGAGGCAAATGTCAATTTTCATCTCGAGAATGAGTTGTTTTATGGCGAACTGCTTTTGGGGGCTATTCAGACCCCTTATGTTCCAATAGAGGAACTTCATTTCTTGCTTTTGTTAAGTTTGTCCAAGGTCAGTAGTCTACCCTTTGCAATATCCCTTGCCATAACCTTGAGCCTCAGGACTCTTTCTAAGGGTATGCCTACTTTGTTTTCATTACCCCCCACATCTGCTTTCTTGGCCTTGACTTTCTTCTTCTGGGTTATCCATTCTTCATTATCCATCTGGGGGAGCCTGGGGGGGACACTTTCAGCGGAGTTACCAAGGAGTTTCTAGTGTGCGTATCTCTATCCCATGTTATAGGGGAGAGAGGGGTTGAAGAGGTGGGTAAGCTATTTTTAGTCAAAAGAGGCTTGGCCAAAGCCAAGTTGAGGGCTATCTCTTGCGGGATCTCCCCCTCTTCCAGGGGAATGCTTGAGTTTTTAACTGGGTCTGCTGGGGATTTTAAGATCCCAAGGATCTTGTTTGTGTGTGGGTAATCTTCAGAAATTTCATTCATAGTAGTTAGCTCAAGGGGAGCCAAGGATGATGGGTCACTAGGGTTGATGAGTTCAGCCCAGATGGCTTTGTTTTTGAGCTTGGGTTTTGCAACCATGGGGGCTTTACAATCAGTATATGAATGCCCTTGGTTATTGCATTTTTGGCAATACAAGGTGGCATTTTAGTACACAATAGCCTGAGACCATTTTCCCCATTTTGATTTTAGGGAGATAAAGTTTGGGAGAGCCTTGTTAATAGTGACAGTGACACAAAAATGAGCATACACCAACCTGGATTTGTTGAGAGTGATCGAGTCCGCTGCGACAAAGCTGCCAAACAAGTTTCCAATCCAACAGAAGATTTGTTCATCCCAGAATTCCAGAGGGAGTCCAGGAAGCCTAACCCAGATTGGAGCCATGCGGTTTAGTTCTAGGGAGGGGTCAAAACCAGGCTTCCATTTAGCCATGGTTAGGAAATGCTTTCCATAAGCCCAAGACCCTGACAATACATAGATAAGATCCTCGTCAGTGTTGAATTTGAATAGAAAGAGTCCCCCCGACATAGCTGAAACCTGCAGGCTTCTTTTAAGCTTCCAACGAGATTTTGGCCACCGCTTGACCATGTCTATAGATGGTCGGAAGGAGAAGAAATGACCAACTATTTCTAGGTGAAGGGAAGAGGTGATTTTGTCCATCAGGTTGTTTGGGAGTTTGATCTCCATTCTATCTTCCGTTTGGGAGAAGGTGGCCACAACTTTGTTGACCCAAGGAGGGCGGTCTTCCAACTAGTCTTGGGATTCTCCTTTACAAGATCCACATCCTCCTGTCCGACAAAAGTTTCCGGTCCGAGATGGGGTATATTCCTTTCATCCCCTTTCAGACCAGTATCAGTCAGACCTGGTGAAGTGGAAGGGGTGTGAAGGCTGGCATTTTCTTCCGTATGGTCTGCAGACCGTGGGGACCTCGCAGCTGGCTCAACAACATGTGCAACGACTGTAGAATCAGGTGTTGGGTCCAGCGGGAGAGGGGGGACCTCCCCAGAGGGGGCGGTCATCCAGGGACACAGGGTCAAATGTGTAGTAGGCAGGAGAGTTGCAGACGGAAGGCGAGAGAGTTGAAGACGGAAGGCGGGTATATAAATTTCAGAATTTCTTATCATACATTAATATTTGTTATTAATGTGTGAATTATTATTATTAGAGATTTATTATTTATTGATGTTTATTTCATGAATTTGTATTTACTTGATGATTTTATATTATTATTATTATTATTTTATGATCTAATGTTTAATTGAACATTTATTATATGAACTCTTGATTTATTGAATTATTTATTTATTGTTTAATCACTGGTTGAATCATTTATGCTTGTCCGTACATTTACTTATTCATTATCTATTTTGCTTATTTGTCTATTGTTTATTTATTTATTTATCTTCTTTATTGTTTATTTATTTATCTAATTTATTGTTTATTTATTTATTGTTGGGTTATTTATTGTTTATCTAATTATTTATTATTTTGATTATTTATTTATTTATTTGTTTTTATTTATGTACCGACCCCTTGTTATGATTAGCCCTCTTGGAAGTTGTGATTGTGAAGACATTATTATTTGTTTGTTTATTTATTTATACTATTTTGTGGTTTAACATTTATTGGGGCATTTGATTTATTTATTTTATTTATTGATTAATGGGTTTATTTATTATTTACCTTACCTTCGCTCTTTTATTATTGGATGTGAGATTTAGTGATTTACATAATATTATTTTATTATTATTCTCACCTTGAATTTGGGTAATGTTGGTATGATTAATAACATTACAAATTATTTTGATGTCAGCCATGATGGGTTATGGTTTTGGATTAATTTTTATATATTGAGTTTTCTGAGTTTTGTTGGGGGTTAGTTTGCAGGAGAATATTTTCATTATTACAAAATTCATGAGTTGGCTTGGGTTTTAATTTGGAATTGGAGCTTGGATTTGGGATTGTGCTTCATCAAATTTCATTGTCCATTTTCTACTATTACCAGGAAAGAGAGTTTGTCCTTCTTGCAATTATTTTCGAAAAGCTTGTTTGGAAAAGATTGTGTGCTGGAAATTTTGGGTTGTTGAGAAATTCAAATAAATCAATTATAAATGTGTTGATTGGGATTATTGTATTATTTGGTTCAAATGTTTGGAAATGCTTGCTATGAATTTTTGGGCATTTGGGAGTTGCTAGTGTCGCAAAAATGCTGTTTAGTCCATTATGTATTCTGCAGTAATTGTTGTATGTGCGTCAGAACCCTATGTAAGCCTCACAGTGTCTCAAAAACACAGTTTAGTCTGTTATGTGTTCTACAGTAATTGTTGTATGCATGACAAAACCCTGTGTAAACATCACAGTGTCACAAAAATGTTGTTTAGTCTATTATGTATTCTGTAGTAATTGTTGTATGCATGACAAAACCCTGTGTAAGCGTCACAGTGTTGCATTCTTTAGTAATTTTTGTATGCGTGACAAAACCCTGTGTGAGCACCGCAGTGTTGTGAATGCATTGTTTAACCTGCTAGATGTTCTGCAGTAACTATTATATGCATGACAAAATCCTGTGAATGTGCTGCAAAGTGTCGTAAACACATTGTTTGATTATGTACAATTGTTTTGGCTTTTTGAGTCACATTTTTGGGTTTATTTTTTATTACCAGAGGCTATTGTTGGTATCCTTGTGATTCTTAGAGTTGCATATTGATCATATTTGGTTATTTTTATTATGTTTTATCTACGGCAAGATGTATGCCTTGCTATTGAGGATGTATTGTATTAGCTCCAACAAGATGGTATATTCCTTGCTATGGAGGATTTCTTGTGATGGCTCCAACAAGATGAGCATGCCTTGCTGTTAAGGAATATATATTAATTTGGCTAAGGAAAAGGGGAATGCTTTTCTCTTGTTTATTGAATGGATTTGGTTTAATGTTGAGACTCTTGATTTATTTTGTTGGCTTAATGGCTCTTGTTTATGCTTCAGATTTGCATTTGTGCATGTTGATGTTATTTGTGATTCAGTTATGCGAGCCTCGTTGTTATTGTGATTTATGTTTCACACTGAGGTCTTGGTCCATGGTTAGGGAGAGTGGGATCTTGCATGTGTAGGACCAGGGTCATGAGCAATAGGCTTCTAAGAGGTTCATTGTAAG
This sequence comes from Cryptomeria japonica, assembly GCF_030272615.1. NCBI lineage: Eukaryota > Viridiplantae > Streptophyta > Pinopsida > Cupressales > Cupressaceae > Cryptomeria > Cryptomeria japonica. The sequence goes on from NC_081412.1 coordinate 224,309,757, forward strand.
CATGCTTAGGGTCTAGACCTATCATGGAACCACATGGAGAGTTTTCTTTAAATTTGCAAGTGATAACCATACTAATTAATTAGTGAGTTGGGTAATTAGGACTCACCTAGTAATATAATAATTTGGTTTTTGGCCCCACCTCATGGCCCTTGAGTAGAGACTTGGGATGAGCTTGGGAAGACTGTAGAGGCGGTTAACCGAACTCCCTTGATTGGCTCCAAGCTTGACATGGTTCCACATGTCTATCAAGGTGTGGCTTGGCCCCTTCTATTGTGAGGGTAGCATGTGATGAAACTCTTTCCCTGCATGTGTCCATGATCCTTATGCCTTGATTGTTTATGCCTCTGGGAGTTTTATGCTTTCGATTTAACCTTGTATGGTGATTGGTTTATTGCATTTGTGGTTATTGTGGTGTCTATGTACTTTGGTTGTTAGGTGTTAACCTAAGTTTAGAGTGTGTGTGGGCTCTTTAGTGTCATAAAATTGTGACCCTAGCAATTTTTGACTGCATTAGGGCCCTCACGCATGGGAACTCGAATCCTTTAGCCTGATTGGAGATCAGAGATTTCTCATCTTGCAAAAATAGCTTCTTCCTTGGCCTTCAAATCAATTTTTCCACACTCTACCCTAGAGAAAGGGGTAGGATAGGGGCTTGGTGCCCATGTCCCTACCCTATTTTGGGGTAGGACCTTTCTAGAGCATGCATTGTGGGTTATGCAGTGAGTGGGAAAACTCTCCCGATGTCAACTCGTGATGAAATTCAAATCTACCAACATGTATTTAAGGGTCATTCATCCTCTCATTTACATTAAGTTGGATGAGTGGGAAATTCACAAGAGATCAAGCATTCAAGAGAATTCAAGCATTCTTTTCCATCATTGAGAATTGTCAAGTCTCCCTTCAAGGCTGGTGTTACATTCAAGTCAAGGATTCAACCATTGAAGAGGAGATTTATTTCAACATTCAATTCCACACAAGCATTTCTATCAACATTTCTACTACAACCTCCCTTGAGGTGATTTACAATTCATTCTTTCATTCACATCTACTTGCAAGTACTTTCTTTCATTACTTGGTTAGTTCCAAAGCTAGGGTTTGACCTAAAGGAAAACCCCCAATCCCAACCCATTTTCGTCTCTTTTTTATGTGTAGGTTGCAGGTGTGCAACTGTACTTTTTGATTCAGACTTTATTTGCATAGGAGGAAAAACCCTTTTCATTTCATGGATTTTTCAGAGGACTGTGTACATTCTCGCCATGGTCTGGACAACTTTTCCTCAAATTCGGAGGGTAACTTCGTCTCGACATTTTACTACCAGATTCAGGTGCACAACTTCATCCAATATTCCGATCTCAAGTTATAATCGATTCTTTGTCACTTTTGCACTAAATAATTCAATCAATTTCCTTTCCATTTTAGACAAGGAAGAGGGGACCAACTTAGCATTCCCCAATTCATTTAGAATTCAATCTACCATCTTTGTGTGGAGAGATTGAATCTAGTGAATTATCATCTCCTTCTTCTTAATGTAATGGTGAAAAGTTTTTGAAGGATAATCAATAGTGAAACTCTCATCTCTCTTTGAGAGAAAGGGTAGTTTTCCTCTTGATCTATCATTCACCATTTTCACACCATTACATTTTGGTGAACCCAGTATCTTGCATGCTTTCCTTTGAAAAAAATTGCATATATTTCATTTACAAGCTTCAAATTTCTACAAACTTAGTGGTTAATTTGTTAAAAACCCTAGTTTTTAAAATTAAAATTGAACTTGTGATTTGTAAAAATTGCTTGTGGTTATCTTAGATCTGAAAATTGCTTTATTTGTTAAATTCAATTTCCTCATTGTCTTGTTCAATTTGCATTTAAAATTTCCAAAATTAAGAGGTTACCTTTTAAAACCCTAATTTTCAAAAATCATATTGTACTTGTGCAAAAATTGGATTTCAACTTAATTTTCAGATTTCTAATTACTCTCAGGTTTGTCTTTAATCCTCCAATTCAAATTTTCAATTTTCCCCCTTTTTCCCAAAATTCAAATTTCAAAATTAAGTGGTTAGGTCATCAAACCCTAATTTTTAAAATTAATTGGATTTTGTGTGAAATTGAAATCAATTTTAGTTACATTCAGATTTACAAACATTTTCCAAGGTGTCCGTATCCATTAGGATTGACCATTTTTAAAATTGCATTTCAATTCCTCTTTTTCTTCAAAACCCTAATAGGGTCCTCTTTTCACATTTGTGCCTTCATTTCGCCCATCTAGAGATTGTAAAATTCGCTAATTTTTTGGGGTTAGCTTTAAAATCGTCGTAGTATCCATACTTGAAAATTTTGAAAAAACTTGGTCGGACCATGTGCGTTCCCGCCATGGTCCTTGCCTTTTTTCCCCAAATTTTGGGAGACTGTCATGACTGTATTTAATTACCTAAATCCAGAAGATTGGCTGATTTTATCAATTTTTGAACTATCTAGAATCAAAAATACCTTCAAAATTCAACATTGCAACTTTTAAGAAATTTTTTAAAATTAAGAGGTTAATAATTGTCTGCCCTGATTTAAAAATTCTAATTTAAAAATTAAGTGGTATTCCCTTGGCCCTAATTTTAAAATTCCAATTTCTTTTCATTTTTGGAAATTGTGTCATCCTCTTCTCCCGACAAAGTTCAAATTGCGTAATCATTGTTTTCTTGAATTTTGCATTACTCAATTTTGTAAGCTTTGTTCTAAAATTCAAAATTTCCCTCTAGTGCATGAGTTTTACCACTATTAGTCCTACCTATCCTATCCCTGTTAGACGAAGGATTAGAATTAAGGCTTCATAAGGTTTAATTACCGAGGAGATGGAGCCTAATTTGGGTGACTTCTTTAATGAGGATCATGCTAATTCTTCTCATCCTAATCATGTGCCTATTCACCCCATTGATGGATCCCATGATGAAGAAGAAGCTTTAACTAGAGTTTCTTTAGATCAACTCTGTACATTGGACAATCAATTTGATAGCTTTCAAAAATGGATGTCCCAAGAATACCCTAATAGTGAAGCTCTTCCATTCATTTAAGGTCTTAAACACATACTTCAAAGTGATAAGAATGAAATTAATATATTGTGTGGCATTGCACATATTGTTGATTCTAATGTCATGCCTATCAAGATTTGTGCCGAGACCCTAGGTTACTGACAACCTTAAACACAAATCAATTCTTCTATTCCTTTGAGTAATCCTATGACTAGTATTCCTACTTTCACATCCAAGATCATGGCTACTTGAACTCAAAATATCATTCCTATAACCATAGGTCATGGGGGAAATCCCTCTTCTTCATTTAATCCTCCATCGTTACCTATGTCTTCCATGAGTGTTCCTATTATTCCTCAACCAATCAGTGTGACACAAGGAGGAAATTCCTTCAACAACTTTATCCCTCCTTTAAGTGTCCCTTTTCCTACTCAATCATCACCAATGCCTACTTATCATAATATCCCACCACCTATTCTCAGTCCATGCCTCCTTTCAACAACATCACACCACCTTCTCAATCACCTATGTCTAACATCAATTCTTCTACCAAAATGACAATCAACAATCTTTCTCAAACGATATCTTCATTACAACAACAAATTGCTTCCATGAGTCAATCCAAGTTTAGTGCACCAACCTTTGATGTTGCACCCACTTTCTCTTGATATTGTTAAAGATGTGCCACCTAAACATGTGGAGATCCCTCAATTGGAACTCTATAATGGAAAAGGTGATCCTCTTATGCATGTCAAAACATTTCAAACCTTGTGTACTGATTTTGCTTATGATCAACGATTGCTTGCAAAATTATTTACAAGAACACTAAGAGATAAGGCCTTACAATAGTAGTTCTCTTTGCCTTCTTATTTTATCACTTCCTTTCAACAACTAGCAAATGCTTTCATCCAACAATTTTAAAACAACATTGGTCCTAAAATCACTTTGACTAATTTAATGCATTGTAAACAAGGTGTTAAAGAAAAAGTGACTGATTTTATTGATAGATATAAGCATTTGTGTGCTCAAATTTCTTTTCATGTGCCTAATAATGATATTCAAAGAATTTTCATTTCTAATTTGCAAAAAGATATCAGGGAAAAGCTTCTTTTGTCCGAGTTTACTTCCTTTCTGTAGTTGTGCACAACACTCAACAATTATCAACTGGCTGTGAGTCAAATGGAGCACTCCACTCCTATGGCTCCAAGTGATAAGGGGGAGAGTGTTCAAAAACCTTTTGCGAAGTTCAAACCAACAAAAAGCTTCATCAAATTCAATGATCCAATCAACAACAACCACGTGAATGCTACAATAGGCATGCCTTCTATTTCTAAATTTTTCCAAAGAGAAAGACAATTTTTTGAATGAGTCTTTAGATAGTATTATGTCTCAATTGTTGCATAGAAATGTTATCAAACTTCCTCCTATAAAACAATTAGATCCTTCCAAACTTGCATCTCCTTATTTTGATAACAATTCCTTTTTCCAATTTCATCGTCAACCTGGTCATGAAACTGAGAAATGTTTTGCATTGAAAAATAAGGTTCAAGACTTGATTGATAATAATACTATATCTGTGGCAGGTGTGAATGATAAAGGTAATAAATCAGTTACTCCTCCTAATCAAAATCTTAAGATTTTCATTGATCCCTTTCCATCTCATACCTCTAATGTTATTGAGATTGTGCCTAATTCTCTCACTTTTGAGGAATTCACCTGTTTGGTTCCAAACTTGGTTAATATGGTAGAAACACAAGATTTTCCTAAGAATCCCTGTATTACATTTGACCCTAGCCAGACCATTAGAGCACCCGATGGCCCTTTATACATAGTTGTGAAGGTTAAGGATATCCCTTGCCGTGGTGCCCTGATTGATCCCTCTTGCATGGTTAATGTCATAACTGAAGAGTATCTTTTTACTTTACGATTGCATAAGCCAATATATGATTCTTCTAATGTGGTTGTAAAGTTATTTAATGTCTGTCCTACCATTGGTTCTATCACCCTTCCTATTAAAGTTCATGCTAAATCCATGGATGTTGACTTTGTTATCATACCTTCTTCTGAGCAGTTCCATCTTAAGTTGGGCTATCATTGGCTATCTTCCATGAGGGATATTTCTTCTCCAATACACAAGTGTCTTAAATTTCCTCACAATGGAGAAATCATAACCATGAGCCATATCTTATTTCGTCCATCTGAAAGAAGCCCTGGTATTCCTATTGATCTCTTTTGTGTGAGGCCCTACCCTGACCCATCCTAGCATTTGAGTGATTTTCATGTTGGAACTATTATGGATGCTTTATTTCTATGCATTATGGATATAGAACTTTATATGATCCCAGGATTGGATAACATTGATATATTGATGCTTTATTTCTATGCATTATGGATATATAATTTTATATGATTCTAGGACAGGATAACATTGAGATGTGTATGTCATTTATTTTGATTTGCAGGACTTTAGTATGATGTTAGAATTATGATGCATGTCTTATGAATGGTTAGAATTTATGAGGATTATGATAATTGCTTTAGATGGATTTCAATGGATTTATGGAAAATTAATTTGTATGATGGCAATTGTATGCAGAGTGACTGATTTGTATTGTTGTTTATATGTTTAATATCATATGAGGTTATTTGGAATTACTAATTGTAATTGAGATGAGCAGGAAAATTATCCATGTGACCATGGAAATATTATGGAGAATCAAACCTAGACCTATGTACGTTCGTAAAACCAGGGGTTGTCTATTTGGAGAGACAACACCCCATATGTATCGTATTTTATTCATAACGTAAATGTTTGCATGTGTGTTAAATTGTATTTATTATTTTGGTTAATCCAACAAGAGACAATTTCCATGTGTAATTATGTAATGTATTTTATTGTGTCACTTGACACATGTGCTGAATAGTGTTTTGATTTTGACTTGTCTCTTGGAGGGAAATTGTTTTAACCAAAGTATTTTTCAAATATTTGAGTGCAGTCCCAAATTTGCCTTGGGTAAAGAGTCTTTGGGGTGGTCAACTCAGGTTTGACTCGTAGGTTAACTTCAGTTGGGTTTCTAAGGGGTCAAATGGACTCCTAGGGTTAGTTTAGGGGCTTTTCCAAAGGTCCATAGGGTATAACTATGGGTTAGGGGTATTTTTAAGCATGTAACCACTCCCATGTGATTGATTTGACCTTTTAAAAATTGGTATTCCCAAGATAAGCGAAAATCCAACTTAGAGGACTTCTCCTAGGTTAGCTAACCTTCCCTTCTTGTGTCAGTTTCCTCTTCCCCATTCTCTCTTCCCTTCTTTCAAGTTTTCCAATTTTAGCAACCTATAAGAGGTTGGAAAGAGAAACCAATGTGAGCTCTCACTCCATCCAAGAGGTTGGGAAGAGTGAGAGAAGCCTTCTTAGGCAAGGGTTTGAGACTTAGTAAGGTAATCACCCACTCTCCATCTTTGGAGACAAGTTCTTGAAGTTTTGAACTAGCTTAGGATATTAAATTTGGCTAAGTATTGAAGGAAAGAAGTGTGGATTTGGGCTGATCTTCTCCAAACTATCCCTTGTAAACCCTTGGCAGATTCAAGGTTGGTTCAAACTCTTTCCTTGCATGTTATAAATTTGGTTTGAAAGATTGCTTGAATGTAGTTGTTTTCTTCCTTTGTGTTTAATTTGTGAAGAAATATGTGTGATCTTTCACTTGTTTTGGTTATGCATTTATTTGTGTTTTGGGAGTATTCAAGGCCATCTCACCCTTGGGAGGGTAGAGTGGTCTTGGGGTGGAGGGATGTTTGACAGCCTTAGAGTGAGAGGCTCTCTTTGGAAGAGAGTGATCTCAAGGGTTTGTTTTTGTGACCCTTGTTGCATAGTTTTTGTTTATGCATTTGGGGGTCATAAGGGGAGATATTATGGCTTGTATGCCTTGGGGGTCATAAGGATGTTGGGACAAGTTGGACTTGTGATGTGTTCTTGGTTGCCATGAGATGGCTTGTGTTCTACTATATTGCAATTCTCCTCAAGGTATTTAGTCCATCTCCACCCATGTAAAAAAATCACATTTGGTGATGATGTTAAGCCTTGGGATGGGACTATGTTTGTTGTAAGTTTGTCATGCTTGTTTGTGTTTTCTTGAGTGTAACTCATCTAGGTCTTGGTTCTCCAAGCTCGGGGGTGGCTTCTAGTAAGCCTAGGTTGGGAGGTGAGCCTCCATGGTCACAACCTTAAGATTTTTGTAATGCAAGTTTGCTTGGAAAAGAAGAAAAAAGAAAGCTAGGAGTACAATATTATTTATTTGAGTTGCAAAAGAATATTGTATTTATTTATTTAAGTCCTCATTCATTAGAAATGAGAGGTTAGTTGGGTATTTCACCCATTTGTAAAGTTGACATATTGTATTCAAAGTGTTCTTTTAAGAAATGCATTCTTTTGTTAAGTTATTATTGCAAAATGAAATATATATTTATGGGTTAAGTTTCTATAGTTTTAGTAAAATCTATTGCTTTTATTTCTTGAAAATAAAGAAAGGCATTCTATCTCTTTATGCTTATTGAAAATAATAGAAATAAATGAAATAGAAAAGCATGTATGTTAGTAAGCTAGAAATAATCATTTAGATCTATTTATTTAGTCCCAAATGCAAATATAGTTAGATAGATTTTAGTATGAACATAAATGTTGCATTTAATTTGGTAATATAGTTTTAAATGAGTTTAAGGCTATTATGTTGCTGTAATTTATTTAATTCTGCCATTTTAATTCCCTTATATTATTGCATAAAAAAAATCTAGATTTAATATCCTACCTCTATAGTTCACTATATAATTTATAAAAGAAAAAAAAAAAAAGAGCATTTAGATAGATATGCATTTATCCACCTCATTGTGTTTTAGAGAGTATAAATTTAAACTTAGAGGGATCAAGATATCCAATGAGAAAAATAATAATTTTTATGTGCCTTGTATAAAAAAAGGAATACAACAAAAATAAATCTCATACATGACTAATAGATTTATGTTTAATTTAAATGAAGAAATGGACTACTTAGAATGTTATTATGCTGTCAAAAAAAAATGACAGTCATATTATTTTTCATGCTGCATATCTAAATGTATAAAAATAAATAAATAAATAAATAAATAAATAAATAAATAAATAAATAAATAAATAAATAAAGAAATAAATAAATAAATAAATACATAAATAAATAAATATATATATACCTTAATAATTTTTTTAGGTTTTTTTTTTAAAAACTAAAAAAAAAAAAATTTAAAGAAAAGAAAAACTAATTGAAACCCTCGCCATGGGTCTCCCCGGAGCCAAGGGCTCCCGGACGGTGCGGGTCCTCTATGGGCCGTGACCCATAGGGGTGGCCTTGGCCGCCACTGTGGACCGTGCCCCGCAGGGACACCCACGACGTCATTGCGGGCCGCGACCCACAATGGCACCCAAGGCGCCTCTGCGGGAGGCGCAAGCCCCCTCCCCGCCACCGACTATGTGTCTAAACCTGCGGCCAAGAAACAAATAAAAATCACCTCCGCCATTTTTCATGCCCCTGCATAACACGAAGAAACCCTAACCCGACTCGGGTTAGGGTAGAAATATAAGATTCTTTTAAAAAAAATAGTTAGGTAATGTTATCTTATAACAATTAGTTAGGTCTCCATGGGGATTATTTTAATGTAAATTTTAAGTTTTAGATTTTGGAGGGGAAAACCCCTTTCAATTATATATATATATAGATAAATAAATAATTAAATAAATATGTGTGTGTGTGGGGGGGTTTGGGTTTAGTTGGATAATTCTATTATATATATTTATATATAATATATGCTATACAAGCATATAGGTATATATGAATATATATAAGATTTATAAGATAAAAATCTTTCTTGGTTTATTTCATTAGTAAGTTATATCTTTATTTGGTAAGAGTTTCTATGGGATTTATTAAAAGTTTATTTTAAAACCCATTTTGGTTTAATTTTATTAGTAAGTATTAATAAATACTTTGGTAATTATTTAGACCTTAGGGGTTTAATTATTTTGGCCAACATTAAATAAGTTTTATAGGGAAATTTGCATTATGAATTTACTTGGCCCTTTAGATGACTTTTTAAACGCATTCTAATTATTGCTCAATTGATTATTAAATTTTAATAATCTAAGTACTAGGATTAATTTAATTAATATCTAGAGCAATTAAAAGATTATTTGAGATTTAGTTAGAGATTTTTATTTTAAATAATTTAGCAATTGATGAAATAGTAATGATTCTTTTGGAGAGTTAATTTCTGCATCTAATTTATTTTCGCACGCTTGATTAAGTTAATTAGATTAACTTTAGTAGAAAACCTCTTTTAAATTTCCAGAGTTTGAACATAGTTAAGACAAGACTAATTTATTGCATGTTTATTGTTAAGCGCATTTAGTCTTATTAGGTTGTTTTAAATTTTTTTTGTTGTTCCGTTTTTGTCCAAAAGTTTGGGCATGACATTTTGGCCTAAACAATTTCAATCTCTTCCATCAAGGAGTGATGCTCTCTTTCAATCTTATAAAAAATGGAATAATAATATGATCTTATCCTTAAGTCAACCTAGATCGCCAACACTTGACATTCCTATTACTCTTCAAGGTGAGGTTCTTCCCCTCTCGGATAGAACTAATCTCCCTCCTAAGGAAAATTGTCCACCTACTCCTATGAATGTGACTTTACCTTCTCTTAAGGAGAACAACAATATTCCTCCTAAGGTTAGAATTATATCTCCTCCTCATCATGGACCTGGTCTTCGTCCTACACCTAATATTCCTCCTTCATATGCTATAGTTCCACCTCCTTCCTCTAATCGAGAGAACAAGCCCGCTTCTCCTATTGTTCAGCCAAAAAGATCTCAACCTAAACCTTCCACTATCAAGGAGGGAAATGTTCCTACTTTTTCAAGTGTTCCTCCTCCTTCTCAGCCTTCCACTAAGACTCGATGAAATCATTATGCAAGAGAACACCGACAAAGATGTCGTGTTTGAGCTTGTGAAGCTATCCCTCAAAATACTCAGTCTCCTCAGACTCTGATAGTTGACACGATTCCCTTTTCTACTAAGAAAGATGTTCTACCAACATCTCCAAATCATAAGTTGCATAAAACATGTGATGGTTTTACTCCCATTCATGTTCTTGCTCCTCTTTCTCTAAAATTTGATGAAGAAATGGGTGAAACTATTATTCATAATGACAATACAACTCCTAATGCTTCTGATAATGAGTATGAGTATGTTGATGTGGAAAAACATTTATGGTATGAGTTTTTACAAACCCTAATGGTATCTCCTTGAATCGAACAAAGTGACTTACAACATGAACATAGTCCTTGTTTGGATCTTGTGATAGCTCCATCTATTGTGCTCGATCTCAGTCCTCTGGCATGTTGCTCACCTTCCCAAAATAGTGATCAACAAGATCAGGAGGCAAATGTCATGCTATATTAGCGATATTAGCACTATAGATATTTCTCCCTCTCCTTTCTTTCTATTTTTTGACCATTCTTCTATGTGTACCCCTGTTCTTATATTGTTCCCTTAATGTCTACTTGGGGATGATGCAAAGCATTGAGATCCTCTCTTGGTCTCTTTCATGTTGACTCAAAAGACATCCTCCCTTCCCTTTCTTCTAAGGTAGTGTCCTTCTTTGGGGAATGAAGATTATTATATGCACATACGTATATGATATACATGAGTTATCATATAGCATACTGACCCCAAGGAAAGTGACACTACCTCGTGTTTTGTGTTCATTATCCTTGGGTTTATTCCAAGCTTGGGGGCTAAATCCTTGTGATAACGTTCTCCCTCTCTTCTCTCTCTTGGGTGTATCCTATCTTAAAGAAATCACTCCTGATAAGGCACATGCAATTGCTTTAACGTGGGGGCATACACTCCGCTCATACTTTCCTTCTTGTGATACTTAGAATTACTTAGTGAACCTTGTTTTGCTTTGTGATCTTTAGTATCCTTGCTTTCATGACTCATAGTGAAGGGAACTTTTCTACTTGCAGTCATGGTTCTCCCCTCCAGGATCTTCCCTTTTACTTTGTCAATCGAAGTCGTAAGATCCTAAGTCCACTGGGGGCTTGGGACATCTTTCCTCCTTTATGTGGTAAAAGTCTTTCAATCTTGTTTCCATGTAGTTTACCGACAGTATTGGCATACGGTTATACTCCCGCTAAAGTGGGGGCTAAATTTAGTGTCATAAAATTGTGACCCTAGCAATTTTCTACTGCATTAGGGTCCCCATGCATACAAACTCAAATCCTATAGCCTGATTGGAGACCGAATATTGCTCATCTTGCAAAAACAACTTCTTCCTTGGCCTCCACATCACTCTGTCAACACTCTACCCTAGAGAAAGGGGTAGGACAGGGTGTGGTGCCCATATCCTCCCTAAGATGGGAATAGCACCACTATCTTCCCCTTTTTGGGGTGAGACCTTCCTAGAGCATGCATTGTGGGTTGTGCAGTGAGTGGGAAAACTCTCCCGATGTCAGCCCATGATGAAATTCAAATCTACCTACATGTATTTAAGGGGCATTCATCCTCTCATTTGCATGAGGTTGGATGAGTGGGAAATTCACAAGTGATCAAGCATTCAAGAGAATTCAAGCATTCTTTTCTAGCATTGAGAATTCTCAAGTTTCCCTTCAAGGCTGGTGTTGCATTCAAGTCAAGGATTCAACCATTGAAGAGGAGATTGATTTCAACATTCAATTCCACATAAGTATTTCTATCAACATTGCTACTACTACCTCTCTTGAGGTGATTTACAATTTAGTCTTTCATTTACATTTACTTGCAAGTACTTTCTTTCATTACTTGGTTAATTCCAAAATTGGGATTTGACCTAAAGGCAAACCCCCAATCCCAACCCATTTTTGTCTCTTTTCTATTTGTAGGTTGCAGGTGTGCAACTGCACTTTTGGATTCAGGCTTCATTTACAAAGGCAGAAAATCCCTTTTTGTTTCACAAATTTTTTGGAGGACTGTGTACATTCCTGCCATGGTCCAGGAAACTTTTCCTCAAATTCGTAGGGTGACTTCATCTTGACCTTTTACTACTTGATCCAAGTGCACAATTTCATATAATATTCCGATCTCAAGTTATAATCGATTCTTTGTCACTTTTGCACTACATAATTCAATCAATTTCCTTTCCATTTCAAACAAGGAAGAGGGGACCAACTTAGCATTCCCCAATTCATTCAGAATTCAATCTACCATCTTTGTGTGGTGAAAATTGAATCTAGTGAATTATCATCTCCTTCTTCCTAATGTAATGGTGAAAAGTGTTTGAAGAATAATCAATAGTAACTCTCATCTCTCTTTGAGCGAAAGGGTAGTTTTCCTCTTGATCTATCATTCACCATTTTCCCAACATTACAGGACCTTATGTCATCTCCTAGCATGGGGGATGGTTCCTATTGGTTCTACATGGTTGGGTAGTTTGATACCTTTTTCCATTGGGATATTCCCCTTTTTGTATGTTAGCATGCATGGATTGGATTCTTGAACTCTTCGTCATGTGAATATTATTTGGAGTTGATTTCTATGCTCTTGAAAAAAGAAACATTGTATCATGATGCTTTGTATTTGCAAAAGAGATTATGTACCCTTATGTTATATATCTTCATATGGATGATTATGTAATTGAGAAAGGGATGATGTAATAGTTAGGTGAAGTTATTATGGTATATTCATTAAAGTATTGGATATTCATTATGTAATCTTAGATTGAGTTTTATATGGATAAGAAAGATTTAGTGTGTATGCATTTGTATTGTATTGAAATTGTAAGATGGAATTCTATGTATAATGTGTTGGAAATTGACACTCAATTGGTTGGTTTCACTATGTTGTCATTGATTGCAACAGAATATTGTTTTTCGGCTTCATGTTTTGGTTTAGATGTTTACCGATAGGCACTCCACAGACACTACACCGACACCGACACCGACACCGACACCGACACCGACATCGATATCGATAGGACAAAAGGATTTCTTTTGTTACCGGCAATGCATTTTGACATGATTTAGAATATGGTTATTGGTATTGAAGGCCGACATCTCTTGCATCCGACATCAACAATTGTTCTTAATATTTATGCATTCATGTTATCTAGCCGACATGTAATTTGATATTGTATATATCTTTGTAAGCCGACATAAGGCATGATAGTTTGTATAGGGTATATAGGTCAGTTAGATTAGATCATTTTGATATAGACAATAAAAAATAGGAGATCATGGATATGCAAATGTAATTTAATGCAAAATATATCAGAGAGATTATGTATATGAGGAAATTCATTGAAGGGTTATTCTGGTAAAGGGTTTAGGGTTTCAGATTGAAACAAACAGAGCTTAAACCAGAACTATTTTCTAGCATAGAAGATGCTATCTTAGCAATTCAACACTTCTCTGGATTGTAGTCTCAATTTTTATGTAGTCAGTGAGACTCCTTTTATGATTGAGATGTGTGCTCTAGGCTGTAAGCCTTCCTGCAAGTGTAGGCCCCTCATATTTTTTAATATCTCTTCATATGGCCAGTGAATTGATATTTTGGATCACAAATCCCACTGTGGTTTTTCCTCTTTAAGGTTTTCCACATATAATTATATGTGTTATGATTCTCATGTGATTGGCTTATTGGTTGCATTACTTCTTTCAATCCTGTATGTACCGATATACCAGTTGATGTATGCATTTTTTTAATAAGGCTAAAATTGATTATTTTGATATAACAATAATTCACCCCCTCTCTCTGTGTTATTGGATTCCAACAATTGGTATCAGAGCCTTGTGCCTCACAAGAAGTTTAACAGCTTGAGGAAGATCCTGAATCCAAAATCTATGAATATGGCTTTGGAGAAACAACTTGAGATGGCACTTGAAGATTATGATGCTGAAAGGTTGAAGAAATTAAAGCTACAAGATGAATTGAATTTTGCTAAGGAATTCATTCTTGTCCTACAAGAGTGGCTATCATCTGTTCAATCTAGGAGGAAGGAACTTGTGCAAAGTTAGGATGATGAAGAGAAAGATGCACTTAAGGAACAATGTCATAAATTGAGTAAGGAGAACATGGTTATAGAAAATAAAATGCAAGTTATAACTATGAGGATGTCTAAGGAGACTAAGGAATAGAAGAAAAAGGAAGAAAATATTACTGTATCCCTGAAGAACAAATTTGAAGAATGTGGTGGGTTGGTTCATGAAAATGATATGTTGAGAACTGATTTAGTATAATCCCAAAGTAATGAATAAGAGCTTGAGAGATAAATGATAATTTTGAAAGAAGATCTAACTATTGCAAGTGAGTATAAAGAAAAATTCAAAATTAGCTCGACACAGCTAGATGAGTTATTGAAGAGACAAAGGCAAATTGGAGATTCCAGTGGACTTGGATTTGAGGAAGGATAGAATTATGGTACTACTAATAAAGACCAAAACCACAAGTCACCGGTAAGGAAATTTAATGGTAGATGTTTTGTTTGCAATAGATTTGGTCACATGGACAAACAATGTACAAATCGAGAAAATTAGAACCTTGATTCTGCTCCCGGTAAATGTTCTAAATGCAAAAAGTATGGTCATAAGACAAAATATTGAAAAATGAATGTTAAATGCTATGCATGTGGAAAGTTTTGACATATGGCTAATCAGTGCAGGTCAAGCAATTTCACTAGTTTTAGCAAAGCAATTCAAAGGAACAATGTGACATGTTATGCATGTAATAAGGTTGGACATATTACTAAATTTTGTAGAAGCAGAAATCCACTGGTTGGTAATGAAGGATCAAATGAGAAAGGGAAAGAGAAGGTTAATGAAATCTGACAAGATCATACTTAGAGGTGGGTTAAGAAGACTGAAGAACAATCATTAGATGGAAGTGCACCAGTTACTTATCCGACAGAAGAGGTTGCTGCTACATCGGTAGGTAGCTCATTCGGTAATTGAGGCAGATGCCTTAGGGGTAGTAAAAATTCATGAAGATGCTGCATATGCCCTAGGAAGAGGTTCTGGAAAATGTTCCAAATATTGGAGATGATTATCCGGCATGGATATGTTCTATGTGAGATCCATTATCTTTCACCAACAGTCATTTATGTCAATGCAAGATTAGGCTTTTTCATGGAGGTTAAAAGGCTGAATTCACTTTATTATTGATCACCTTACACTCAGAGTGAATAAGAGAAATCAAAGGAATTTCAGAGCAATTAGATTTCTTCTTGAGCAATTTCACCAACATCTAGAGGAATTTGTTGGAGGTTTTCACTGAGAACAATCAAAAGGTATTTATCTTTAAACATGGAAGTGAGATCATAATCTATTCCTATTTTTGTTGCAAACCCGACTATAGTAGAGGTAAAGGACCACCTCGGGCTAATTTTTAAGCAGTATCCACATGTGGCTACCCTGGAAGATTTGGTTGGAGAATTTTACTATGTTTTGGAGGGATTTGTCTATGTTGAAGATGTTAGGGCATATATACACTATCACATTGAGGAAATGGGTACATCAGAAATAAAGGGCATGTATATGAGTGAGATGATGGGAGAATCTGGGAAGATCAAACTGACATACAAACACATTGAAGACTTAGGGTTTATCAACATTTTGGACATTATAGAATGCAAAGATGAGATAATTAGGTATGTTTTGAGTAGAGTACATGGGGAATTTATATGGTTAGACAGACCTTACAAAATCACCACGGAAGTCATCTAAGCAATCACTAGTTTACCATCGGTTGGAAAACATCCAGACAAGAAGGTTTCAAATGATTTCATGAACAAGATCATTGACGTGACATCTGATAGGAGATCTATGAGAGTGAGTACTATTATCGACATGGACATCAGATTTGGTAGCATGATCATTATGTATAGGGTAACTTAGTCAAACTGACTGAATTCTATTTCCAGTTCCTGTATTTTGGCTGCATACAAAATGATGAGAGAGGATGTGAAATTAGATCTATGTGGTTGGATGTTAGATGAATTGTTAATAAACCAAGGGAAGATAAAGGGAGATAAGAAGGTAACCTTCCGGTATGGCAACTTAATAGTCTTCTTAATGCTATATTTCATGAATGATACACCTAGTTTTGATAAAAGGCAATGGGCATTTGACATCCCGGTAGGGAGACAATTGAAACAGTCAATTATTTCTTTAGGAAGTCAAAGAGATGATAAGGTATGGGGATATTTCAAAGCATTTCAGAAATCTATGAGGTCTAGGGTAAGGGTACCTAAGCATATTGTAGAAAAATATTCAACTGACATATGCTTCATGGTGAAGAAGGATGAAACCCTTATGGATGCGGTTAAGCCCCAACAAATTTGGATTGAGGAAATGGGCTATGAGGTGGATGCACACATTATTGAATCCTATGCAAAAATGTTGATTAATGCACCTATTGATGAGGTAGAGAAACCCTGTGGTATTGCACAACAGAAAACACATGAGGTTGAAACAGAGTTCAACCAGAAGAAGAGAGAGAAGCAAGAGGGAAAAGAAAGAAAATTTATTGAGAAGGTATCATAGGACATCAAAGAATTAATTGATGTTGTCTCAGAGAAAGGAAGGAAGAGGAAGAATCTAGAAGTACACATTGAGCTTGTTATTGTAGAGTCCAAATGTAAAAAGCAACCGATTAGGAAGGTTACATTCAAAATATCGGCATAGAATCAAGCACCAAAAGTAACCACTTCAGTTGCATCCAGTACTGCAAAGAGGAAGAAGAAGAATGACACTAATACAACTATTCAATATGGTAATATGAATACCACTCCACCTAAAACTTGTGCAAAATTAGTAGATGAAATAACTAAAGATAGCATGTTAAAGAATGTACAGTATTACTATGATCATTTAGAAGATGATGAATAGAGAGAGGTAGAGGAAGTAGTCTTATTATACTTGGATATTTATAAGAAAGCCTTAATAAAAATATAAAATCAAATACTAGCTAAATTGTATAATATGTTAGATGCTAGAAGACTATTAGCTATGCAAGAAGATAAGCATATTAAAGTTAAAGAGTTATTATTTGTTTGTGTTACTATTGCCCCAAAAGAAATGGAAAGAACACTTGAGGTGGCAGATAGAAAAGTTTTTAATAGAAAACATAGATTAACCAGTCTGATGCTAGGAAGGGTAAATGAAATAATAAAAGAAACTAAAAAAGCATGGGTTAAGTTCTTTGGAGAGAAGAGAGGATTCTTTACTTCATCGGAATCTTAGACAGACACTGTTGACACCCCAGTTGAAGGAAAAGGAAAGGGGATTATGGGTACTTCACCCTTAGTTTTGAAAAATATTAAGATAGTGGAAATTAAGCCCCTGGTTGATACAAATGTATAGAAAAATATTGAGATACCGCTTAACATAGAGAGTGAACAAGTTAATATTGTACAAGATACTAATATTAAGGATAACAGTCCTCTAGATACAAATGTACATGTTGAGGTTATAGTTCCTACAGAGGAACCGATAGTTACACAGACCACAACAAGTGGTGAAGCCACCGGTGCAAGTGAGGAGGTTATAAAGGATAAATCATCAGAGGAGAAGAAAGGGGAAACCAACAGGGAAATGGTAGTTGGTCCATCATTGTTGTCAATTGACACATCACAGGTTGAAAAGAAAAACATAATAGAGATGAGTCTTACTGAACTCATGATGATGGCAACACAAAAACTGATGAAGGAGGGATCTATAGATAAAGGGATTATTCATCAATCAATCACTATTTTACACATACTAGTCCTGGAATGCAAGATTGAAAATGAAGTGAGCCCATCCAAAAAGCTTAAAATAATTACTAAGCATATTTCAAAGGATTTTCAATCTTTACAACAAATTTCAAACTGACAAGCATTGGAAAGGTTCACTCAGGTTAAGAGAGATGCATTTGATTAGGTGATTGAATCTGAGAAGAAAAAGATTGATGGGAAGCTAAAACTGAGAGATAATTCTTTGAAACAATGTACAAATATTTATAGGGTATGTTGCAACACTGATATAATTACAACTAATGTGGATAAAAAGATTAAAGAACTTTAGGAGAAAATTGCAAATATAGCTAACTCTTTTGACAGACTGACTTCATTGAATACATCCATTGATGGTCAAATTTTGATTTTGGAAAACCAAATTTTTGTTCTTGAGAAGGAAAGAGACAAAATTATAAGAAGGCATAGAAGTCTAAGAGTCTTGGTGAGTCCCCAGTTGGATTCACTTAGTGTACATAAGAAATAATGTATAGATATGGTGGGAAAGCCCATACCGACAGAGGTAAATGAGAAAGAGTCATTTGAACATATACTAAATGGACTTGCATCTATTTCTGGCACATTCAAAACAAGTTGGGATACCTATCTTGATCTACTGGAGAAGGCTTATCTGGAAATTTTGAAATTTATTAAGCCCCGATAAGATATTTTGGAATATTCACTGTATAGTTTTTTGAATCTTTGACATTCTTTTTAGAATTTTCGACGACATTGATGTCAAAGGGGGAGTGATATAGATGTGAAAAATAATAGGAGTAGAATACAACAGGGGGACTTATGGAGTTATGGAGATATGGAGATGTGGAGTATTTTGTATATTCAGCTCAGGGGGAGCAGGCAGGATGAAACCGACAGATGAAACCTTGACCATTTTTCACATGAGTGTTGCCATCAATGCCAAAGGGGGAAATTGTTGGTAATTGACACTCAATCGATTGGTTTCACTATGTTGTCATTGATGGCAACATGATATTGTGTTCCGATTTCATGTTTTGGTTCAGTTGTATACCGACAGGCACTTCACAGACACTGCACCGACACCGACATGACATAAGGATTTCTTTGATTATTGGCAATGCAGGCCAACATGGTTTAGAATATGATTATCGGTATTGAAGGCCGACATGTCTTGGATTTGGCATCGGCAATTGTTCTTAATATTTATGCATTCATGTTATCTAGCTGACATGTAATTTGATATTGTATATATCTTTGTAAGCCGACATAAGGCATGATAATTTGTATAGGGTATATAGGTCAGTTGGATTAGATCATTTTGATATAGACAATAGAAAATAGGAGATCATGGATATGCAAATGTAATATGATGTGAAATATATCAGAGAGATTATGCATGCGAGGAAATTCTTGTAGGGGTTATTCTGGTAAAGGGTTTAGGGTTTCAAATTGAAACAGACAGAGACTAAAACAAAACTATATTATGGAATAGAAGATGCTATCTTAGTAGTTCAACACTTCTTCGGATTGTAGTCTCAATTTTTTATGTAGTTAGTGAGGCTCCTTTTGTGATTGAGCAGTGTGCTCTAAGCTGTAAGCCTTCCTACAAGTGTAGGCCCCTCATATTCTGTAATATCTCTTCATATGGCCAGTGAATTGATATTGTGGGTCACAAATCCCACCGTGGTTTTTTTGTCTTTGAGGTTTTCCACGTATAATTCTATGTGTTATGATTTATGTGATTGGATTATTGGTTGCTTTACTTCTTTCAATTCTGTATGTACCGGCATACTGGGTTATGTATGTATGTTTTAATAAGGATAATATTGATTATTCCGATATAACACTGATTCACCCCTACCCCTCTCGGTGTTATTGGATTCCAACATAATCTTATGGAAATTAAGTTGGAAGATTAGTAGTTGTTGTTATAGATCTTGTTTAAGAAATGGAAGTTATCTAGATGAAATGGATTATGTTACTTAGGTAAATGAGGTAGTTATCTTAGAGATATGTAATGAAACTTGAAAGAATAATCTAGTCCTATAGAAGAGAATAGTTATACAAACTATGATGCTTTTATGATGAATGAAAGAATGGATATTAGGAGTATTTGATTTGGAAGTTTCTAAAAGAATCTAAAGAGTATGCTAAGTGACTAAGTTATACAAATGCGTTAAGGATTTATTATAGTGGTATGGAAAGTAAATGGATAGATGGATAATAGAATATGATGTTCTAAGATGGATATATGATGTGTTAGGATTTTGTCAAGTAATGACATTGAGATAACCTAGGGAATGGATTTGCATTGTATGAGTTTATATAGAGATTATGTTAATGATTAAATGGTCATTCTGCTTGCATAATATGATTCTATGGATATGTTGATGTTGATTTATGCATTCATGTAAATTGTTAATGGTGCATTGATGAATATTGGTACTAATGTTGCATTAATGGAATGTTAGAAATATAATAGAAGTGATAATTACCTTAAAGATAATTTTTTTATCTCTATTTATTAGTTATTTCATTAATTTCTCTAGGGTATTTTGGTGGGCATTACAACTTTGGCTTTTGCACCCTCTATGTTTTCGGGAGCCTCAGTAGGGTCACTACTCCTCCATGCTCTGTTCATAGACTTGTTGTCGGTCCTCAACCTCTCATTGGACTACACCTTGGATTCCTTTGTTGGTGCCACTGCTTCCACCTCGCCGTGGCCCCCATACCTCTTTCCAAAACCTGCGCGATAGTCATTTACTACAACCTTCTTGCACAATTAGCCCCCAAACACCATATTTTCATTTGTTCAAATGGATGCATGGAAAACACTAATTAGACCATGCATAGCATAATCAACCCTACATAATCCACCAAGCGCCCAACACATGGACCCTTCTGATTCATACACATGACAAAATTTCATTCGTATGACCCTTTTGAGTCAATATACACGTGGCATTCACATGTTGGGCCACACTATCAGTATGGACACATAGTCATCTATCAAGTCCATGTTCTATCAATAGACACACAGGTGCCACAACAATGTATGGAGGATGAGTCACCATGCCATGTCATTTGACATGTGGGATTTGTACAAACACATTTAGTGACAACATTGGTGCACGCCATTATGCCACAGAACATGAGATGAATTTTTCTCGATGGGCATGTGGCTGCCAAATTTAATGTCATGATGTGATGACATTAGCCTACATCAACACCATTTTTTGAAAAAAATTCAGCCCCTCTTGTTTCATCTTTTTGATTTTGGAGGTGAACTTTGAATGCCCATATCTCACTCATTTTAGCTCCTTTTTTAGTGCATTTTTTAAATTTGGGTTAATTTTTCATACTCTCCACAGTGGTGGTGTTGTTTTATGATTTTGGTGGACATATTTTTCAGAATTTTTAGTTTTTCATAGCAGTACTTGTCTAATCCTTGATTTTGCAACTTCAAAGGCTTCGTTCAGGCTCATACAACCTCCTTTTCGGGTGCTATTTTTTTAGAAATTGTAATTTTAGTATTTGGTCATTTTTGGCCTATTTGGTACTTGTAATTTTCTTGGATCTAGGTTTAGATCTTTTGCAGTATTTGTTTGAGTCTCTTATAATATATTTAAGGTACTTTTAAGGTAGTTTGGACCTAGGTAGCTCTTTTTCTACTACAAGTTATGATTCAAGGAGATTGCTTCTAGATTTAGGGGCTTCTTATCATATGACATCTTCAAAGTATATGTTCTCTTCATTTGAGACTTGGAACATGCCACCAATTTTGATGGGAAATCATACATATATGAATGTGATTGGGAAAGGATCTATTTCCATTGGGGATAACTCCAATTATGTGTTGTGTGTAACCCATTTGAACAAAAATATTCTTTCCATCTACCAGATCACTCATGGGGCAACAAGGAAAATTGTGGAGTTCACAGTTGATTCAGTTATCAATAACGAGTTAGAGACTAGAGCTATTATTGCTATAGGGGTGGTGGATCATGCATATCAATTGTATTCCTTTGCAGATTTTATTCCTATTGATGAGGTTGACTCTTCATATATTGATCATAGTTCTTGTGTTGATTCATATATCGATGAGAAATTTGGTTACTCAAACTTGGGTGTTCTTACGTGTGACCCCATTCTCAGGACTAGAATTTCATCTCCTTTTATTGATATGACATCTACTATTGCAGCTGATGATGTATATGTTACTACAGTTTGGGCTTCTTGTGATTCAATGCAACATGATATACCTTGTCTTCTAGCTTCAATTCCTTGGGATTCCTACTTGCAAACATTGCAGGTTTGTTTGTAGAGTCCTACATTGCAGATTTAAGAGACATCACTAATGATATTCATCTTCTCTTTGATGAAGATGATTATTTTTCAATTGTTGCAAGGGAACACTCTGACCCTCTTGTTCATTCTCTACATGATCATTCTTTTGAGGTTGACATGATTATGTATTCTTATAAACAACACTTGGAGGAGGTCTCTTTATCCTTAGAGGAGACATGTGAGTCTTTGTATCATGTTCTACATTCATCTCCACTAGATCTTGGATTTTGTTTTTCAACAATGTGGATCAATACACTTGATTTGAAGGGGGTAACTTTCAACATCGACATGGGGACACTTGAGCAGTTTTTTAGAGATTCCATACATCTTGAGTTTTTTTCCTACATCTCCCCTTCATTATTGGAGAGACTTCATGGATTCACCTTTGGTTTTGTTTCTTCCTAAGAGGAGGAACATTGTTTGATGATCATGGAGAAATTTCTTCATTCAGTTTTGAGCTTCTATCATTGGTGTAGATTATACATTGAGGGGGGGCTACTTGGTGTCTATTCTTCTCTCTTATGGGGGGGACTTTTTCCTCACATTTTGTTTTGTCCTTCTCATACTTCTTTGAGAGTTCTTTTGTATAGTTTTCATCTCTATTTTGGGGGGGAGTTTTTTCCCATTGGGTTTTTCTCTCTTTCTCCATTTTTGAGAGATTGTATTTCTTTGCCTGCATTTGCATTTGTACATGGGTATCTAACATGGCTTTGTAGCCAAGATCCATCTTGTATTGTTGACTTAAGTTTTCATTCCCCTAAGTTGCACTTAAGGGGGGGTGTTGGTGTAAATTATGTCTCATAATTAAAATTTACTTAAGTTGACTTAGGATAATGCATCTCATAGTAGTTTTTATATGAAACACTTAGGGAAGTGTGCACATAGGGATGATACGTGTAGGAGAAATTCCACATTTTGTGGTCGCAACTTGTTGTTACATTCCACCTTCGGTGGGTGATCAACCTCATATGGAATATTTTATTATTTCTCCCACCTACTCGTACCTACCCTCACCTACCCTTATTTCTCATTGAGCCCACATGTCATGATTTTGTGCTCATATATCCATATGGCCTTGCCTTTATAAGAAGGCTCATCTTTATTGTATGCAATTTTTGATGATCTAGTTGATCAGTATTTTGCATCTTCATTTAAATACAATTTATTCTTATCAAAACTATTGTCTCTCTTTTGTGCTATTCATTGTTCTCTAGATCTTGGCTATATTTGAAAAATTCTTACAATGTTCTAGATTAGTGAAAAATGCACGCTTTGGCTTATCCTTCTTCGATGATGACATCTTGGAAGAGGAAGAATAATCTGAAGAATCATGTGATTGTGTGTCTTTGGGATACTCATCTGACTTGGAATCCATGTTTTTTCTATTTCTTGTCTTTTCCATGTAAATCCTTCTCATGTGAGTTGAGAAGAAAATTGATGTAGTGAAGGAATGCATAATGAGTACCAAGGGCATCTATGGAGGCATAACATTTGAAAATGAAAATTGAATTATTAAGACCAAGCTTGGAAAGGATAGAGAGAATCAACTATGAGTCCTCCTTCTTAATGTTGTATCGCTTCAATTGTAATCCAAGAGACTTGATTTTGGTGAAGAAGTCCTAGATGCTGAAAAAATCATTAGTATTGAAGTTAATAAGTTCATTCTCCAACTAAAATCACCTCAATGCATCTTTCTTCCCAAATAAGGACTTCAATGTAGTCTAAATCTGTTGGGGTGTGCAAACTCAACATGAAAGAGAAGATCAGGAGAGATAGACATGCATTATGTTCCAAAAGATACATCACACCCATTCAACTATTTTCTCTTCTCAACTTTAGTTATAGGCTTAACTTCTGTACCCATGGTCACTTTGTATAACCCCTGGTGCTTTAGGTGAATCTCTATTTTTTTTCCAACCATAGTAGTTGAATGAGTAAGGGGTGCAATATGATTTGGATCCATGATAAATTATGAAAAAATTAAAAAATGTTGAACCCAAGGTAGGACTGAGAGGGGGGTGAATCAATCTAGATCTTCAAATTTTTTTTAATTATAAATAACGTTTAAACATTCTACAATAGTACTAAAAAACACATCAACCATCAACACATGAACACCAAATTTACATGGAAAACCCAAACAAGGAAAAATTATGGTGAGAACTAAACTCACAATATGAATAAAATGATTATAATGTTTTTGCACTCACTGCCAAGGACCAAAATTGCACCTAAAAGACTTGCAAGAATAAGACACACTAGCTTAGAGCAAGATATAAGAACTTGCACAACTGAGGCACATTGCTTCAAGGTAAGATACAAGGTGCTACTGAAGGACCCACTATCAATCAACAACAAAGAAAATAACAAAAATTGAATCAGAAGGATCTTCTAATCATAAAATTTTCCTAGAACATCTATTTCAAATGACCAACATCATGACAAACATATTTGACAATGATCACTATCTCAACACTCCATCTCACAAAATTATGACCTTCAAAGATCTTCACATATTGTCTTTTACATAGATTTGGAGTCTCAAATATGCTTGCACACCATTCAAATTCACTTCTCATCAACTTGGACACAATCCCATTTATAACATCCAACTACACTCCTTAAATATTAGATATTTTGTCAGAAACCTAATTAAGGTCTGGCCACAACTGAAATAAACATTATTGCATGAAAAAAGGCACTTGAACAAAAAATCCTCAAGGTGGTCCACTCTTGGAGAAAGAGGGGACCCTAATACATCACAAAACATCCTTCCAAGATGAATCCAATGATACACACATTCTAACACATCCTCCAAAGTTTCCACCAAATGTAACATGTAGATAAGCAATAAGGCTTGTTAATCAGTCAGCCAATAACCATGTTTCAATGCAAATTATTCCACGTGGATATCCAAGCACCATGATGAGACACTAAAAAAATTCCAACTCATCCTCCCAATATATATCTAGACCCAAAAGTATGATCCAAACAAGATAATCCAAATAGACACCACACCAAAATAAATTGAATATAATAAACATAAATCAACATAACTTATTTGTGGAATAGAAACACCACTAGAGAAAGATCATGAAAAATATTGCATGAACCACATAATCATGTTGACAAATATATAACATGGGATTCAACATATCCAAAGGCCATCATAGAGTTTTTAGACCAGTCTGACAAATACCCTTACTATCAGAGAACAATAATAACCAACTTTTGCAATCTACAAACTAGAAAACTGATTGATGCAACATCTATAGAACTTAATCTTTACCATCCAAAGGAATACAAATCATTCTACCATTGATAAATTGAATATTGTTTCCTGCATAAATTAAAAACTCTTTCCTGCATACTGAAGTTGTCACAACCAACACCAAAACACCAATCTCTACTGTAATAACAAACACAAGACAAAGACACTTACAACAATACAAGATCATATTCAGACAATACTCCCTCTAGACAACCTTGTTTGACATAAATGAAAAACATACAAACTTAGATTCCCAACAACCTCCCCCTTTGTCATTGATGGAAAAATAATCTTCTCCAACAAGCTTAACAAGTCTCTCTACATCTCTCCACATCCAACGATTCTCTCTCATTTTGACATCAAAGACAAAGGGCACAAAATAACATAGTGATCATTAATAAATACCACCTACACAACTTCTCTTCTTAAGAGCATCAATGACATCAATCCAGGAGATCAATAATAAGCATTGAATCCCCCCCTAAAAATATTCACCTCTACTATGCATCTAGTTAGAGAAAGGAGGGGTGATGACCCCTAGTTTCTGCTTGAGATATTCAAAGTATCATTTTCCAACGTCTTAGTGAAAATTTCCACAACATGTTCCTTTATAGAAATATACTTCAATTTGACTTCCTTATCTACAACCTTCTCCTTTAAGAAGTGATACCGGATTGAGATATCTTTAGTTCTTGAATGCATTACTGTATTCTTAGAAATGTTTATAGCACTAGTATTATCACACATAATTGGAATAAATTCATCATATACCACTCTGATATCCTTAAGAGTCTATTTATTCCACATATCTTGAGTACAACAAGATGTTGCTAAAATGTATTCTGGTTTTTTAGTAGATAGAGATACTAAATCTTGCTTCTTACTTAGCCAAGAAATCAACCTATTTCCCAAGAAAAATGCACCACCACTAGTAATTTTATTATAATCAATATTACAACCCAATTAATATTTGTGTATGCTATCAACATGAAATTTCCATTCTTCTTGTACCAAAAACAAAAATCTGGAGTCCCTTTCAAATACTTGAAAATATTTTTACTGCTTTCTCATGTGACTACTTCAGATTAGCTTGAAAACTTGCAACTAAATAGACAACATGCATGATATCCGATATAGAGATAGGTAAATATAATAGTCCTCCAATCATAGATCCATACTTAATCTGATAAATTTTTAGAGATATATCATCTTTGTTCAATTTACAACAAATAACCTAAGGGGTTGTAATTAGTTTACAGTTCTCCATTTCAAATTTCTTTATCATCTATTTGACATATTTAGTCTAAGAAATAAAGATTCCATATTGTAACTAATTAACTTGTAAACTAAGAAAGAATGACAACTCACTAATCATTGACATTTCAATTTCCTTCTACATCTCTTCTGCCAACTCTTTACATATAACATCACTTCCTCCAAATATAATATCATCAACATAGACAACAACAATCAATAAATTGTTACTTTCAACCTTAAGGTAAAGATTGCTATCAACAATATCTTTTCTGAAATTTTGCTATAACAAATCTCTATCCAATCTTGCATACCAAGCTCTAGGTGCTTGTTTGAGTCCATACAATGCCTTCTTCAATATGTTGATAATCTCAATCAATCCAACTGTTTAATATATACCTCTTCTTAAAATTCTCTATTTATAAAAGATGCATTAACATCCATTTGCTATACCTTAAAGTTCTTATAAGTAGAAAAAGAAAGAAACATTCATGTAGCTTCCATCCTAGCTACTTGAGAAAAATTTTCCTCACATATTTGGTTGGAGTTTTAGCTACTTGCTCATGTTCTTATGCTTGTTCTTCATCTTCATTTGTCCCTTTCTCTCCATTGCCTTCTCTTCTACAACAATTAGGATGATCTCAAATTTGGTCTCTTGTATAGGTTCATGAGCAGTCTCATTCCATTCTTCACATACTTTAACATTTGTGCTTTCCACTATCTTGTTTAGTCTTTTGTTGTGACATCGAGAAGATTTTCTATTTGTAGAATATCCCAAAAATGTTCTTTCATCTACTCTGGTATCAAACTATCCAAGATCATCTTAATCTCTTCCAATATAGACCTTACTTCCAAATATTCTAAACTACTTGACAGTAGGAGGTTTTCCATTCCACAAATAAATTGGCGTCTTAGTATGATTCACTCTTATCTGTACCTTATTAAGAATGTAAATAATAGTAAGCACAACTTCTTTCCACTACACATTAGCCAAGTTATCATATTTCAACATAGTTCTAGAGCCATCTCAATAGTAGCCCTATTCTTCCTTTCTACAATTACATTCTGTTGAGGGGTTCTTGAGGCAAAAAAATGTCTTCTACTTCCATTTTTTTTACAAAAATGTCTTCTACTTCCATTTTTTTTTACAAAAAATATCAAATTTATTTGAAGTAAACTCTCCTCCTCTATCACATTTCAAACACTTGATTTTAATATCTACTTAATTTTTCAACCATTGACTTAAACACTTTAAACATTTCAAAAGATTCAAACTTCCCTTTGAAGAAATCCATGCCATCCTAGAGTAATCATCAATAAGTAACATAAAACGCCTTTGTCCATTGAGTCCTTTTATCCTTGTAGCTTTATAAAGATCTATGCGAATTAGCTCAAAGGGTTAAGTAGAATATTCCTTGTTCTTGAATCTTCTCTTTGTCTATTTTCCTAGTTGACATTTCTTGCACACAGTATCAGTAGGTTTGACAATCATTAGTCAATATCTCACAACTTTAGTATTATTGACCTTTATCATGTTATAATAATTGATATTTCGCATCCCCTTGTGCCATAACCAACATTCACTAATTTGTGCTAGAAAACACCTGCTTCCACTCTTATCCTTTATGTAATAAAAATTTCCACTTGTCCTAATACCTTCTGCTACCATTCTTCTAGTTTTTCCTTTTTCTAATTACACATCTAGTCTTGCTAAATAAAACTTTATAACCTTATTTCACATCTCAATAAAACTCAAAAACAATGCATCATAAAGGTTTAACATAATAAGCATCATTAGTTTTATGCTTACCATCAATCAAAATACTTCCTATCCCACAAATAGGAATAACTTCCTAGATCTTGCAAATTTTATTGATCCACCATCATACTTCTTAATATTAATAAACTTCTCTTTATCATTGGTCATATGATTCAAACATCCAGATTTTATGAGCCAAGCTCTTGGTTTTAATTTAGCATGCAGTGTAGTCTTCTCTCTTGTTGACTTCTTATTATTTTCCAAACCTTTCAGTCTTGAGGAATATCCTTATTCTTCTCCTCTATGGCCAAAAATAGAGATTATTCATTCAAGTCATCACCATATTTATCCTTAGATGAATGTGTCGCCATAGAAAATAGGCTCCTTTTCCCTCTATCTCTAGCATATATCCTTTTCTTAAATTTATGTCTTCTGTATATACTTTTCTTCTCATCATCATCAAATCTTTTTTAATCTTCCTTATACATACATTTAGAAGTATAATGGCCAATTCTACCACAATTGAAGCATTTTAGAGTTAACATAACTTTGTACTTTCTAGTTCCTCTCTTAAACCTTCTCACAAAGTTTTCTTCGATCTCATCCAGGTTTTCACTTGCTTCCGGTTCATCTTCTGCTACCTTTAAAAAATTAAATGCGACCTCTTTTCTTACTCTTTTGATACCTACCATCTCTACAATTTCATAGGCATATAATATTTCAAGGAGTTGACCAATTGTATACTTATCCAAATCATTACATTCTTCAATCACACACTTCTTAGTTTTATAGGGTTTAGGTAGAGTCAACAAGATCTTTCTTATGACATCACCTTCTTCTAATTTTCCACCAACACCTCTGATAGCATTTGAAGTATTGTTCACCTTGTGTATGTAGTTCTCAACACCTTCATCATCAGCCATCCTTAGGCACTCATATTTCTCTTTCAGATTCATTAACCTAGCTTGCTTAGTCTTGGGATCTCCTTCATATGATTGACATAATTTATTCCAAACTTCCTTAGATTCTTTCAATATGCTAACCTTACCAAATATTGCATCACTTAAGAAATGGAATATTACTATTCCATCATTTGCATTAGTCTCACAATTATTAAGCTCATTTGGAGTCTAAGGTCCATTCGATGAAGGTGTATAATTAGACTAGACAATATGCTAGATTCTATTCTACAAAGTTTCCAAATATGATTCCATCCTATCCGTCAAATAAGATAAATTTGTACTATTAAAAAATCAAGCTTTAAGATGAAGTTCCTATGCCATTCCTGATCTACCTCAAGTGGTTAAGCTTTCCAAAGAGGAACCTTTCTCTAATACCAATTATTGAACCCAAGGTAGGATTGAGAGGGGGGTGAATCAGTTAGGATATTAAAAATAGATTAATTATAAACACATGAACACCAAATTTATGTGGAAAACCCAAACAAAGAAAAACCATGTTGAGAATCAAACTCACAATATGAATAAAATGAATACAATTTTCTTAGGTTCATTTCCAAGGAGAAAAATTGCACCTAAAAGAATTTCAAGACGAAGGCACACTACCTTAGGGAAAGATACAATGACTTGACTAATTGAGTCACATTGCTTTAGAACAAGGCATAAGGTGATGCTGAAATACGCACTATTAATTTGCAACAAAGGAAATAGAAGAACTGAAACAAGAAGGATCTTCTAATAATAAAATTATCCTTGAACATCTGTATCAAGCTATCAACATCATAGCAAGCATCTCTGATAGTTATCATTGTCTCACAAAATGTGTCAGCTTCAAATTTACTTCTCATCAATTTACACTCAATCCTAGTCACACCTCATCCATCCACACTCCTTAATTATAAGATAGATCATCAAAAAACTAATTAAGGGTTGACCATAACTAGAATAAACATTGTTGCACAAAATTAGTTACTCGGACAAAAAATACTCAAGGCGGTCTACTCCAAGAAAAGGAGGGGAACCAAGTACATCACAACACATCCTTCTAAGATGAATCTAACAATTTGCACACACTAACACATCCTCCAAATTTTCCAGCAAACATAATATGTAGATAGGCAATAAGACTTGTTAATTAGTCAACCAAAAGACATCTTTCAATGTAAATTATTTCATGTAGATCTCCATGTACCATGGTGAGATCCATAAAAATTTTTCAATTCATCCTCTCAATATATATCTAGACCAAAAAGCATAATATGAACAAGATAATCTAACCAGATGCACCAAACCAAAACACAACTGAATATACCAAATACAAATCAACATGAATCACTTGCAGAATAGAGGTACCACTAGATAAACATACTGGAAATACTGAATGAACCACATAACCATGTCCAAAAATCTACATCATAGAATTCAACATATCAAGAGGCCACCGAAGACATTTCAGACCAGTCTGATAGACACCATTACCATCAAAGAAGAATAACAACCAACTTTTGCAATCCATGAAATAGAAAACCAAGTGATGCAACATCCATAGAACACAATCTTTACCATCCGAAGGAATGTAATTCATTCTACCAATGAGACATTAAATATTTATTTCCTTTATACATTAAAATCTCTTTCCTGCATATTGAACTTGTCACAACCGACACCAAAACATCAAGTTCCACTGTAACACCAAACACAAGACAAATAAACTTGCAACAATACAAGATCATATCTAGACAAGACACTGTTCAAACAACTATGTTTCACATCAATGATGTAACCATACAAACTCAAATTTCCAACACAAAAATACATTGATATAGTAGTATATATCCTCTCAAGGCCAAAAAATTCCACTTGAACCGCAATTTTTTTTTGATTTGCATGTTTTCCAAGAAAGAACCTAAAAAGGATAAGATTGAGAACTCTATATAGCTGATGAAAAATCTACAAAAAATGACTTGATATTTGGATAGAGGACTTTGATAACTTTATGGTGATAATTGGTTTTCAAAAAATGAAGTTTGGATGTGTAAGATATGGCCCTAGAAGTGCAAAAATGAAGGCTAACTTTGGAGGCTTGGTATGGAAAATTGGTGTAGGATCTCGAAAAAAGGCCTATAGATTTAAATTAATGCCAAAACCATCATTTTGATAATGTATGGTTTACCCAATTTTGATTCCGTATGACAATGAAATGGGCAAAAAAACAACTATATCTTTTTAGGGATTGGAGGGCAAATTGGGTCAAAGGGTTGACCAAATGCTGATGTCAATAAAATATTTCCAAAATATTCCCTTTACTAGAAAAAATCTCTCCATGCTAGAAAAAATCACCTTGCCAAAAAAAATCACACCCCTAGAATATTTCCTTGGAATGATAAATAATTCCTTGTCTCATTTTGCTAAATTTAGAGGGCCTCTACTAAATTTAGAAGTTGTCGCAAAAAATGGAAAGGCATTTTTGTGTTGATGTCAGAAATGCAAAGTGACTGCATATAAGATGGGTATAGATTCTCTAGAAAATGATTTGATCCCCCCCAAAAGAAACCACCCTAAGTTATTTGGAGATTTTTATTTTATTTTTAATAAAATTTTGTAATGAAGTTTTTTAAAAACAATATGTGTTACAAAAATTCTTGATCTGTGGGTTTTTGAAGAAAAGTGGTGCAGGAGCATCCCTTCCTATAGACCCCAAGGTTGATCTAGGTATCCCTTGGTAGGTGTCAAGGTTACTTGATGTTCATTCATGTCATTTTGTTCTTTTCACTATTTGTAATAAGGCCATGGGGTCAACTATTAAAAGATGGCTTTGTGAATTCTTGATAGAACGAATTTCTGAAATAGAGACAGCAAAGAGTGTGATAGTGGGGTTTTGTCAACTTCTGGAAGGGCTCCCCCTCTGTAGGATCAACCATGGCAAGTGGTTCGAAGTAGGAGAACCATTAATGTGGAAAAGAGAAAGGCTAGGGCCACACTAGACATAGCCCATATTTGGGCAGTCCCCATTACCGTGCAAATCCCCTCCTTCACTACCAAAGAAAACAAGGTTCCATTAGGTTCAAAGGCAGAATATGATTGGTCTCAAGTTGGACCTCAAAGATACTAGGTAGAGGGTTCACTAAGACTGTCCAAAATCGGAGAACCCGCACCTCATAGGTTTTACAATATCAAAAGCACTCATGTAATGCAAAAAGCATGGAAGGAGCTGAAAATCCTTGTTAAAATACAGATATCCACAAATCCCAAAAACCCTAGGCCAGAGCTCATCAAAATCTCGGCTCTCAATGCCGCTATGGAGTTAAGAAACTACTGTACTAAGCACAAACTATTTGCAAAATGGGAAGGCAGTGGGCAATCCTCATCAGAAATAACTAACTGGTGGAAAGAAACATTCCACGTGCCAGGTAAGTATAACATCCTTAACCAATAAATTCATCTTTATTGAATGCTTTAAGGAATCGTTAAAATCTAGAATGTTAGAGGGAGAACAGGTGTTTTACAAAGGAATGAATTTTAAATTTCTAGATTGGAAACCTAAATTTGATTCGAATAGACACAAATTTAACACAAAATCTAGATGGATAATCATTCATAGCCTCCCTGTAGAGCTAATGCTTGTCAAGATTCTTATTGACATTGGTAACAATTTAGGTAAATTTGTCACCTTAGAGAAAAACTGGTCAGATAAATCCGACATTAAAATACTAATAGATGTAGAGAGAAGCACTAATAATTTAAGAAATATATCCATCAACACGATGGATGGGAATTATGATTTAATTCTCGAATGGTTTAATGGTGAGATTTCGAAGGAGATATACGGTTTAAACCCTAATGTTAGAAAAACCTAGGTTAGAAAAATAGGGAAATTGAGGAAACTAGCTAACAAGGTTAACATCCAATTCAACAATGACATTGGCGGTTTTATCATTATGGAATCACAGATTGGGGATAAACAAGGGCCACCGTCTAATACCTAGATTATAAATAATCCAATCAAATCTACCAACAATAACGAGGCCCCTGCAATGCTCGATGAGGGCAACATTCAAAACGAATTGGGAGATGTCATTGACAACCTAATGTGAAAATTTGTAGAAGAAATAGTAGACGAAATGATTCAAGAAGCCAAGATAGCAGAAAATAACATCCCCTCGGAAGATTATGATCACATCTCAGACATTCCTCAGGAAATGAAAAATATGAATGAACAAGAAGAGGTGGTTCCTAAAACTCAGAACATGGATAACCCTTCTCCTGTGGTCAATGGAATGAATGAAGAAGAAGAAAGAAAATTCATAATCAAGGAATTAATTAACATGCAGGAGGAGGAAAGGAACTAGGAATCAAATGTTAATCTTGAGGACACACCCAACAAGGGTATAATGTTGATAGAAGGAAACAAAGAGAACCCAGACTATGGCAAACCTGGTAATAATAAGAGAGGTCGAAAGTCTTTTTTAGACAAAATGAAATTAGATGGGCAGGCGGAGGGGCAGACCAAAATAACAACCCTATTTGGTCCAGGAAAGAGCCCGCCAACCCCCAGACTAGAATAAAAATATTGACATGGAATGTAAGGGGCCTAGGCGCCCCTAGTAAGCAGTGCTTGATTAAGCGTAGCTTAAAAAGATCTGATATGGATATAGTCATGTTACAAGAAACTAGATTAAACAAGGAAGATATGTCCAAATTTTGTAGAACCTCTACCAATGGGAGATGGAGGCAACATAATCCATTGGGGCATCAGGAGGATTGGCATTATTGTGGAAGAAAAACACAATAATATTTATAGGATATGTCAAGATGCAACACTGGATGGTGGGCAAAATAAAAACACTTGATAGAGATACAAAATTTATCATCATAAATGTCTATGACCCGATAACTACGGAGAAGAAAAAGTTAGTATGGCTAGAAATTGATCATTTTTTAACAAATTAGAAGGCACCACACTACATTATAGGTGGAGACTTCAACACCATTCTCCACCAATTAGAGAAACGTAGAGGATCAAAAATCATGAGGCAACCTCAAAATGATTTTATGGAATGGATAAATAATAACTATTTTTTAGAAATAAAAACTAACAGGGGTTCACACACATGGAATAACATGAGATCGGGTTTCTCCAACATCTCTAAAATACTGGACAGTTTCTTCTTTAAAGGGGATCTAACTTCCTTCCAAACCAAGATGAAATCCTCAGTACTGCCATGGTCAGGATCTGATCACTTTCCAGTGATGCTAGAACTAATGGGAGAACTGAAAACCTTTGGGAGACCATTCAAGTTCAAATTCATGTGGTTTAAGCATGAGGATTTTTTCCCTAACATACAAAAATGGTGGACAGAAAGTAATTTTCAAGGTTCCAAAATGTTTTGTTTAACTTTGAAATTAAAAGAAATTAAACATAAATTACTAGATTGGAACAAGGAAAGATTTAAGAACATCTTCGAGAAAAAATTAAGAATCAAAAAAGAGCTAGAGAATGTAAATACATAAGTAATTTGACATGGGATGGATCAAGTCTTATACGAAATATAGAAAAGGCTCTTGGGTGAATATGAAGACATTCTAGCCAAGGAGGAAATTTTCTGGAAACAAAAATCCAGAGAAGTATGGTTGAGTGATGGAGATAAAAATACTAAGTTTTTTTATAATTGTGTCAAGCTGAGGAGAGCTAAGAATAGAATCACACAAATTACTAATGAGGAAAACCAAATTATCATAGATCAAAAGATGATTGCAGAGGATGCAATCCAATACTTTAGAAACATGTTGAATAATTGGGAATACTTGGATCTCTCACACAATTAGGATTTGATTAAAAACATTCCTAAACTACTATCAAAAGAGGACAATAAGATGCTAAATGCCAAAATCACTAAGGAAGAAGTAAAATAGGCTCTATCACAATTTTCAGGGGACAAGGCCCCTGGACCAAATGGATACCCTGCTGGCTTCTACCATAAATGCTAGCATATTATAGGTGATGAAGTGTCAGATGCCTTAGAAGCTGCTAGAAATGCAGGCAATTTTCTAAAGGAGATAAATAGTACATTCTTAGCACTTCTACCTCAAAAAGAAAACCCTTCAAAATGGGAAGAATTCAGACCCATATCTTTATGCAACATGACATATAAATTATTAACTAAAGTCATGGCCAATAGATTAAAAAAGCTCCTACCAGTTATCATTTCTGAAGAACAAACAGGGTTTGTTCCTAACAGATCAATCTTGGATGGGATAATTATTGTCCAAGTGGCTATTCATTCCATACAAAATCAAAGACAACCAAATATGCTAATAAAACTTGATATCAAGAAAGAATATGATAAAGTAGATTGGTACTTCCTATGAAGCTGCATGAAAGCCTTCGACTTTAATAGACAATAGATTAATTGGGTATATAGATGTATTTCAAGTCCCAGTTACTCGGTCTTGATAAACGGAAAATTGGAAGGATATTTTGAAGCAACAAGGGGTTTGAGATAGGGGGATCCGCTCTCCCCCTTCTTTTTTATTATAATGTCTGAAGCCTTAGGAAGAGCCTTTAATGCCTCAAGATTAGGAGGTAGGCTGCAAGGTATACAGATAACAACAGGGGTAGAACCTTGTACACATCAGTAATTTGCAGATGATACAATGATATTGGGGAAGGGCAAACTCAAAGAGGCTAAGGAAATCAAGAGAATCCTACTTGCATATGGAAAAGCATTGGGTGAATTAGTAAATAACCAGAAATCAGAATTTTTTTGCTTTAATATGTCTATACAAGAGGAAAATAAAATAGCTAGCTGGCTTGGGTATAGAATTGGACAATTACCATGCTCATATTTAGGAATACCAATAGACAAAGGAACAAGATCCAACAAGCTTTGGGATCATCTCATTGAATGTATCAAGAAAAGACTCTCATCTTGGAAAGGCCTTTGGTTGACAGGGGCAGGCAGATTAACATTGATTAAATCAGTCTTATCAACAATACCCATTTACCTTCTATCTTGCATCCCTATATCAATAGGAGTACATAAGAACATATCCCAAATTATGAAAAAAATTTATTGGTAGGGCACAGAAGACAAAAAAAAATAAAAATTAATATCCTAGGATAAAATTTGTAGAGACAAATGTGATGGGGGCATGGGTATAAGGAACCTAATATGGCAGAACAAGGCCTTAGGGGCAAAATTAATCAGGAAGACATATGTTTCATCCGATGCCAAATGGGCTAGAATCCTAAGAAATAAGTATTTGGCAAAC
Source organism: Cryptomeria japonica (assembly GCF_030272615.1). Lineage (NCBI taxonomy): Eukaryota > Viridiplantae > Streptophyta > Pinopsida > Cupressales > Cupressaceae > Cryptomeria > Cryptomeria japonica. Next base: position 224,346,443 of record NC_081412.1, read on the forward strand.
AAACATAAGGAGGCAATATTAAGGGAAAAACACTTGCAGAAGGGTTCTAGAATCTGGAATTTTATTAAAGATTGTCACCCCATCATAATAAATCATCTGGCGTGGGACATCCACAATGGAAAATCAGCCTTGTTTTGGGAAGATTCCTGGGGGGACCAACCTCCAATAGATGTATTGATGGATACATCCAACTTCAAGAATCAAATAAAGAACCTTTGGGGTAATTATGTAAAGGATTACATAATTCCTGAACCAAAATCGGTATTTGGATGGAAATGGAAAAACATGCGTCCATTTATGCCTGAAATCAAATTCCAAGAATTGCAAAAGATACTTAATCACCGACTGATTTCCTTTAGAAAAGGGGATGATAATTTAGTATGGTCAAAATCCAAGGACGGGCAATATAACTACAGAGATGGCTTCAGGAGCATATACAATAAGGCAAAAGTCAGCAAAGATCACATTCCAGTCAAACTCTGCTAGAATAAATTATGTCTTCCAAAGGCAGGCTTCTTTGCTTGGGCGGCAATTCAAAGGAAAGTACTTACTGCCGATCAATTCAGACATAGGGGATATGAAGGACCATCAATCAATCTATTATGTAGGGAAGATGAGGAAACAAGTGACCATATTTTCATGACATGCAAATATGCCCAGAAATGCTGGTACTGGCTGATGGCACAGCTAGGATGGTCGAGAGATATTAACACATCCTTGATAGAATGGTTTTCATACTGGCCAATTATCAAGAAAAATAGTCTATTTCATAATTTATGGATCTGCAGCCCATCCATAGTAATATGGGAGATCTGGAAGGAAAGAAATAGGAGAATATTTCAAGAAAAGGAAATGCAAGTAGAAAAACTCATAATAAGCTATAACTGAAACCTCCAATAATAGGAATATGGACATTCCATTATACAGAAAGTCATTCACAGAATGGGACAACTTCATTAGAAAGAAATCGAGTGGAATAAAAATCCCTCCTTTTACTAGAAAAATGGGAACAAACAAAGAAGAGATAAGGAAAACATGCAAATGGAAACCTCCAAAGCTTGGATGGTTCAAATTAAATTTTGATGGAGCATCCAGAGGAAACCCTGGATTAATAGGGGCAGGATGTATTATACATTCAGATAAGGGAAAGTGTATTGGATCTAAATCCATTCATTTAGGATAGACCACCAACAATACCGCTAAACTCCTAAGCCTCATAGAAGGACTAAATATGTGCAGAGAATTAAGGATACATAAATTAGAAATTGAAGGTGACTCAGCAATAATAATCAATGCAATTAGGACTAAAGGAATGCCTAATTGGAAACTTAAAGGTATCTTGATAGAGTGTTAGAATTACTCAATAATTTCACAGATTTTACTATCAACCATATATACAGAGAGGCAAACTCACCAGCCGATGCTCTAGCCAATTTAGGGGCAAATGGGATAACTAAGACAATGATCAGCCTCGACATTATGACATTCTCATAAGGAATACCAGACCAGCACCTAGGTTCCTCATCTTAATTCTAGGGGAGGAAGACAACTTTGGAATTTGATAGGAAGAGATCAGGTGAAGCATAGATTTTCTATGATGGTTAATGCATGTAAAGCCTCCACCAAAGGAGGATTAGTTTGAGGATTATCTGGCAGCAGAAAATATTACTGTATATGTGGAACTAGTGATTCTTGTTAATATGGGCTAAGGTTGATTTTAGGCAAAAACTGTTTAATATATCTACAATATTGCTTAATATGTGAATAGGTATGCAAATATAGTCCTAAGCTAAGACTTAAAACTAGATTATACTATGCTCTCAATATACTCTTTCGACCCTACTAGAATATGTGGTTGAATTTTTATATATGATTGATCAAATGCATATCTATATCTTCATATATATAGACATATACATATAGTAACATAAGAATGGTATATACATACTGCTTATGAGCTATCCTAAATGACATCGTAAAAATGAGTAGTGGTATACTAATGACATTTTTAAGATGTACTTAATTTCCTTCTTTGATCTGTTAACACATTTTTTGTTGAGATTTCCACAGCTGTAATGGCCCTTGGAAACTGTAATTTGAACATAAGGTTCAGGTTGAAGGCTAAGAATTCTGAAGCTTAGCTAGAAAAGGTAAATGCAATGTTCATAGCATTAAGGCTTCCTCAACCAGGTAAAATGGGACACTGTACAACTACAAACATGGTAAGGTTTTAAGTTGTTTTTCCTCCTTCCTTATACTTGTTTTCAAAAAGCCCAGTCCAGAAGTGGCTAGCAAGGACTCCGGAATGTGAGGCATGATTTGAACAGATAATTATTCATTTACCAGGTGATGACTATGGAAACAATATAGTTATTAAGGTTTATGAATTTCCTTTGTCAGATGCCTTTTTAAACTTCCATTTATTGTAGCCTGGGTATTCTCTTATCTTGATATAATCAGAATGATGGGATATCAAAATAAGAGATACACAAGGCTACAATAACTATTTGAAGAATAGATCAATAGTTTTACATTGTGAAAATTGGCTTATGATGCTACTAATAATCTTCCTGTGTGGCAGATGGGTTAAAATATCTTCTTGTAGAAACAAATTACACTCAAAGTATAGAAATAGTCAGGAGATAATAGTGTTCATTTCTATCAGAATATTGGTTATGGGATGCTACAATTGTATTATCCACAACAAGCTATTCTTCTACATCGAAGCTTGGGAATCTATGAATTCCACTAGGAATTTGAAATTGTATGATTCATATCACATATCAATGTAATACTGATCTTATGATAGATCTGGGTGAAACCGAAGGTTTTCTTTCCTCCATTCTTTCCTACCGGTGCCCACACTAAATGGAGGTGTAACATTATTTTTTAAATCAATAATAATATTAGCCTCGACCTTTTACGGAAAAAAAAAAAGGCCATGGGGTCAAATGGCCACCTTTGAGGTCATGTACTCATGGAACCACTTATGGTCATGAGAGTCAAACACTTACATCTATGCCTAATAGAGGATAGAGGAGTCTTAGTCATATTCTCACCCTATTAGGTTGTTTTGAGTGGCTTTGTAGTGATAATTGTTAAGCCACCTCATAATTGTGCACAGTTGTAAGCATGCGTTCTTTACACATTGATGACAACTTGGATTAGTTGCCTTCTAATGTTCAACCAACTCAAATTTATATTGGGATAGTTAGGGGATGGATGTTTAAATCCTTTGTTGTTGATTTTGGATGTAATGATGAATTTTGGCATGAATGAGGAGTTGTTTTGCAGAAATTCTAATTTTTCCCGAAAAGTTCTCTGTTCATTGTGAATGCAGGGCCATAACTGAATTGGAAGAAGCAATATATGCCATATAAATATTTTCATATGAGTTAAATACAAATTACCTTTGGTCTTGTTTCATTTGGCATTCATTTGTTTAAGGTACTGCAAGTTTTGTGAAGACGGGTCTATGAGACTGCACAAACCTGGAGTTTTGGAATTTAATGGTGTTAACCTGACATTCTCTCATCAGATTTGGCCAATCTTTTGGGAAATGTTAGGGAAATATGTGTATTTTAGAATTGAATTAGTTTTGGATCCAAAAAATCAACCCATGAATTTTTCCACCAAACCCTAGGCTTGGTATTCAGATGTGACAAGCCTGATTTGTGAAGAAATTGAGCTGCAGTGGAGTGTGTGGGTGTGAATAAAGAGTTATTTTAGGGTTCCCAAGCATATAATAGTTTAGAAATACAAGACATTTGCCTTGATTAATAACTGTTTGTAAATGAGAGCAAATCCTCATGGAATAGGCCTAATTTAACCTACTTTGTCACAGTTCCGAATGACCCAGTCAAACTCATAACCCATATGCAATTTTATGATATTTCATGGAGGTCCCAAATGGGTGTCAAAATTTGTGATTTATTTGGGCATTGTTAGGGAAAATTGGAAAAACCAAGCCAAAAATTCAATTAGGAGGGCTAATTGAACTAGGTCTCCTACTAGGCCTAATTAAACAAAAGAGTATTGGGAACTTGTTTCATACCCTCAAAGGAAATTATTGTATGGTTTGAGATTGTAGGAAATGGGAACACACCCACACATGTTATTTTTGGGCATATGTTGAAGATCCTAGTTGCAAGGTGAAGGTAGATGCTAGAGAAGGCGTTAGGAGGTTGGGCTTGTAGTGAGGAGTTGAATCTCCTTGTTGACCAATCAGATTTCTCTTGTGTAGAGGCCTCAAGAGAGGTATAGAGAAAGGCTAGGTTGAGTTAATGACCTTAGATGAAGCCTAATGGAAGCTCTTATGGTTGAGACCCTAAGGATTCTTGTAGTGTTGCTTGTCATGCTACATCATATTGGTATCAGAGCCAATATTTTTGGTGTTAAGATAGTGTATGTTACAAGAAGAGATAGAGACAGAGGCTAACATAATGCCTCCCAAGACAATGAGTCAAGAAGCCATCAAGAATATGGTGGAGGAATTGTTAGAGGAGAAGTTGAAGGAGATAAGAAAGTCCAAGGATAAGGATAAGGATGACTCTGAGGAAGAAAGGAGTGATGGTGAAGATGAGGAAACCCCTCAGAAGGCAACAAAGATACTTGTAGACCAGAAGGCATTCTTAGATGCACTCAAGTCACTAAGTAGAGATAATTTGGAAGGGTTTTCGGCCTATGGTGGAAGTGTGAATGCTGAGGATCTTTTTGATTGGATAGAGGCACTAAATAACTACTTTGAGTATAAAGAGACCCTTGACAATAAATTAAAAGGGACAACTTTGGCTTGGTGGAGTTGTCTGCAAGAGGAAAGGGTGAATGATGGCAAAAGGAAAATAACTTCAAGGGAAAGGATGAAGAGCAGGATCAAGGCACAATTCATGCCAATGGACTATGAAGTATAGATGTTTAAGAGGTTGTATAATCTCAGACAAAGGGAATTAGATGTGGGAGAATACACAAAGGAGTTCCATAAGTTGAACCTCAAGGCAAGGAAGCAAGAAGATGAGGCAGAGAAAGTAGCCAATTATCTCAATGGCCTAAGAGAAAACATACAAGATGAAATCAATATTATGATCATAGAGATAGTGAGAAAATGTTTCCAATAATCTTTGAGATAATAAGAGAAGCTAAAGAGGAAGGGATAACATAATAACAGGGGCAAAGGAGGTAAGAATTATCAAGGAAGAAGAAGATTTGGTGAAAGGTTCCCACTCGAAAAGAATGGTGAACCAAGTAACCAGGATACAGGTGGAGATTCAAAGAGTAGAGGTAATGGATTCAGAGGTGGAAGAAGGACTAGTGGAAGGGGTAGGAATGGAGGATCAGGTAGGGGACCAGGGGTATTCACTAGTAGGTGCTATATCTGCAATCAAGTTGGGCACACCATGAGCCAATGTCTTGAGAAAGCCTCTAGTTCCCAAGTTGGAAGAAACCAATTGATACAAGAAGATGATACCCAAAGTGTCAGCTCACCTATAAGAAGTGTTGCACCAAATCTAGAGGGAGAAAGTCTCATGATCAAGAGGACTTTGCTAAAAGTACCATTAAAGAAAGAACCTCCCCAAAGAAAGACTTTATTCAGGACACATGGTAAGGTTCAAGGTAGTCTTTGTAAAATCATTGTAGATTCCAGTTCTACCAAGAATGTAGTTTCAACAGAGATGGTAGATAAAATCAAACTAAAAAGGTTACCTCATGTTAGTCCTCATAAGATATCCTAGTTGAATAAAAATCAAAACTTCATGGTGGATGAATAAGCTTGGGTTGATTTTGATGTAGGAGATTATAAAGATAGGGTATTATGTGAGATTATACCCATGGATTCTTTCCACCTACTATTGGGCTGCCCATGACAATTTGATGTCAAAGCACTACATGATGGAGAGAAGAATATCTACCTCATAACAAAGGATGGCCAAAAGTATATGATGGATCCTTTGCTAGAACTTGTGGGAGAAAAAGGAAATGGATCATATATGATATTGGTCAATGGGAAAGAGTTCCTAGGATTGATGAAGGAAGTGAAGAGTGAGGGGTATGTCATAATAGTGAAGCCCAAAGATGGATCTAACTTGGAATCTAAGCACAAGGAAGAGACACCACAAGAAGTGCAAACGTTGTTGGATAAGTACCAAGGTATAGTGGTTGAAGACACTCCTAACTCTTTGCCACCAATAAGGGACATAATTCATTAGATAGATTTGATTCCTTAAGCCACACTTCCCAATAAACTAGCTTACAAGATGACACCATTGCAAAATGAAGAGATAGCTAGAAACATTCAAGAACTCCTTAAGAAGGGCATGATCAGGAAGAGTCTAAGCCCATGTGTTGTTCCTACTGTGCTTGTTCCTAAGAAGGATGGAAAATGGAGGTTATGAATAGATTATCGGGCTATAAACAAAATTGCTATAAGGTACAGATTACCAGTGCCAAGGATAGAGGATCTCATGGACTATCTTGGATTATCATGTTATCACCAGATAAGGATAAGGTGAAGAAATGAATAGAAGACTGTCTTTAAGACCAATGAAGGCCTCTATGAATGGCTAGTGATTCTATTTGGTCTTAGCAATGCTCCTAGCACATTTATGCATTTGATGAATGAGGTACTGGTTGAATTCATTTGCAAGTTTGTTGTGGTTTATCTTGATGATATACTTGCTTCTAGCAGGACTAAGTAGGAGCATTTTAAGCACCTTAAACAAGTGTTGAGGAGACTGGATAAGGAGAAGCTAATGATCAACCTACACAAGTGTGAGCTCATGAAAACTGAGTTGGTGTACCTAGGTTTTGTGGTTGCTAATTGTTGTTTGAAAATGGACCCTTCCAAGGTAGAGGCAATCCTTAACTGGCCCACACCTAAATCTGTTGGAGATGTTAGGAGTTTTCATGGGCTAGAAACTTTCTATATGAATTTTATTAGGGGATTTAGTCACATTTGTGCCCCTATCTTGAACACCATAAAAAGAGGGAGTGAAGTGTAAGTTTGCTTGGACTGATAAGGCAGATGGAAATTTTCAAATTTTGAAGCAAAAGGTTGCAAAACTACCTACCTTAGTACTCCCTGATTTTAACAAGCTTTTCACAATGGAATGTGATTCCAATTAGAAAGCCATAGGGATAGTGCTCAATCAAGAGGGGCATCCAGTAGTTTTCTTCTCAGAGAAATTGAATGCAACCAAATAGAGGTATTCCACCTATGATCTAGAACTCTATGTGATGGTGTAGGCTCTCAAAAAGTGGAGACATTATCTTATTCCCAAGGAGTCTATAGTCTTCACAGATAACCACACATTGAGCTTCTTGAATGGGCAGGAGAAACTTAATCAGATGCATATGAAATAGATGGAGTAGTTGCAGGCATATACTTTCACTATCAAACACAAGAAGGGGGTCACCAATAAGGTAGTAGATACTTTGAGTAGGAGAGTTCTCATAAATCAAGAGGTTCAATTGCATAGTATGGGGATTGATTGCCTTAAAGATCTCTACAAGGAAGACCCTGATTTCAAAGATGCTTATGCTATAAGTTTGGATTTATCTAACACTTTTCATGTTGATTTTTTTGATTATATGCTATAGGAAGGGATTTGGTTCAAAGGGAATTTGTTATGTGTTCCCAAATTCTCAGTGAGGGAGAATATTATTAAAGAGAAACACAATGGGTCTCTAGGTGGTCACTTTGAACTTGACAAGACCCTAGAGCAAGTGACTTGACACTATCATTGGCCAAGAGTGTAGGAAGATGTTAGAAACTAAGTTGCAAGTTGTTCCATATGTCAGAGAGAAAAGGGAACCTCATCAAATGCTGGTCTATACCAACCATTTCCCATTCCTAGTAGACCCTGGGAGAATGTTAGAATGGATTTTGTCAATGCAACCAAATAGAGGTATTCCACCTATGATCTAGAACTCTATGTGATGGTGCAGGCTCTCAAAAAGTGGAGACATTATCTTATTCCCAAGGAGTCTATAGTCTTCGCAGATAACCACACATTGAGCTTCTTGAATGGGCAGGAGAAACTTAATCAGATGCATATGAAATAGATGGAGTAGTTGTAGGCATATACTTTCACTATCAAACACAAGAAGGGGGTCACCAATAAGGTAGCAGATACTTTGAGTAGGAGAGTTCTCATAAATCAAGAGGTTCAATTGCATAGTATGGGGATTGATTCCCTTAAAGATCTCTACAAGGAAGACCCTGATTTCAAAGATGCTTATGCTATAAGTTTGGATTTATCTAACACTTTTCATGTTGATTTTTTTGATTATATGCTATAGGAAGGGATTTGGTTCAAAGGGAATTTGTTATGTGTTCCCAAATTCTCAGTGAGGGAGAATATTATTAAAGAGAAACACAATGGGTCTCTAGGTGGTCACTTTGGACTTGACAAGACCCTAGAGCAAGTGACTTGACACTATCATTGGCCAAGAGTGTAGGAAGATGTTAGAAACTAAGTTGCAAGTTGTTCCATATGTCAGAGAGCAAAGGGAGCCTCATCAAATGCTGGTCTATACCAACTATTTCCCATTCCTAGTAGACCCTGGGAGAATGTTAGAATGGATTTTGTCCTAGGCCTCCCCAAGACACCAAGGGGATTTGATAGTGTGTTTGTTATTGTGGATAGATTTAATAAGATGGCTCATTTTGTACCTTGCAAATGCACAAATGATGCATCACATGTTGCAAGACTTTTTTTCAAGGAGGTTGTTCGGATTCATGGATTACCCCTCACCATTGTGACTGAAAGGGATTCCAAATTTGTGGGGCATTTTTGGAAGACATTGTGGAAGGAGCTTGGCATTCAGTTATCATTCTCCTTATCTTACCACCCATAAATTGATGGTTAGACTGAAGTTGTTAATCGGTCCTTAGGGAACCTCCTCAAATATCTCACTAAACAACATGACATGGCATGGGACTTGGTCATGAGTCAGGCAAAGTTTGCTTTCAATGATTTTGCTAACCGGAGCATAGGGAGAAGTCCATTTGAAGTGGTTTATGGCTTCCACCCTAGGGGTGTGTTAGACCTTAGAGACCTTCAAGGATCAGATAGGAGAAGTGCTCAGGGAGAAGATTTTTCCACTATCATGAAAGAGATACATGACCAAGTGAAGGCCACATTGGCACAAAGTGCTGCAAAGTACAAGAATAGGGCAGACCTTAAAAGAGGGATGTTCAATACAAGGAGGGAGACTTGGTTATGGATTTCCTCAAAAAGGAGAGGTTGCCAAAAAGACAACCAACCAAGTTGTTGATGAAGAAAATAGGACCGTGTATGATTGTCCATAAATTTGGACCAAATTCTTATGAGATTGAGTTACCACCCAGTTTGGGAATCTCACCCATCTTCAATGTCTCTGATCTTTTTCCTTATAAAGAACCTTTGGGAATAGATGGAGACCATTTGACCGAGGATACAAAACCTGATGAAGACTAGGTTCAAGATTTACCCCCTAGTCATCTAGTTAAATTGGAATGTATTTTGGACAGTAAGGTGATCAAACAAATGAGGAGAGACATCTACAAGGAGTACCTAGTTAAATCGGATGGTCTACCTAAAAGGCTACTTGGATGATTGAAGCAAACATTTTGAAGCATGAAACCAATTTGCAACATTTGGTAACTCAAGGGACTTGAGTTTTGTTTGTCCCAGGGAGTATGGTGCAGGAGCACCCCTCCCTATGGACCCCAAGTTTTATCTAGGGATCCCTTGGTAGGTGTCAAGGTTACTTGATGTTCATTTATGTCATTTTGATCTTTTCACTATTTGTAATAAGGCCATGGGGTCAAATGGCCACCTTTGAGGTCATGTACTCATGGAATCACTTGTGGTCATGAGAGTGAAACACCTACATCTATGCCTAATAGAGGATAGAAGAGTCTTGGGTGTCTTCTGATCCTAATAGGTTGTTTTGAGTGGCTTTGTAGTGACAATTCTTAAGCCACCTCATAATTGTGCATAGTTGTAAGCATGTGTTCTTTACACATTGATTACAACTTGGATTAGTTGCCTTCTAATGTCCAACCAACTCAAATTTTTATTGGGACAATTAGGGGATGGATGTTTAAATCCTTTTTTGTCGATTTTGGATGTAATGATGAAGGTTGGCATGAATGAGAAGGAGTTGTTTTGCAGAAATTCTAAGTTTTCCTTAAAAGTTCTTTGTTCACTGTGAATGCAAGGCCATAACTGAATTGTAAGAAGCAATATAATTCCATAGAAACATTTTCATATGAGCTAACTTCAAACTACCTTTGGTCTTGTTTCATTTGGCATTCATTTGTTCAAGGTACTGCAAGTTTTGTGAAGACTGGTCTAGGAGACTGCATGAACCCGAAGTTTTGGAATTCAATGACGTTAACTTGACATTCTCTCATCAAATTTGGCCAATATCTTGGGAAATGTTAGGGAACTATGTGCATTTTAGAATGGACTTGGTTTTGGATCCAGAAAAGAAACCCATGAATTTTTCCACCAAACCCTAGGCTTGGCATTCGGATGTGACAAGCCCGATTTATGAAGAAATTTAGTTGCAGTGGAATGTATGGAGTGTGTGGGTGTGAATCAAGAGTTATTTTAGGGTTCCCAAGCATATACTAGTTTAGTAATACAATCCTTTTTCCTTGATTAATCACTGTTTGTAAATGAGAGCAAACCCTCATGGAATAGGCCTAATTTAACCTAGTTTGCCACAATTCCGGTTGACCCTGTCAAACTCATAACCCATATGCAATTTTGTGATATTTCATGGAGGTCCCAAATGGGTTTCATAATCTATGATTTATTTGGGCATTTTTAGGGAAAATCATAGAAGCTAAGCCAAAAAGTCAATGAGGAGGGCTAATTGAACTAGGTCTCCTACTAGGCCTAATTGAAAAAAAGAGTATTGGGAACTTGTTTCATAACATCAAAGGGAATTATTGGATGGTTTTATATTGTAGGACATGGGAAAACACCTAGACATGTTCTTTTTGGAAATATGTTGAAGATCCTAGTTGCAAGGTGAACGTAGATGCTAGAGAAGGCCTTAGGGGGTTGGGCTTGTAGTGTGGAGTTGAATCTCCTTATTGATCAATCAGATTTCTCTTATGTAGAGGCATCAAGAGAGGTCTAGAACAAGGCTAGGTTGAGGTAATGACCTTGGATGGTGCCTAATTGAAGTCCTTGTGGTTGAGACCCTAAGGATTCTTGTAGTGTTGCTTGTCACTCTGCATCACAAAGAGAGATCTATGTGCATAGGAATTGTATAGTTCTACAGATCCATACTCATATGAAATTTCATACATTAGGGTACAAACCCCCAAAATGTTTTCCCTTAAATTTTACAATGATGAAATTTGATAATTTGACAAACATTTTTAGGTTTTTTGGGCCTTCTATGTGCAATGGTGATCTCTATTTCACTCCAAAGTTCCTAGATCTTTTTATCTACCCCCATATTTTTCTTTGATTTTTATACCTTCACTCAAATAACCCAAAACATCAACTAATGAAACAATGGTTGATCTTAAGGTTTTGGGACGTTTTCAATGTGATGACAACCTCCATTTGAGCCCAATATGCATAGACAAATCACCCTAGTTGGATCCCTCAAGCATGTAGATAGGAACTTAATAAATATTCTCTGATACCATCTAGAAGTTGATGATACAACTACATGAGCCAAAATTCATCTTAAAGAAAAACATCTATCACACACAAGAGATCAAGCAAAGATAATATTCTCTATAACAACCACAAAATTTTGTAGGATTGTACAAACAATTTGGAGATACCATTACAATGAATGAATGAATCCTTATAAAGGATGAATGAAACCCTAGGTGCAAAACCATAATGCTAAATTTAGGAGAACTAGAGAAAATAATGAGCTAAATAAAGCTCAACTGCAATTGAACTAAAGATAGAAAAGAAAACTCTAGATAACAAAAAATGTCTAAGAACTTATCTTAAGTGAAAAATTAATTAAAGGACCTAATTAATAATTAATTAGATAAAGTGTTCTAATTAATCTAACAATTTTATATTGTCACATAGTGGATATATTTAGAATATTCAGAGCACCTCTCATTTGACATATTATTGACAAGTTATTATAGAATCTTATGACATGTAATATCCGAGAATATTGGGAGATACTTATGAATCTTGAATATCTATGATAGGGTTTATTATTTATCATCTAGTGCCTATTTTTAGATGATTTGATATTATAAATTAGTGAGTGGGCCAAATTGAAATATATAGATGTTGATTTATTGATTTAATCTTTTAGCAAGTTGTAAGTAATATTCAAGGGTGGTATTGAAAATTATTCTTAAGTTAGAACAATATTTTAGGAGTTTTGTAACATGGTTTTGAAAACCATTCATGGTTTCCACCTTTCTCATTTGTGTGTAAATTCGTACTTGAGGAAGTGGATTTAAAATTTAAACTTATGAGTGCATAGGTCCTATTGGTACCAAAATTCTTTCCACTTTATTGCTAGTGACATAGTTCTATAAATACTTGCATTAAAAGTTTGTTGTAATATGCTTTGAAATTTGATAATACATTGTCTAAGTTTTTGAGTGTAAGGTTTTTCTTTTGAAAGAGGTTTCCTACAAAATAACTCTATTATAGTATCATAATTTATGTATTTATTATTACATTTCTAATTTTTCATGACAAAGTTGGATTAGATTTTATCCTTTAATAAATTATCCTAGTAACATATTTTGTACACCTTCTTTCCTTACATTTTTAGACTAAAATGAAGAATATCATAAAATCTATTAGTATTTCAATGTAAGTTATGGATTTATAGAAAAATAATTCATATATGAGAATATGATATAATATATATCCCATAGTTGTAAACATGTATTATCTTTTCATCATTGCCTATAAAAGATATCATGAAAACATGTCTAAACTGAAATACAACTCAACAATTAGTTCTTGAACATATTTTCTTTTTACTATATGCATATGAGTGGTGCATGTTACATTTCAGGTCTTATATTTCTCAAAATGGTAGGGTTTAAAAAGAGCTTCTATCTTCTATCTACTTACAAAAGAATCTTGCCTTATTTTATATTTTATTTTATTTATTTGTTTACCAATATAGTAAGTGGTACATTTTCTCCTCCAACAACAAAAAAATAAAGCCAACCATGTCTCCTATACACTTTCATTTATAGCACAAAGGGTCCACCAAATATGAGAACACATGCAAAGGAGAGACTTCAATTCCATCTTTGAGATATTCCAAAAAAATGCAAACTAATGAGAGAGAAAATGCTCTTAAGACAAGCGGAACTATGAAGACATTTTAATAAAATAAACTTGGTCTTTTATTGTACCTTAAAACTTGTACATTTCCACTAACTAGATTCTCCTTCTACTAAAAGAGAATAATCTTAATCTTTGTAGTATTCTCCTTCTTTCCACAATGAAAATTTCAATTAAAAATATGAAATAAGTATCAAATGCCATTTTAACTTACTCTTATGACTATATTAGATTTTTCCCAAAGGATAACAATTTATAAGAGCTTTCTCTAATATAGAATGAAACTTTTGACCAATATACAATAAAATGACTCTTAAGCTATCATTTCAAAAGGACCAAGTGATCCTAAATAGAAATTTACCAAAGAAAGTAGAACATCAATAAGACTTGTTGTAGCATAACTAGAACATAATTAATTAAAATCCACCTCAAAATTTTTGCATGATCCTCATTAGGAGTTTTTAAATGGAAATGGATTAAGAAAATATTGCTCTCCTCACAACCTTAATGCCATCATGGAGCCTCATGGGATCTATCCATGCCCCTGAGAAAGATAGACATGTTGTACACCATAAAAATATATGGTGATAGCTTACTAGAATAACTAAATCTCTCATTGAATATACAACTTTCTATCATTCACACCAACTTTTATCCTATTAGAGAAATCCACAAGAAACATATTTTTCAAAACTATGCAACAAAGTGAATAATAACTTATCTCTCTCTTGAAATTATCAAGTTGATCTCCATTTGTATATGTGAGATCATCCTTCTTGTCTACCGCTACTTTCTTTTCTTTTCTTCACACAAATATTCCCCAAATGGAGAAGTGAGCCAATTTATTCTCTTATATCTCCACAAGATATATAGTTATCTAAATCCAATACACTTTCTTCCAATCCTATCTTGTCACATTAAAAAATGTGGGATTTTGAAGGGTCCCATCAATCCCAAATGATAATGTCACATGTCCTAAAGGTCCCCAACCAAAAGGTATTATCCCTAGGGACCTATTTTACACAAGGGTCAATAAAATTGATTAAACAACACCTTTTAAAGATCCATATGAGTTTTGACCTAACCCAAGGGTTTCCAAACCTTAACCCCCTTTTTATTACATGACTTAAAATTATATACCCTATTTAAACTTGACCCTTAATATCAGAACCCTTAAGCATGATAGTTACAATCCTTCATCCCATTATAAATCAAATAAGGTTACTATTGCAACCCCTTAAAGAGGTATTAATTAGATATAGTTATCTATCTTTCATTATATTTGCACACCCTCCTTTTTGCATTATACAACCACAAGTATAATTAGATCATCATAATAAGCAATCTTAGTTTCTATTTATATTCCAATAATTCTACTTGTGAATTATTGACTCATCAATTCCAAGCAATCACAAATTCAATTCATATCCAATATTTCATGTTTGCATATGCAATTATTGATTAGTAATTGTCAATTCATCCTATTGAAAAATTAGGTAATAAATATATTTTGATTTTATCACAATCAAAGAAGATACATACATGTAGATATAAAAACAAATCCAACGGAATAATCTCACCACCACTCTATTACTATTTTAATTTAACTTACTAAGATATACACAAAAACTAGGGTTGTATTAATCATATTACATGTTAATTAAATTCCTCCCTTGATTTAGAAACTCAAATGTTTGAAAACAAAAACTCATGCAATACAATATGTATCCTTTGTATTTATAGGGTTTCTAAGGCTAGCATCATCCACATAACCATTTAATTTACAATATAATCATGTATAGTAAGATCATCCAAAATATCTTTGTCTGAAATTGTTAGCCCCATTTTTAAATAGGTCAAAATTTGGACTTTTCATGTTGAAATCCTTGAACTAATAATCTCATGGTGGAAGAAGCTTCAAATGAGAGTTTTTACATCAACAAAGTACAATGCATCAATCTCCTCAACTACTTGCCAAATTAATCTAAATTATCGATGCGTATTATCAATGCAAGTCAAAATACTGGTGAGACATTGTTTATAGAAGCTAAAGGAAAGTTTCAATAATTTGTTAAGACACCCATAAGTTACGAAGAGACCCTTTTACAGCTACAAGATGAAATTAATATGGCTGATCGACTATTTTCCTAAGCTAGTTAAGTATGTATTTAAAGAATGATTTTAACTTATCGGTAAATTAGTTTAGTTATCAAAGACTCTGATGCATTTCAACTATGAAGGAAATGGCTATATATCCCTTAGGATGCACTAATGAATAAGTTACCTTCATACACCATAATTTATGGATAAATTAAGCATTAGTGCATCTTAAAGACTAAATAGCCATTTTGAATTAATTGTTATAACCCACTCATCGGTAATTTTGGAAAGGTGTAGACCATCAAGAGCTATTGTGATGTCATTGTGTCTCCCATGTTTCTCGAGCTATAGGGATTCATTAAACTTTCCAAATTCTTGCATTTCATATAACAGACAACACTTAGAATGGATGACCATTGTGCATGGAGATCCAAATAGGAGGGCAAATAGATCTACTAGGTATTATGGTCAGGAACATGAGTCAAGTTGGTTAACTAAGAGAGGCAAAGGAGTTCAAATTGATCAATGCCATAGCCAAGGTGTGACTATAGATAGAGTGGGTAAGGTATTTTCCAATTGTCATTTAGTTAGCTCAAATGGCTTTGGCTATGGATCTAGTGTTTGTTGGGGTAGTGAGTAGTCCTGAAAATAGGGTTTGAGGCAAAATGGCGGAGCTAGGTGTTGGTTCCCCAAAATGCACTTGGTGTGGTTTTTGCACTACCCCCAGGGACAAAAATAAAGTTGAGCCCTCCAATCATGCATGGAGGGGCTAGCCTCCAAACCGTTTAAGATACTCAGGGACATGGACCAACAATATAACAAGGATTTTCTGATTATCCTTCTACACTTAAGGCTTTGCAAAACCCAGTAGGGCGTTCCATTAATGCTTCTACAATCTCCACAACACACTTTTAGGAAACATTAAAACAAAGCAAATGGTCACACTCCTAAAAGGGGGCTCAAAAAAAGAGGGAGAATGCTACAACGTGGCTAGCTCTCAGTTATCCTTGACCTGCTTTGGAGTGTGAGACAACTTTTCAACAAACAACATCATGTACATAAACTGAAAAGATATTCTGATATTTTCATAGCTATAGCAAGTTGTCGATGAGTTATGAGTAAAGAAATGTCATAGAAAAATGACTGGAAGCAATGATCAGTGTCTTATCCATTAGGCAATTGAAATTGCATAATGCAAAGATAAATATGCAACAAAAAACTTAATCTAATAGAAAAAGATCTTGAGACAACACTACCTTACAATGTATCTCATCTATCTATCCTAACCCATAATACTTATCAGAATCCCTGTATAAGCCTTGTTAGTATGCAAATCCTACATAAGAAGTTTAATCAACCCCTTAGGTAAGAGAGTAATGTAGAAGAAACATGCATCATAACAATGCAACAAATGAGAAAAACCCTTGATCTTACTCATTTAGAAACATAATAGAGTCATACATTGGTGAAAAAGAATTCAAACAATATTTTCATTTATTTCATAAGCTATTTTCTGTTACAAATTACATTACATTTAACTCCTTCAAGAACCTGCTACAAACTAAGACACAAAACCAATTTAATTTTCTCTGCAAATTCTTGTTACAACCTACTCATTTCACCTAAACCTACTATACATGACCAAGACTTTGAATCCAATCTTTTTGGACCAAATTTCTTGACCTCTATCGCATGCATCTGATTTCCCTTTTATAGAAACAAGGGAGAAAAAAGCTTCAGGCCAGAGGAGACACGTGTCACAAGCTTATAGGATCGATTGCTACTTTGTTATAAAAAATTCTTCACAATCTCCCAAAAGACTATCCTTGCTGGTGGTTATGATGAAGTAGAACCAAAATTCCCAACTGCATTTTGGTAGAAAAAAAAAGTATTTGAGCCGTGCCACTATCACCCCTAATGGATTGTGAGATGCTTCATAGAGTATTTTGGCCTTCTTAAAGAGGGTTTATATCCCAACAAGAAGTAAAATTTCCCCTCCATTAAAAGAGGAGTTCAAGCCTTTATGCCCAGGATCAGAGAAAGTGGAAAGAGAAGCTTGTGAGAGAACATAGAAGGAGGAGAAGGGGTTACAACTTTCATGTCATTGAAGAAATGACTAGCTGCCAACTCCTTCCCAACCATATTCTACTCCCATTCCTTCATTAAGATTCTTCTTTAAACCTTTCCCAACGAGTGACAAAGAGGAGGGAGAGGATGTGCCATGCAAGGTTGGTTATGCAAAGAAACAAATTCCAAACCTCCATCGGCTATCCTCCCCACTTCCAAGACTCCATCGACTATAAATATACTCATTCCTAGAGAGAATCCATCTGGTATCACAAAGCTCAGTGTAACTCCTGGCACAATATGACTCAAAAATTGTCTTCATCATTTTAAAATCTTGAGGGAAAATAATGAACTCTTTGTTCTTTCTACCAATTGGAGACACCGCCAACTTGTATTTATAATGAAAATACTTCTCTTAGCAGTGTTCATGCATGGAAAAATCATATTTTCAATGCTTTTCTACTCATCCTGCTAGCAAATGGATTCAGGAAACTATATCCATCAAATCAAGAAATCGTTAGACTTAAACCACTAATTCATTGCTTTTCTGACCAAGTTCTCCTTACATGAACGATCCTGTTTCTGATTTCTTGACTGCAGATTCTCTACTCTAGAATCCTCTTCTCAGATACCGAGCCTTTATCTTTTGAAAGTTTCTCAGCAATAGTTTCTTGAGAATCTGTCTAACTATGAGAATCCCTGACAATATTCATCATATGATTTTGTTGATAGGTCCTTGATCATTTTGCTTCCATCTCAAAAAATCATCCTTATCCCTTTAATCTCTCCGAAAAACTTGATTTTGTCTCTGTGGCGGCAATGAAAACATGCATAAATTGCCACTTCAAGTGTTGCCAACTTTTTCCTTCAAATACAACACGACTTAACAAAACACCCTTTAAAACATCATTCTAAAAATCAATCATCATCCACTTGTCCCGACTTGTCTCTGTTTTCCATGTCGGCATACGTACTTACTCTATCTCTATTTTCCCACGTGAATGAGGAAAAAATGGCCTCATTTCACCTCTTTTTGAAAGATATCCTATATCCACCGTATATCTATCCAACATGGCACATCGCGTGATCACCATTGGTCAATGTCGATATTGACCCTCCTACGTAGCAAGTGGGCCTCTTTAAAACTTGAGGAAGCATCGCCAAAT
This sequence comes from Cryptomeria japonica, assembly GCF_030272615.1. Taxonomy (NCBI): domain Eukaryota; kingdom Viridiplantae; phylum Streptophyta; class Pinopsida; order Cupressales; family Cupressaceae; genus Cryptomeria; species Cryptomeria japonica. The sequence goes on from NC_081412.1 coordinate 224,365,068, forward strand.
CATCATGGAATCTCCACTCCATGAACTACCCTATTATTTGAGTTGCTCAACATGCTTGGGACACGTGGCATCATCCTGCGATTTCGTGGTCCTTAACCTCCCCATATCTTTCACTACGGTTTTTTGAGAGTCATTTGATCTGCTCGCCATTATGTGCCGCTTACACAGTCCACTCAATATTCACCGTTATCTCCTGAGCATCTTTTCTACTTAAGTCAAAACATATTTGTCCTTTTCAAACTCGTGCAAATTCATGGGACCGTTATTTTCTCGGTATTTAATTGAGGAAATAAAACACAAAATATCAAAGTTGGACTTAGGGAATTGAGAACCCGCAAAAATATAAAAAAGGGGGGCCAACCATAATGCAAAGGATATAGTTTTCTTAAGAGGTTGGTAGAAAATAACATCTATAGAAAGAAAGTGGTCCCGTTTTGATGATTGTAAAGACCCTCAAGCTTTAAAATGAAAAAGGTAATGCGAATATATAACAGGCCCATGGGTCACAATAAAATTTTATCTAGGAACATATAAACCTAAAAACCCTAAACCCCGAGGGCGAAAACATAGAGCAACAGAGAGTCAAAATAAATAATATCATTGTTAGAGACACCAAATTTTTCATAGTCATTTTCAGGACTATCAGGAGCTCTTGTTGGGGACAACCATCACTCCGGGATGGTACGAGGATGCAAAATATCAGGTGGAGTAGACCTACTATAGAGAAGACCAAAAAGGGAACTACCTGGACAGGGTAGCCCAAAACATAAAAGAAACCTACCCTAATATGTACATGGCCTAATCTACTTCTCATGGAAAAGAAATACTTCAAGAGAAGTAAAATTCAAGGAATTGTCCATGAACAGGCAATTCAAGGACTACATTTTTCATTTCTTGGAGAAGATATGAAATGAAAACCTTCTCCCCTATTGCTTTGAATCAGATATGGGCCTGAGCAGATGACATCAAATTACCATGCCTTCCTTTGTCTTCCTTCCTGTCACTTCATATCTTGATCAAAACCTTTATCCAAGAATTGAATATAGTTACTCCTTGTACAAGTTTCATGACCAATACAAGTATGAAAACACTTGTATATGTCCACTAGGTTGTAGAGTTAACCTCTCTTCCCTGCACCCTATACTATAGTTTGAGAAAATCAAAATCTGATTGATGGCCCAAGGCCAAAAAAAATGAAGCACCAGTGTTTTCCTTTATTAAAAATTTGATTCTCATCCACATGTAATCAATGAGTCAAAAATATTACCATACATGTTGAACACCTTTAAAAACATTTGCAAATTACAAACCCATACTACATTTGATTTCATCCAAGTCCCTTCTAATTGAGGAAACACTCAACTAGCAAGTAATTAGGAATTCTAACTTGTATTCTTGCATATTGCTATCATCAGGGACAAATAAGAATCCCTGATCAGCTTGGATGGCCCCTTCCTTATTATATTTACCATCCCCATAGGCATCAGAGATGCCTTCAACATTATCATCATAACCAATCACAGAAAGAAATTGACCTTCATCACAGGAAATTAATTCAACATTCACTTTGTGGTCAATCTTCACCATTTCTGGGTTTTGAACCTTCTCCTCATACAAAGAATATCAAATCATATGAAAAAAATTATCATAAATATTTAGGCAGAGCACACACTAATCTATATCCGTATTCTCATCAAATAGTGCATTATAAACTTCATTGAAACTATTGCCCACCTAAAATTCACACTCACCCTTATTAGGCATAAGGTAACCATAATCTGAGCTATAACAACTTTCAACATCATAATATTCATTGTTGTAACTCTCATAGGATTCAACAAAATCATCATGACTATCGTGGCCCTTTTATTTATCCTTTTCAACCACACTTGCTGGTTCATATGTGCTTCCATGATTTGAGATTTTAGGAATAATTTGATCTGCTGCATATGGCTTCTATTGAAATAGGATGGGTAGTATGTAATTTGTCATAACACTTGTTTCAAGCATATCTACCCAGACCATTTCTTCACTCTCATCACCATGAATATTTTGGCATGGTGGAAGCTGAAGCATATCCTCTTTATTGGAGCACACCATGGAATTCTCTGGCTTATCATTAAAGAATGGTGCAATAATATTTGAGGTTTTACCATTACACACAATCAATCCTTGAGAATATAAATCTATCTCAGCAAAACCTTGCACCCTATCATTATCACTATCAGGTGTACACCCTTCTAATTCTTCTTGATACAAGCTATCAGATGGAACCATAAGATTTAAGATAAACCCTTTGTGTGGCATCCTTATTGAAAGGAGCAATAATTCTATCACCTGATGCAACCACTAAAGTTACCTCCATCTCTGTACCATTTGTAACATACAAGCTTTTATTAATCTTCTCTTCACTAATATGAGGAATAACCACTGTCTAAGACAGGTTCCCTTCACTCATATTTTGATCTGAATTATTTTTTATATGTCTTCTGTGATCAACAAAAGTGTAAATGCTTTCGCATTGATCTCCAATTCTTGACTCACACTTTTCTTTAACATCTAGTATCTTTGGATAACAAGCTTTTGTAGCGAAATAACCTTTAGGGATTCCATATTTCAAATTGTTCTCAATATCCATTGCTATCCTATAAGCCTGGTACAAGGTTTGAGGATTTTTATCCCTTATTAAGTAGCTCATTTCTTCATGAAATGCTGCTAAGTAAACAACCAAACATACTGCATCATCTAGCTTGTAACTTTCAGGAATATTATCCAATATTCTTGCAAATCTGAGATTAAAAATAGGGAGCAATTCATCCTCTATTCTTTTAATAGCCATGAATCCTTTTATAGCCAAACTTGGATTGACCCTCTCACCAAATTGTTCCATAAAAGAAGCATTCAACTCCTCCCCTGAAGAAATAGAACTTGCTGGTAAATATGAAAACCAGTCCCTAGAATTCTCTTTTAAAGATTGGACAAACAACTTCATGCAGACATCTTCCTGACTAATCTCAAAATCTCCTATTACATCAAAAAAACTCAGCAGGTGTTGACTTCCTAATTATGATCTTCTCTCGTTAAAAACTAGTAAACATTCCCTAACAAAAGTAGGAACAGGGTTTGGGAAACCCTCAATACCATTAAAGTTCAAAGGTCTGTATCTTTTAACAAAAAATATTTTGTAATGACTTGACAATGAGTGAATATGTCGCATGTTTATACTTAAAATTTCTTTGGGAAATACAAGAAACAACACATCTATTTAACAGTCTTACAATATTACAATGTATGACTCAAAAACATACTTTTCTCACCTTATTACAGGCTTTACAAATAAATTCCAGAAGTATGTACGAAAATTATGTTTATTTCCCTCCTTAGTGCTTTTCTCACTTAATAGGGAAGTATTACATACAACTGACTTTCATAAAAATACATTTAACTCATGAAAATCCAAAATAATTGGAATTAGTGTAGCAGCTGAGACTCATGTTTGCTAGTTCGTTGCAGAAATATGCTTTTGGGTTCTTAGGTCAAATCTGACCCAATGCTGCTACTCCTTCTTCTTTGTCATGTGAATTGTTTCGTCAAATTATCATGGTACTTCACCATAAGAGCCCAAATCTACTTCACTTCTACTACAGGCTCCTTAGTTCTTCTTAGTTTTTCTTCAACAATCGCACAGTGGTGCAGAGATCTCAAAGTCACCACCCACAATTTGTGAGGTATCTTCATGTAATATAGATAAATCTCAACATAACTTACATTGAAAAGTGAATTGCAACATATTCCCAAGCAACATTTACGAGAATTGACTCAACCGACAAATATCTGGACTGCTACATGCTCATGACTTCTATGCATATTTTCTCCAATAAAGAAGGGATATTGGTGGTTTGGACAGGGTAGGCTCCACCAATATGACCATTTCATCTTTTCTCAACCAAAGATTCTAGACTACTATTCCCTAGCAGAGTCGTCATTTTTTGTTGGTTCCCCAAAAAGCACTTGGCAAAGTTTTTGCATTGCCCCTAGGGACATAAACCAACTTGGGCCCTCGAATCATGCATGGAGGGGCCAACCTCCAGACCATTTAGGATACTCAAGGACTTGGACCAACAATATAACAAGGATTTTATGATTATCTTTCTACACTTTGGGCTTTGCAAAACCCAGGAGGGTGTTCCTTTAATGCTTCTACAATCTTCACACCACACTTGCAGGCAATAGTAAAACAAAGTAGATGGTCTCACTCCTAAAAGGGGCCTCAAACAAAGAGGGAGAATGCTACAAAGTGGCTAACTCTCATTGATCCTTGACTTGCTTTGGAGTGTGAGACAACTTTTTGACAAACAATATCACAGAAAATAAAAAGATATTCTGATATTTCATAGCTATAGCAAGCTATCAATGAGTTATGAGTAAACAAATGTCATAGAAAAATGACTGGAAGCAATGATCAGTATCTTATCCATTGGGCAATTGAAATTGCAGAATACAGAGATAAATAAGCAAAAAAAACCTTAATCTAATAGCCAAAGATCTCGAGACAACACTGCCTTACAATATATCTCATCTGTCTATCCTAACCCATAATACTTATCAGAATCCCTATATAAGCCCTGTTAGTTTGCAACTCCTATATAAGCAATTTAATCAACCCCTTATCTCAGAGCGTAAGATAGAAGAAACATGCATCACAAAAATGCAACAAATGAGAAAAACCCTTGATCTTACTCATTCAGAAACATAACAGAGTCATACATTGGAGAAATTGAATTCAAACAATATTTTCATTCATTTCATAAGCTATTTTCTGTTACAAATTACATTACATATAACTCCTTCAAGAACCTACAACAAACTAAGACACAAAACCCATTTTATTTTCTCTACAAATTCTTGTTACAGCCTACTCATTTCACCTAAACTTACTATACATGACCAAGGATTTGTATCCAAGCTTTTTGGACCAAATTTCTTGACCTCTATCTCATGGCCTTGATTTCCCTTTTATAGAAACAAGGGAGCAAAAATCTTCAGGCCAAAGGAGACACATGTCTCAAGATTATAGGATTGCTTGTTACTTTGTTACAAAACATTCTTCACAATCTCCCAAAAGACTGTCCTTGTTGGCAATTATGATGAAGTAGAACCAAAATTCACAACTGCATTTTGGTAGAAACAAAATATTTGAGCCATGCCACTATCACCCCTGATGGACCATGAGATTCTCCTTGATGCTTCACAAAGTACTTCCCCCTCCTCAAAGAGGGTTTAGATCCCAACAAGAAGTAAAATCGCAACTCCATAAAAGTGGAGTTCATGCCTTTATGCCCAGGATCAGATAAAGTGAAAAGAAAAGCTTGTGAGGGAACATAGAAGGAGGAGAAGGGGTTGCAACTTGCATGTCATTGTAGAAATGACTGGCTACCAATTCCTTCCCAACCATATTCTTCTCCCATTCCTTCATGAATCTTCTTCTTTAAATCTCTGCGAACGAGTGACAAAGAGAAGGTAGATGATGTGCCATGCAGGGTTGGTTCCAGAAAGAAACAGATTCCAAACCTCCATCGCCTATCCTCCCCACTTCCAAGACTCCATCGACTATAAACATACTCATTCCTAGAAGGAATCCATCTGGTATCACAAAGATCAGTGTAAATCCTTTCACAATTGGCTCAAAAATTGTCTTCATCATTTTAAAATCTTGAGAGAAAATAATGAACTCTTTGTTCTTTCTAGCAACTGGAGACACCTCCGAGTTGTATTTATAATGAAAATACTTCTCTTAGAGGTGTTTATGCATGGAAAAATTATCTTTTCAATGCTTTTCTACTTATCTTATAATCAAATGGATTCAAGAAACTATATCCATCAAATCAAGAAATCATTAGACTTAAATTGCCAATTCATTGCTTTTCTGACCAAGTTCACCTTATGTGAATGATCCTATTTCTAATTTCTTGATTTCTTGACTATAGTTTCTTTGCTCCAAAATCCTCTTCTTGGATACTGAGTCTTTATCTTTTGAAAGTTTCTCAGCAATAATTTCTTGATTTTCTGTCTAACTATGAGAACCCTGACAGTACGCATCCTATGATTTTGTTGACAGGTCCTTGATCATCTTGCTTCCAGCTCAAAAAATCATCCTTATCCATTTCATCTTTGAAAAAACTTGATTTTCTCTCTGTGGCGGCAATGAAAACATGCAAAAATCACCACCTCAAGTGTTGCCATCTTTGTCCAGCAAATACAACTTGACTTAACTAAACACCCTTTAAACTGACATTTTGAAAATCAATCGGCATCCACTTGTCTCGATTTGTCTTTGTTTTCCATGTCGGCATGCCTACTTCCCCTGTCTCTATTTTCCCACATGAATGAGAAAAAAATGGTCTCATTTCAACTCTTTTTGAAAGATTTTCTATATCCACAGTAGATCTATCCAAAATGGCACATCGCACGATCCCCATCGATCAATTTCGATATTGACCCTCCTACGTAGAAAGTGGGCCCCTTTAAAACTTGATGAAGCATCGCCAAAATATCTTGGAATCTCCGCTCTACTAGCTACCCTGTTATTTGACTTGCTCAACCCACTTGGGACACATGGCATCATCCCACAATGTCGCGGTCCTTAACCTCCCCACATATTTCACCGCGATTTTGCGAGAGCAGTCTGATTTGCTCGCTCATTATGCGCTGCTTACACAGTCTGCTCAATATTCACCGTTATCCCCCGAGCATCTTTTTTGCTTAAGTCAAAACAAATCCGTTCTTTTGAAACTCATGCAAGTTCATGGGACCGTTAGTTGCTTGAAATTTAATCGAGGTAATAAAACCCAAAATATCAAAGTCAGACTTAGGGAATTGAGAACCCATAGAAATATAAAAAAGGGGGGCTTGATCATAATGTAAAAGACATAATTTTCTTAAAAGGTTAGTAGGAAATAACATCCAAGGAAAGAAAGTGGTCCCCTTTTGACGATGGTAAAGACCGTCAAGCTTTAAAATGAAAAAGGTAACACGAAAAATATAACAGGCCTATTGTGCACAACAAAATTTCATCTGGGAACATACAATCCTGAAAATCCTAAACCCTAAGGGCGAAAACACAGAGCAAAAGAGAGTCAAAATAACTAAAATCATTGTCAGAGACACCAAATTTTGCATAGTCATTTTCAGGACTATCACTAGGGTTTCTTTTAATCATGGAGTTTTAGATGCACCTCAGGCTGAGAAGTTGGAGCAAGGTGTCTCCTAAAACAAGGAGAATCAAGTAAACCTCATACTATGAAGTGTGATGCTGATATGCCTTTTGTATGTGGAGGTCCAAAGGGTATGGACAAAGTTGTTTGAGAGAGGTACAATGTGAAAACCCTCGAGAGTGAATAAAATGGTCGTAATGGGAAGGGATCTTATTGGTTTGACGGGGTGAAGTGGTATGATTTGTTTGGAGCAAATAAAGGGAAGATGAGTATTCCGCCTTCTGAGAATAGGCCAACTATTTATTTGGAAGGGGATACTGGGCACAAAGTAGCAGAAAATAAAATAGTTTTCTAAGAGAGTGGTCTGATTAGGAGATTTAAGGGCTTGAGGCCAAGCCTAGGTGCTTCCAAAGAGGTCATATGGTAGCCAAATGCATTAAAATAAATAATCAAAGACATGCTTCATGGTGGAAGGATGCAAATCTTGACCTCTATGTGGTAGAACAAGAAAGCTCCAAAGCTTTTAGAGATTGATTCGGGTGAGGGATCTATTGAAAAACAACAAGAAAAGGACTTGAAAATGCCTTAAAAGGGAGGAATAAGAGAGAGGAAACAAGGATACTGTTGTTGATTATTTAGTGGGATTGGAAGATTCCAAGATCGAATCTTCCCAATCCTTGGATTTGGGGGATTCTCTCATTGCATGCACAGAGGCCTCATGGAGAGTTGAGCTAGTAAATATAGGAAATGAAGACACAAAAATCCATTTGTAATGCCACAATGATGGGACAAAAGGAAGTTGCAAAGTTGGAAGAAGGTTGGGAAACTATAAAAAGGAAGAAAAATAAGAGGTCGAGGAGAGATGCATCTCTGAATATGCTCCTTAGCTCTCATATCAAATATGGAACAAACAAAACTAGGGATGATTATAGTAGATATCAGGGGTTGTAATAGTTATGTTATAATTCTTGTATTTGAAATCAGGCCATTTTGGGGTGGGGCATTGAGAATGGAAAATTCATTGATTAGTGGGATATTTGGCAATATGGTTAGGCATGACATCTTGTAATGTTTTTATCTTTATTGTCTAATTAAAATGGGTGTTGGCTCTTTGAGCAATTTAACTATCAATTTTTTTAATTTTTTTTAATTTTGGAAAGTTGTCCTAGTTTGTCGAAAAGCCCATGCATTTCATGGTAAGTTATTTTAATTTGTTCCATTTCAAAGAAGTTCTATAAGTTATTAAAACACCGACATATCATCAAATAAATGTAGGCTTTCGTAAGAGCAAGTTAACTTGAGTTGAAGAAGTAGTCGATATCATCTCAAATGAAGGTTAGTTATTATAATTAACCCTACCACAATTTTAGGATTTTGCATAGAATACATATGATAGAGCGCGGACTCAAGAACTTCGAAGCAAATATTGTGGCAGACATGCATACTAAATATTATAGCATAAGTTGAGCATCAGAGTCATTTGACATACTGGTTTTAAAAGATATCAACGCAAACGATGAAATAAAATGATTGTTGAATGTGCAAGGAATAGATTTTGCATAAAAGCTCTCCAAATATTTAAGATAATAAGGCATCTTTATAAAATTCCTTTATTCAAAAGCGTTGATGCAAAATCTATTACACAATATAATCTAGAAATCTTTTAGCAATCTCTATTATGGATTGTGAAAATATGATATCACTAATTGATACCCTTCATGGGAGGGAATTATGTTGGAAATCTAAGCAGCTTGAGGGACTACGAATCAAACTGGCTAAGAAAGTTGCTGACTTGAACTTCCTAAAGCGTTGCAAAGACTCTTGGTTGACCCTTTTATTTGGGGTTTTAGTCTGCAACTTTCCATTTCATGTTCCTCTAGCTTTCATCCTGATAATGGATCACAGAATGTGATCCAAAACATTGATGCAAAAACTATTACACAATCTAATCCATAAATCTTTTAGCAATCTCTATTATGAATTGTAGAAATCTAATATCATTAATTAATATCCTTCATAGAAAGAAATTATGTTAGCAATCTAAGCAACTTGAGAGACTATGAATCAAACTGGCTAAGAAAGTTGCAGACTTGAACTTCCTAAAGCATGTTGCAGAGACTCTTGGTTGACCCTTTTATTTGGGGTTCTAGTCTGCAACTTTCCATTCAACAACATATGTCAGCATCCTTGCCGCATGTTCTAAGGCGAAATGTGGAATCATTGACAACGCACCTGAAATTGTTTGACATATTGCCTCAAAAAGGTGTCATCTCATGGAGTGTGATGGAGTTAGTAAACCGATTTGTTGAACAGGCTTCAGAGACTCTCAGACATACATGCATGATTTGTTGAACAGTTTGCAGGTGTAAAGCTGCTCTCGAAGACATACATGCAAAAAGCTAAAGCATAAAACACAATGCATGAGTTGTTTGACAGACCGCCTCGAGAGATTCCGTCCCATGGAACGCAAAGATTTCACGCTATACAAATCTGAAAAAGGTTTAAGAAAATTTTAAGCAAATGCAATGTTCAGGCGTAAAGCTAAATTCGACAACTTTTACCAGCTTCCCCTCTGCCTCGCGCTAGCAATGCGAAGTCTTAGAACAGTGTATGGATCTTAAAAATGCTGCAACTTTTGCCCATTCATATAAGTGAGCAGAATAAAGGATAAATAATTTCTGTCAGATGTTTAACCTGCAATTACCCACGTAGACATGCACGTATAAAATGGAAGCAAATATAAAGCCCAATCAAAATGCTTGATTATGGATTGTAGAAATTTGATATAATTAATCTTTAACATAGTTGTAATCTTTTGTCAATTAGATATGTCAATCCATCCACAATCAATTTGTATACTATTTTTTAAAGGTTGTTCCTTCCACTTTTTAGTTCAACATAACTTTTCTAAATGATTCTTCAATCCACATATAGTACAAGGATGAAGATCCCAACATGGTTCCATTTTGTGTCCTTGTCTATGACAGTGAAAACATTGCACGTATTGCATTACGTTAGCTGTTTTGTTTGAACTTGTAATATTTGCATCATCAATTTATCTTTATCACCAAATGTTAACATATCCAAGCCCTTCAATTTTTGGTCTCATTATTGCCTCAATTGGTTCTACAATTCCTTGTCCCAATTTTCCTAAACCTTTACCTTCATATCCCACTTTTTTCATTATCTTAAACCCAACATTTGTTGAAAAACATCTCTTTTCTTTATCCACACAACTGGCCTCACAAATAGTAGGAATAGTAGATTCAATTGTGTTGTTATCTTCAACAATACATTTTTTATCAGAAAGTTCTTTAACTATATCACATCGTTCATCGATTAAATAAAACAAATAATTTGTATCACATGAAACATTACATAATTTAGGCTTCAATTTTAGACTATGATTTTCTTTTACGTATGATTCAAGTAATTGAATGGAAAGATTAGCTTATTCTCTCAATTTCAATATTTCTTCCTTATGTAACATGTTTTCCTCTTTTAAGTCTTTATTTTCTTTTCTAATTTTCCCTAATTCATTTTCCAAAGTATCTTTCACACTTATTAAATACTCATTCTATTTCTTAGTTTTCTTACCACTATTTCCCATTAAAATAAATGATTAGAATCACCTTAATTATATTGCAACCTCCTTCTCTAATAAATTCCAATAAATGCTAGAGAGAAAATCTTACTAGAATGACTCCTTGAACACATTAAAATTAGTCATCCTCTCCATAAATACATTACTTTCTCACCTTCAATGTGTAATAATACCATTTCATGCTTCCAATTGTAATATCAACCAAAATAAATTTTAAATGCAACCCCTAAGTAAACCATCTGTTGATGCTTAGATAAATCATGTGTCCCTCTTCACAACAAGATTCTTCACTTTTACAATCTATACTCTTGTCATTGGTGGAGGGTGTCTTTCAAAATAAACATGGGAACAATATTGCACACCTTTCTTTTATGTTGGATTGATCTCCTCAAACAACAATCTTGCATACAAATGCTATGATTTCCTATGCCTTGGTGATATGGCACCTTTAACTCCCTGGGCTAGCATAATTTCTTTCTAATACAAGCTTCATTAGAGACATCAGCTTATTTATTTCCAGTTAGCAACATCTTGATTCCTTAAAAAAATTGTGATCCTTTCTTGGACTTTTTAATTAGTAGCTTCTACCCACGATCTCCTTTTATTGACACTTTGATCTCACTTCAATTGGTGGCCTGATGACATTAATCTACCACAACAATTTCCTTCTTTGAAGACTCTAAACACTTTTCATCTATCTCCTTTAGATCTATTGTGACCCTTGGCAACACCGCTATGAATTTAGTCCTTTCATTACTTAACAAGCTTCAATTCTCCTTTAGCAACCGACAACATAAGTTGGTGACTGCACTCAATATTTTACTTCTGCAATTTCTTCCAACTCACAAGGTAAAACCACAATGTTGTGTCAAACTTTTATAAAGCGAGTGGCCAACACAACTAAAATTATTTAACTTCAACCACATAAAAGTTACATTTTTAAATTGAATTTCAAAATGATGTAAACTAATCAAATATATAAATGTTAATAAAATTTATGTTTGTTATTTTAATTTAAAAATTAAAATATTAACTTTTTTTTAATATATTCAAAGACATTTTTTATTGTTGAAAATAAGGGGTTCTAGTCGGCGTCACCAAACAAAATGAAAACAAACTTATTTTTTTTTGTTTTTAATTTTCCGAATAGAGGACATATATATGCAGCGTTAAAAAAAATAAAATAAAATTTTGATGTATATTTTTCTCGTAATTATATTTTAAAGTCCAACATAGCTGAATTTGGTAGTTTTCATTCGACGTCACCTTTTGTCTACTAAATTTATCATTATAAAAAAATTATACCCTTTTGGAGAAGATTCTCTCATCTAGTGAAAAATATATTTTTTAATTTTTTAATATCATTTAATATTTTTTTTAAATTTCTAATTAGCTTCTTTTTGAACTTTAAAAAACTACTCGCAATGTTTAATTTATAAAAAATATTAAAATTAATCAAAATGCTAAAAAAATTATATGTCCAGGTTCATGACTTCAAGCTGTATAAAAGGGTATTTTTTATTTTTGTAAAAAAATATTCTACTTGAAGAAAAATTGAGCAGAAGTGGAAAGTTTCATAAATACTGGAAAAATAGGTGATTTGGTTATCACATCACTTGCCACATAGGTGAGTTCGGCCTAATTATTTTGAATTATTCTAAGTTCAGGTGCTTACAAAAATCGGGATAATGTAACCATAGTTCAGTTGAACTAAGTTCGGTCCTCTTGGTTCCATTTAGGCGCCATGCCCGCATCACTTGGTGACATGTGGTAGGGGATTGTCTGATCAAGCTTAGTTGGCTTGCAAGTTTGCAACACCTTCGTCAAATCATTTTTTCTTTGGAACTTCTCTTGATAGCACAAGATCAAACATTAGCTTTGACACCATGATAAAATTTGGAGAGCTTGAAATGATATTTTCTCTATATCTTTCTACATATCAAATAGTTGGATCCAAAGATCCTTAAATAGGTACATTAGTGGAGAGTTGTGTTTCTTACAAGAGATTTGTTTGTACATGAAAAATATATTAAAATATAGTTTATATTTTAACAGTATATGCAAAAAATACACGTGTCAAAAGGATCTAGAAACTTTTAAAACTAATGCGATTGATAGGTATACAACAAAATTTTGCAAACTTTGTCAGCATCCTCCAAGCCTGTGCAAAAACTGGAGCTCTACAACAGGGTATGGACATCTGATAATAGAGGATAAACAATTGAGGAATTTTGTTAGATTTTGTCACTACAACTGCCTTTCTAGGTGTGTCTGCAAAAATTGTAAGTATAGAGAAAGAACGCAAATTGTTTGACAAAATGCCTTCAAAAATTATTTGACCAAATGTCTGGATTGCAGGATATGCAAGATGTGGAATCATTGACAAAATATCTCAAATAATTATGTTGTCATGGAATGCAGGCGACTACAAGATATTAACAAGATTGATCTGTTGAAAAGGGTTTAGAGACTTTGCAATAAAATGCAATTGGTAGGTTTAATGCTAAACTTTACAACCTTTCCTGAGATCTTTCCACCCTGTCCCAAAAGGAAGATTTGTAACAGGGTATGAGAAACCATCAAAACATAAAAGATGACAGACTTTTCTCATGCTTTAAACAATCATCAAAGTATAAAGGATGAGAACTTTGGCCTTGTATTAATGGTGAGCTTCTTGAGTATGTCACTTTCCCTTTTATTCTTGTTTGGTTCTTTTCTAGTCATTTTACGTTGCTTTCCCTTCAAGTTCTCTTATGCTCTACAACTTGTTTCCTTGCCTCCTTTTAATTTGAGCTCAAAGTGAAAAAACTATTGCTGAGGTTTGTTTGTCATTTTTCTTCCCTCAACTCCTCATCATTTTAACAAGTAGGGTTTCTTTTTTATGCATTAATAATTTATTAGTTTGATTATGTGTATTTTATGCCTTTTCTATTTTTATTTCATGTATTCTAGTTTTGTTTGTTTAATCAAGGATTTATAGTTTTTTTCTTGTTTCTTTGTTTTTGTTTGCATTTTGATATTTCTTTCTTTTTTTATTTTTTAATTCATACAAACTCATCTTCCATTTGGTACATTTATTTTTTAGGGTTATAACTTTCTTCTTTTTTGAAACTATGTCATGATGATATATCATCCTATAGTGAGCTATTATTCTTGGCACAAGACTTGTGATATTTGCAATGACATTCTTTTGGGATGAGTTATTTAAATACCTAGAGTCCATCTCCCATGCCTATTATTCCTATGACTTCCTATGACCTTTTTAGTAAGTATTTTAAGAATCCTCTTATATGGGTACATGTTATATTTTCTTTCCAAAGTATAACAAATACAATTTTAAAGCTTCATCATCTTTCATACTATAGGTTTCAAGTATTTTCATGTTTTTATACCCATCCTGAATTGTCCTTGATGCTCAACCCCTTGATTTTTTTAATTTTTTTTCAGAGTTGGGTTTGTAGTCATACACTTAGTTTAGGATTTTTTTTTTCCCTCTAGTGTTTTATCATGAACATCTTGCACTAGGTTATCATTTTTTGAACTTTCTTTTATGTCACCCATATATGGTGCTATTCTTCTTCTTCTTTTGAAGTTTGATCCCCAATAAATCAAAGTGTTTCATTTTGTCTCTACCATGACTTAAAGATAACATTCATTGACATATTTGTTATGAAGTATCTTTGGTTACCAAACCCTAATAATTTTCAAAGATTTATTCCCTTAGGTTCAAGGATTAGTTTTCTTTGAGTATAACACCTTCTATAGGATGTTGAACACTTTAGTATCACTTAATATTATGCTTCTCAATATTTTGTTAGACATCAAAATTATTAGATCCTTGATTCCTATAATAGTATGGATCATGATGAGAACTTGAACACTAAGACCATGAGGGAACTAGATTGCTAAGACTTGACACTAAAGGTGCCTTGGAGTTGATTGATTATTTAGATTGATCATATTTTTTAGGATGCATTGAGTGTTGTTGTTTCTACACAAGTTTCTTGCATCAAAAAACCCATCAACACCACCCATTTATATCAAGGCACCAATCTACTTATAGGTGGATACTCTAGCATATCATACTTAAATTTTAAAATTACATTATTCATAATAATTGTTTTCCTTTCTATTTTTGCAATGAACTAACCTTGGATTTCTTAAATGTCAGTGTTCTTAAGATCCTTTTTTGGAAGAATCTATATAAGATTATCCAATGTTGTTTGTTTAATATATCATGTATGAAGTATTTCCTCTAATTAAAACACCTTTAGGGTCTATGAAATTGGGTTTTCAATTAGTTAACTTAATAATAATAACCTGGAATAGAACATAAAACAAATGAAAAATATAAATTTGATTACCTTTCTCTTATATTTAATGGTTCTAGAATACATCTAAATATGATGCAGGAATAATGTAAACAACATCAACAACTATAAAAAACAATAAACTATGATGGTTATACTTATACCCACAACAAACAACTATAGATAACATAAACTTGAATAGTTGGAATCTTGCAACTATAAGGCCAATGCAATATGATCAACTCTTATATTTATGATAACACCTTTTATACTAATATATCAAAGTATAATCAGTTCAAAATTAGGCATAATTTTGATCCTAAAATTACTTAGTATAAATTTGAATAACTATTTTTAGACTAACCCATATGCAAGGTAAGAAATTAATGATAATAGCACTAAAAAGGTGACTACAAAGAACCAAAATTTAAGGTCCTAGACTAGTGAATTTATATTAATTTTTATGTTAATATTTAGATTATCTATAAATTATATCCTTATTAATTATTACCTAAAATTGTGATATTGAACAACATTTTTTTAGTAGAAGTAGCTAGTGGAAGGACCCTTAATTAACTAAGTAGAAGGGAGAGTGTATAATTTCATTGAAAAAGGCAAGTGACTAGTAATAGTGCAGCGATTGCTAAATAAAGGATAGGAAAAGAAAATGGGTATTGACAAGGAGGTCACATGCCATTATTATGTATAACATGAGAAACCTAACTAAACGATGTGAACCACAAAATAGAGTTTGAAAATAGTGCACCTAAAGTAAATATGACTATATGTAATAGAATGATAGAGAATATGAAATGGAGTTCCAATTTATTTATGCAATTACATGATTGATAGATAAGAAAATCAGCCATAAAAATGTATAGGTAAAACCTTTGATAAAATAAAACAATTTAAGATCATTACTTGATATTTTAGACAAAATTCAAATAAGTTGATGAGATAGCAAACTTGATGAATAAAATCTAAGGAATAGAGGATTGAGAAACTATATAAGTATTAATATAGGTTGGTCAACTTGAAGACTAATAATTTAATGACATTTATGTGTACAAAGGGCGTTGATCATTTATAAGATTCAAGTATGAAAGAAAATGAAGGATCAAGTGAAGGCTCTACTAAGGTATACCATTGGGAAGTATCCCATAATCAACAAGTTATATAGTCAAATCCAATAGCTCTTATCATCATTTATAGTTTTCAGTCTAATCTAGACCAATTCCCATAAGTTTTTGTATTTGTGTGTTGTGGGAAAGCACATTATCTAATAAAAAGGATATGTTTCTCATTAGAGCCCTAGTTCTTTCATCGTGGGAAGAAGAAATAAAAAATAATTAATCACAAGGCCCCATTATGTTGTATAACCTACTCATTAATGGAGACTAGACATACATGGTCATATTTGTGGTAAATATTGATCATATTAGTAGATTTGTAGATGCCAAATGATGGTCATTCTATTGAGTGTAGAATGATGGTTATGCTAGTTATAACTAGGTGGTGTTGGCTTATTTAGGTGTTCCAATTATTGACTTGTTTTTGGACCCATGGAAGTTATTGTAGTACTTTATATGTGTAAATATAAGTCTATCTACTCAATATATAAGGTCTTGTAGAAGAAATTTGACTATTTTGTCTATTACATCCTGTTGGAATCAATGAAAACAGAGAAGGGGGGGGGGGGGGGTGAATTAGTGTTTTGCAATTAATAACTTTCTGAGACTAATTCTTTAACCACCAGATACAAATGAATAAAAGTAAAGTGCAGAAACTGAATGCAAACAAACACAAAAGCATAACATAATTGGAATTTTTACATGGAAACCCCCAAAAAAACCATGATGGGATTGAGACCCACAATATTATAATATTGTGATTATGATTATAATAATATTACAAGAGGGGAATGCACATGCATTCAGGCACACTACCTAGAGCTCACTGCTCAATTACAAAAGAGGGCTACAACCCGAAGGAAGGCTCATTGCCTTACAAGTGATTACAAATGATAACAAGAATGACTGAACTGAATAGTAGCATCTACATATGCCAAAAATAAGTTACAGTTAAGTTCAATTAGTATTCTACCACTATTCTATCTCTTTGCTCTGTCATATAACGGAGCACAAAACTTTTAATCAATCACTCATAAAATATTCGCTCAATCACATCTCATCACATCACACATCAAAATCCTCAAACGAATTGGTCTTATATATCCACATGAAAAAAATAAATCAATTCCCATGTTGGCTTCTAGAAACCGCATAACACACAACATGAAACGTGTAACCATAAGTCAACTCAATCTGATTACCAATCCATATGAGGACCCAAAAAAATTGATAACAAGCTTCACACATGTTGGCTCAATCACCTTGAACTCAAAATCAATCACCGAAATAATCTCCAAGATTCAACATAACATGTTATACCAAAATAGCTTTGTTCTTCCTGAATCACCAGTTACCGGATCTTCTAACTTGCACGAGAGTCAATACTAGAGGCTAGGATTGTGAATCAAGCTACCTCAAACATCTAACCATCTAAAAATTTCACCACAATCAAAACTATACAACCAAAATGGAGATCTGCATAATGTATCCATACTCTATAGTCCACCTTCTAGACTTAAGCTTAAATGAATATCAAACTTCTCAATCCTCCGGTAGAACAAATCTACATATACTAGATAGAATTTTTTAGTTGAGTTTCTATCAATGACAACACCAGAACAATCCTCATGCACAAATCTCTACTAGTACAATGTCTCTTGCCAACAATCTCCCTCTTTGGCATTGATGGCAACACGATGAAAAATGACACTGTAGCTGCAAAACTTCAAAATTTCAAAACCATAACACCTCAAAAACTCAATAGGCTCAGTAAGCTCCCCTTGAGAATTTACATCATTTTTCATACCTCTCTCTCCCTCTTTGATATAAATGCTAAAGATAGGTATCTGCCAAAATTTATATACAAGGGTATACTCCATATCTTACATGAATTTGAAGATATCTGCAAAAATGGTCTTCAAGGAAAACAAGTGATCATCCCAACCTTTCTTCAAATTATCTAGAATGTTGATGAGATCACTAAACAAATAAGAATGTATCTCTGCTCCTCTACAATCTATCAGAACACACTTATTTAGAGCATTCATAACATCTTGTTGACTGCTCAACAAGGTGTCTAACCAAGGAGTTATCAAATTTTGAAGTTCTCCCACTTTGCCAACTATTCTATCTTTTTATTGATTGAGGCTCTTGATTTTGTCTATTAGAACCATCACCTAAGCTTCATAGTTACTAGCAAAAACTAATTGAGGGGCATAAGATTGAGAAATACCAGAAAAATTTTCTTCACATTCCTTTATTTGCTTATCTATCTCAATAGTAAACTTAGGCAAAACAAGACATGACTTATATTTATTACCACCTTCATCTAATGCTTCCTATATATTTTTTAGACTGGTAGTCAAACTAATCCTATCACCTTCGACCATATTCAAAATTGTTCTCGACCACATAGCATTAAATTGACTCAAAACCCTTGCATCAACCGCTTTCTCCAAAGATACAAAATGAGAATCCACTACTTTTAGCATGCTTCTCACCTTACTGGAGGGTGATTTTGCAGTATCTTGCTTAAAAGATGGAAAAATATTTTCCAATACACTTTTCACCATGGATATTAGTTCTTTGTCTTCCAAGTGATACTAGAGTAAGTCCTCACTTGCCTTGGTCTGTGCAAGAGATGCAAGTTTAAATGCTTGGACCAGAGATAGAGAATTAAGATCAATAGGTCCTATGGTGAGATCTATGTCTGAGATAAATTGTTTCCCTTTGTCCATAGTGTCTCTTCTCATTGACACTTGATCAATTTTATCTCCATCCTTTTCCTTCTTTGCCTTCTTTTCTTCTTCACCTTTCTCTACATACTTTCCCTTTCCATCTCCAACCTCCTCAGCTGCCTTCTCAAATTCAACATTTATCACTAGAGGATTCTTATCAACTTCATTAGAGATAGTAACCTTCTGAGCATCAATAGTGTCATCTTCAATTGTATCTTCAACATTTATCTACACATCCAAAGTGGAGGTATCATCTTGTACATGCACTTCCAGAGGGGTGTTAGCTTTAGCTGGATTAACCTCATATTTGTGCTCTTCTAAAAATTGTTTCAAAATTGTTTATGTGTCCTTAGCTACTTCATCTATTTTAATGAGCATGATCTTGTTAACTCTCTTTTTTCTTCTAAATCTTTCCTTCACAATCTTAAGTAATATGTCAACTTCAACCTTAGAAATCATACAACACAAGTTAACCAATACATATTCTTTTAATCTTTCATCCTCTAAACTAGCCGTATGCCTTCTGGCATCCAAAATTTCATACAAACCCTTTAGAATCATAGATGATAGTTCTATTAGGAATTTTTTATATACATTCATATATTGTACAATGGCTTCCTCTAATGCTCTTTGATCATTTTCATCACAATTCTCATAATATACAAATATATTCTTCAAATTTCCCCCTTCACTACTTCATCAACTATTTCACTTAATAAAATTGAGGGCACAATAGTATAGGTACCTTCTATTTTACCAGATTTCAAAGATTCATCAAGCTCAAACTTAGGTTTCTTGTTGGGACGAGGTTTGTTGGATTGCTCAGCTCCAACTTTAGGCTTTTTATAAGGCTGATCTTCACCGGATTGCGACTTCTTTACTACCCTAGAGGAGGTAGTAGTCTTCTTCACTTCATGCACTACTTCATCATGCTCTATTTATTCCTCAATAGTGGCTGCCACATAGACCCTCTCAAACTTCCCTTTCTTTCTCTTCTCTACTCCACTAGTTGATTTGGTTAGAGGTTTAGGTGGAGGGACAGGGTTTTGTGCATTGGAGGAAGGTGTTGGCTTGGTTTTCTAGGGATTCAGAGGAGTAGAGGTAGGTTTAGTTTTCTTTCATTGCACCATGTCCTCCTTTTTCAAGATTTTATACTCTCTAGCCCTACAAACAAATTCCTTTGTTATACCCATGCTTTCAGCGAGTTTATCTACTTCTTTCCTAACTATCTTCTGCATTCCAAGCTTAGTAAATTGAGAATGCAAGCTTAGTCTTTTTTGTTTATATGTACCAAATCTTTCTTCCTTCTCATCCACTGGCTTGCTCAAAAGATGTTGAGCATACATTTCAATAGTATTAGCATCAACTTCATACCCCATGGGCATGATCCATACCATTCTAGGATCAACAACTTCCATCAAACGTTGATCAATTTATGCCATCAGGATTATGGTATCCTCATACTTTTCTACAATTTCCTTTGGAATCCCCTCTCTACTCTTCATCATGCTTTGGAATGATTTGAAATATCCCCATAGGATAGCTTGTTGTGCTTGTCCATCACCTAGTTCTTGCAAAGCTTCTTTAATCTGTACTACCACCGGTTTATCATATTCCCACTATACCTTGTTGGCATTCTACACTCACATGAGAATGGTTGATGTTATCATTTATGGCAACCAACTGGTAACAGGATTCTACAAGTTCACAGGCAACGTAGACATCACCCACCAGCACTGGCAGGCATAACAAAGTTTACTCATCGACATTTTAGTTTGCACCGGCAACAAAGCATACCGACATCCAGGCCGACATGAGACAAGTTTTACTAATATGAATTTTATTGTAATTGTAATTAATTATTTGTATGCCGACATGATGTATTGTAAAGACTCTTATATGTATGAGATCTTGTAGGTGATTTTTGATATAGCATGGAGAGGAAATTATGTAATGGTATTATGTAGAAGATAGTGAAAAGATCTTGTAATAAGGAAGATAGGTTATGTGAGTGAATATCATTCACCGAGGTTTTTGGTTAAGGTTTCTGATAGAGCTTAAACCGGTATTGAATCAAGCATTGCAAATGCTATTTTGAGTAGTACATTGTATTGGATTTAATTATCCATTTTGTAGTCAGTGAGACTCTTATATAGAGCAGTGAGCTCTAGGCTGTTAGCCTTCCTGCATGTGCAGGCCAATATTGTAAGTAATATTTATTCATATTGGCCAGTGAGTAAATATTGTGGGTCACAAATCCCACTGAGGTTTTTCCCTTACCAAGTTTCCTCGCCAAAATATCTTGTGTTATGGTGTACATTTATGTTGTCTCTGTTATTTTTCTTTACTGCACTATTGTTTGTTTACCGGTACATTAATTTGAGTTGCGAAGTTATAAATAAGTTCAATTATTCAGTTAACCAGTTAGACATTGATTCACCCCTCCCCCTCTCAGTGTCTTTGGGTCTATCATTGCATCTAACAATTGGTATTAGAGCTTGGTCCTCTATTTGCAAAAGCCTAACAACTTGAGGAAGATTTTGAAACCGGTACTGATGGAGAGTTTGAGAAAATAGTTGGAAGGAGCTCTTGAAGATTTTGATGCAAAAAAATTGAAGAATATCAAACTTGAAGATGATCTGAGGACTGCCAAGGAATTCATCAAAGGACTCTAGGAGAACTTGGCTATAGTACAAAACAAGAGGAAGGAACTTCATGAGAAAATGCAAAAACATGATGATGAAAAGGAAACTCTTAGAGATATTGCAGAGAAGTTGAGGCAAGAGAACACTAATATGAGGAATGAAATGCAAGATTTAACCATGAGGCTATGTAAGGATATTGAAGACAAGAAGAAGAATGAAGAAGACTTGACTAGAAGACTTGATGATGGAGGTAATGAAAACCTGAGACTTTGTCATGAGAATGATATGCTAAAGACAGATCTGATTCACATGCAACATGATAAAGAGGAGCTTAGGAGACAAATTGGGATTCTAGAAAATGAGTTGATCACTGCAAATGAACACAAAGACAAATCCAAGAAAAGTTCAGAAAGACTTGATGACATAGTGAAAAGACAAAAACCCGATGGAGACACAATTGGACTTGAATTTGAACTTGGAGAAATTTTTAGGACTACAAATAATCAAGATCACAACAAACCGGTAAGACAACCTAATGCTTATAAATTTCATGGGAAATGTTTTAATTGCAACAAATTTGGTCATAGAGCAAATTAGTACAGATTTAGAAATAATCAAAATACAAATTTACCCACCGATCAATGTTCCAAATGCAATAAAGTTGGTCATAACTCAGAAAATTGCAGAATGAATGTGAAATTGCATAATCAATGTAGAACACAAACCGGTCAAGGATATGGAAAGGCTATTCAAAGGAATAATGTAACTTGTTATGCATGTAACAAGATTGGGCATATTGCAAAATTTTGTAGAAGCAAGACTATACCAATGAACTATAAAGGATCTAATGAGAAAGGAAAGGATAAGGTAAATGAAATAAAGCAAGAATTTTCAAAACAATGGATTAAGAAGAGAGATCAGAGAGTTGACGAATCTATCTCTGCACTGGTAGAACAGAGTAACCCTCCATCGGTAGGAGATTCTTCATATAACTAAGGAATAAATCCTTAGAGGGTATGGCAAAAAACTCAAAATCATGCATTATACCCTCAGTTGATGGTAAGAAGTTATATTTCTTCTTTACCGACAGATGTGTTAAGATTTCACTTAACTGGCAAGCATTTAATGTGGTTGATGGAGGATTTTTGATTATAAAGCACTGAAAAACCCTCATTTCAAATCACCAAGCATTAAAGCATTCGAAGAGCGCGAAATTAAGAAAAGGCATCCTAAGGAGAAGATGCAAAGTGTTTTTAGGCATTCAAATATTTTAAGTAAGAGGTATTTATCTTTCAAAATGGCATCTTCATCTTTTATGCTTGTGTTTATTGCAAACCCTATTTTGGTAGAGAACATTAAGTTCCCTAGACCTGTATTTAAAATCATTCCCGAGATCACAAAGAAAGATGATTCCATTGGAGCCTTCTCTAAGATTTCGAAGGGAGTTGCTTTTGCCAAAGACCTGAGGATTTACATTCACTGCAACATAGAAAATTAAGGGTCTGATGATTTGAATAACATATACATGGATGTTATCACTGATGAACAAGGTTTGATTAAACTGGAGCATAAGATTGTAGGAGACTTAGGATTTGTTGAAATTTTGAACATTCCTAAATTTTGGGATGAGATAGTTCATCTTGCAGTGAGAAGAGTTCATGGGGAGTTTATGTGGCTAGACTCTGTTTTTAAAATCACTAAGGAAGTAATCAAGGCAGTTATTGGTTTACCCTCAACCGGTACTAGACCCGACAAAAAGAAGAAGATACCAAACAAGGGTGTAATGGACCTAACAGGAGCTACATATGACAATAACTCTCTTAGGGTTAATGATATCAGTGATGAAAATGTGAGATATGTGAGCATGGTATTTGGATATAGGGTTACACATGCAAATAGATTAAATTTTGTTTCTAGTTTATGTATTCATAATGCATATACGATGGTTAAAAAAAATGCTAAAATTGACATTTGTGAGTGGCTTAAGGATGAATTGCTAGATAACTTGAAGAAAATTAAGGGTGATAAGAAGGGGACATTCCGTTTTGGGAATCTACTTGTGTGTTTAATGCTTTACTTCACAAAGGAGATACCCGGTATTGGTCACAAGGACTTTGCATATGACATCCCGATAGGTAGACAGATCAAGGAAGATATTATCGACATTGCTACTAACAATGATGACATGTTAAAAGCCTATTTCAAAAACTTTCAAACCAAAATGAAGGCTAGAGAAAGGATACCATAGAGCATTGTAGATAAATATGACAAGCAAATATGTTTTGTAATCAAACGTGATGAAACATGGATGGAAGTTTCTACTCCTAGAACTATTTGGATAACAGAAATGGGTTATGAAGTTGATTTGAATATTCTTGAAGCATATGCTAAAACACTTCTTAATGCACCTAAGGAACCATTTGAAGAAATTTTTGGTAGTGCTGAGACTATTGAGAGTGTTGTTTCGATGGAAAAGGAAATAAAAAGAAGAGAAAAATTCATCAAAGATGCATCCAAGATGGCTAAGGAAGTAAAAGAAAATGTGATGAACATAAGCAGTATTTTAGCCAGTGAACTAGAAGGACTAGAACCAGTAGCCCATGTTTCATCGGTTGTCACCTCTTCAGATACAGACAGTGGTAAGGCAACATAGTTCAAAAGAGTAGAAAGGAAGAAGAAAAAACCTTCACCGGTACCTTCTCCTTCTCCTAAAAAGGCAAGGACATTAAGGAAGAAGCAACAGGTTGTAAGGGAGCCTAAGAAAAAGCTAATTCCAAAGAAGAAACAAACTAAGGCACCAGATACCCTTACAGCGGAGGAATTAATCAATGAAATAAAACAAGAAGGTAATCTTAGTAATATAAATAAATATTATCACTCCTTCAAGGATTCTGACAAGGATACAATAGAGAAAAGTATTATTTTGCATCTTGATATCTACAAGAAAGTTTTGATTGAGGTTGTAGATGATCTACCTAATGAATTGTATATAAGATTAGAGGCTAAAAGGATGTCGGTTATGGAACTAGATAAAAAGTTAAAGGTTTAAGCATTGTTGGCTGTTCACCCTGTAAATTCCAGAAAAGAAATTGATGAACTAATTGCTGAAGCCAATTGAACAATTTTTGTGAGTGGTCACCGACAGGTTAGCCTAATGGCAGGGAGAGTGAAAGAGATAGTTGATGAAACTGCAGACAAATGGGACATATTTTTTGTTGAAAAAGAAAAGAAAGAGGAAAGGGAGAGACAAAAAATGGATAAATCGTTTGCGAAGGTATACCAAAAGGACAAAGGTAAAAGAAAATTTGGTAGTATACCTGTTATAAAGGTCACAAATAACCTTCCTCCACCAGCATAGGATACTCCGTCAATAACTTTAGATACATAGGTACATACAGACAATCAACCAGATAAGGAGACTGAAGAAATAACACATGATGACATTAATTTAGATTCTGAAATTCTTTTTACTATGAATTTTGATACACAAGATTAAAATATTGTTGTGGATAAGGATACCTTAGAAGTTAAGATAGCTGATGCTAAGAACACTGAGATCTCTGAGTCATCGATTAACACTAATGACTCTTAGAACATTGAAATATCGACAGAAGCTAAGAAACTGGAGACTGAGAAACTGACAGATGCAAAGGTACTTACATAGACTGAAAAACCAGCAGAAGAAGAAGTAATAACACAGAGTGAGAAACTGACAAAAACTGTAAATAAAGAGGAAATAATTGATAGAAACAAGGAGGAAATTGTTAAGGCAATTGGTCAAAAATTAGTTGAAAGGAAAGTTATTACTGAACTGAGCACATCTACTACTGATTTCAGACCTAAAAATGTAACAGATGTTCTTTTGGATTCTATAAGGAGGATAACTGATTGCAACACCTTGGCATTCAAGGCTATTGATGATACACTACCTATTTTGCAGATGATTGTACCGACCTGTAAGATAGATCATATTGAGGATTCTTTAGGTAAACTGGACACATTGTCCAAATTTATTGCTTCAAATGTTCTAACTGTGGATAAGGTGAATGAGGAAACTATTAAGGGAAGAGTGAATAAAGAAAAAGGAGAATTCTTTGAGAAAACTATCAAAGATTGTAATGAGCACATTGATTCCTTATTATCGATACTTAATTCAACAATTTTGGAGTATAAGGATTTGTATAAAGAAGCTTGCAAGCCTCGCCATTTGACTGAAGACATTGATGAGGAAATTAAGAGAACACAGAAGGAAATAGATGACATAGTAGATAATATGATAGGTTCCTTGGAACTTACCTCTATTTTTGAACAAGAAACGATAGTTTTTGAGGAAAAGATAGAGAAGCTGGAGCAGGAAAAAGAAAGGATAAGGTTGAAGGCCTGGGAGCTAAAAAAAAAAGCTTGGTCCTAGATTGGACAATCTTATAACTCAGCGGGTTGAGCTATCAAAGGCAATAATTCAAGGAGAACGGTCACCGGAGCACCAAATACATTATCTAACCAGCTTGATCCAGCAAACATAAACCATTATTTCTAACAATAATAAATTCATGCTGAACCTGAATCTAATTGTGGCAAACATTTTTCAACTTGTAACCAATCGACTACAGGCTATGAGGTAGGATTTTGACTCTTTTTGACATCCTTTGTCATTGATGTCAAAGGGAAAGTAGTATGGAGAAAAATGTACAAAAGAGATCACTTGCTCGAGGGGAGCACACTTTTTTTGGGATCAATTTTTGGACTTCATCTTTGGCCAACAATTTTTGGATTTTTCTCATGAGTGTTTCCATCAATGCCAAAGGGAGAGATTGTTGGCATTCTACACTCACATGAGAATGGTTGATGTTGTCATTAATGAAAACCAATTGATAATAGGATTCTATAGGTTCACAGGCAACATAGACATCATCCACCATCACCGGCAGGCACAACAAAGTTTACTCATCAACATTTTAGTTTACATTGGCAACGAAGCATACTGGCATCCAGGGTGACATGAGACAAGTTTTACTTATATGAATTGTATTGTAAATGTAATTAATTATTTTTATGCCGACATGATGTATTGTAAAGACTCATATATGTATGAGATCTTGTAGGTCATTTTTGATACAACATGGAGACGAAATTATGTAATGGTATTATTTAGAAGACAACGAAAAGATCTTGTAATAAGGCAGATAGGTTATGTGAGTATATTATCCATTTAATTATGCATTGCAGATGCTATTTTGAGCAGTACATTGTATTGGATTTAATTATCCATTTTGTAGTCACTGAGACTCTTCTATTGAGCAGTGAGCTCTAGGATGTTGGCCTTCCTCCATGTGTAGGCCCATATTGTAATTAATATTTATTCATATTGGGTAGTGACTAAATATTGTGGGTCACAAATCCCACCGAGGTTTCTCCCTTATCAGTTTTCCTCACCAAAATATCTTGTGTTATGGTGTGCATTTATGCTGTCTCTATAATTTCTCTTTATTGCACTATTGTTTGTTTAACAGTACATTAATTTGAGTTGCAAAGTTATAAATAAGTTCAATTATTCAATTAACCAGTTAGACACTGATTCACCCCCCCTCTCAGTGTCTTTGGGACTGTCATTGCATCTAACATACCTTACCTACACTGAGGATCTCGTTCATGAAATAGAGGGCCAAACATATAATCAAAGTTCCAAACTTAAAGACATGCTTCTTATCTTGCTTATTATCTTTCTTAATCTTCTTCAAATTTCTATTTAATTCACTCAATAGTACTTCGTACAAGTCATACAACTTGTTCTCCTTCAAAATTTGATATGCTGCATAAATTGTAGTGTCAGAGACTGAATTCTCTCTGCTAGATTGATATATCTTATAGCCAGTCACCATGAATGCAAATCTCACATCATACTTAATAATATCACTGATTGTCATCGATCTATTGTCATGTTGTGAACTGGTTACCTCTGTCACAGATGTGTTCTTCACATTTCTTAGATCGGAGACTTCATCGGTTTCATTCAAACATGTTATCACCTAGATAGCACTCTTAGTAATATTGTATGGTTTGTCTAGCCATATGAACTTATCATTAACTCTACTCAGAATATACCTAACCCATTCAGGTTCATCAAAAACCAAAAAGTTCATGAACTAAATGAAACCCTTATCTTGCAAATATTTGAAAACGGGTTTGAGATTTCCCATACCATCAATCATGTGCTTGGTGTAAAGTGATAGCATTTATGTGTTTCCAAGCTCTTCAATACTATAGTGAATGTATGCCCTAATGTCCTCGACATGCAATACCCCATATGAAACAGATGAGAATGCACCATTTAGATCGTCTTCCATTGATTTGTATGGATGATTCTTGAATTGAGTCCTTGCCCAATCAGTTATCTCGACAACAAGTAGAGTCACCACACCAGAACCAAAAGATGCCATTATTGCAATCTAAGATATGAACAAATATCTTCAAATTCAGAAAATACCTTTTTAACTTCAATCAGATGCAACAAATTTATGTCATATCCTCTTAAGCACTGTTTTTGCTGCACAAACTTCTTCGTGACACTCTTCTTCTCTTTTGCTTCACTCATAATGTGAAAAATGAATTTCAAAATGCCTTTTTATCTTCTGCATACCTAAATTTAAGGTACAATAAATGCTCAACCCTAAAGTCCTTCCGAATGCCATGAAACTCATGAACATTGCACTAGAGAATCATATCAACATCAAATCTTTTGGATATCTCTTAGGATCATCTGCACAACCATATACAATCATTTGCAACCATTTGCAGCTAGTTACAGATCTTAGAAAGGGGATTTTAAGGATCTACATGAAAATATTCCCCCTAAGGCCAAAATACCTTAGTTACCGGATGAAGATCCAACACTAAAATCAAGTGCAGACCCATTTGTTGCATTTGAATCTTCCTTCTTAACCCAAATATTCTTGTGCTACTCTTTGATCTCTTTAAACTTTTCTTTTCCCTCATTATCTTCTTTTTTCTTCTTTGTCGGAGCATTCTTGCTCACATTCTTTCTTCTACAATATTTTGCTATATAACAGGTTTTGTTGCAAGCATAAAAAACAATGTTGTTTCTCTGATAAGGCTTGAAATTCCCTTGATTTCCATTAGATCTGCATTGGTTAGCAATGTATCAAAATCTTCCACAAGCATATAATCTTACATTTCTCCTACTTCTGCATTCAACAAACTTATGACCATATTTATTGCAATTGAAACATTGACCAGAGAATGATGTAGCATTTTGATTAGCTCTATTTTTGCATTGACTTGCCATATGACCTAATTTATTTCAAACAAAACATTTACCATTGAATTTATAAGTGAAGAAGTTGAAAAAGTATAACTTCTTAGATCCCAAGAGCATCTGTATGCAAGAATACCTGTCAGAAGAGAAGATTGGAGACTGAACACAAAAAAGGCTCTGAAAAAAAGATTATCATTCAGAGAGGGAGTGCAAAATAAAGTTACAATACAATCCTTATGACAAGAGAATGAGAAACCCTAAAGATGTGCAACCCTAAAGAGATAAAGAGTATTTAATAATTAGAATAACTATTAAATATCTACAATATTATTAAATGCCTAAGTTTAGCTTAAGCGTAGAGTATAATAGACTAATAATTAAATAAATAATTATTAGCTAATACAAGATAACTTTAACACCCCCCGTTAAGATGAACATAGGGAGTAGCTAAAAACTAAATGCAGGAAAGAAAAATGCAACTAGAAGAAGGCAAAAGAAATTTGGGTCCTGGCAACAAAGCCTGATAAGGTACCCAATCACAACCAAATCTATATGAAATGGAGAAATAGAGAAAACCACATGGGAAAAAACTCTACTCCAAAAAGAGATGGGAAAAAGAATGTAAAAATAAAACATGAAGGAAGAAAGGCCTCAATGAGACCCCCCTAGATCAACTTCCTTAACCCCAAGCATAGAGTGCAACTGAAGATAGCACAAAGATGCAAAAGGTTTAGTGAAGATGTCAGCAACCTGCTCCTCTGTAGGAATGTACTCCAAGATGAGAAAGCCATCCTGAATCAATTATCTGATGAAGTGAATGTGAATCTCAATCTGTTTAGACCATTGGTTCTCCACTTGGTTGTGGGAAAGGTGAATAGCACTCTGATTGTCACACCAAAAAATAGTGGGACTATCGTGAGGGAACCCAAATTCAATCATCAACTGTCGAAGCCATAAAACCTCCTAACTAGCTAACATCGTTGCTTGATACTTAGCCTTTGTAGATGATAATGCAATAGAAGACTACTTCTTGCAAGACCATGTGATAGGACCAAAACCAAGGCAAAAAACAAAGCCAGAAGTAGACTTCCGATCTTGAGCATCACCAGCCCAATCTGAGTCAGTGAAGCCAACAATGTGAGGGAATCTTGAAGTATAGTGAATTTGAAACTATGTAGTGCCCCAAATGTACCTCAAAATATGTTTGTCTTCTTTCCAATGACTCTCATGAGGATCATGGGAGAACCGAGAGACAAGACCAACGAAAAAAGAAAGATCTGGGCAAGTATGGGTCAAGTACAACAAACTGCCAACCAACTGCCTATATAAGGTAGAATCCACAGAAGGTGTAGAACAAGTGGTAGACAAAACAACACCTGACTGAAATGGTGTGGGTGCAGGCTTGCAAGTAAGCATGTCAAATCTATGAAGCATACCAAGAGAATGCTTCTGTTGAAGTATGGAAATCCCATTGGAAGACTGAATAACCTGTAGGCCCAAAAAATAGTGCAGAAGGCCAAGATCTGTCATCTCAAACGGCTCCATCAAGGCTCGCTGAATATCTTGAATCAAGGAGGATGAGCTACTGGTAATGATAAGATCATCAACATAGAGCACAAGAATAACTATATCAGCCCCTTAATGCTGAATGTATACTATGGGATCAAAATGAAAACGTGTAAAGAGTGTGGAAAGAAAGAAAGAGTCCATCTTCTCATACCAGGCTTGAGGAGCCTGTTTGAGACCATTTAATGAACGTCAAAGTCTGCAAACCAAAAAAGAATCCTACACAAATCTCTGAGGTTGCTCCATATAGATCTCCTCATGAAGGTCTCCATGCAAGAAAGAACTCTTCACATCCATCTGAAAAACTGTCCATCCCCGTGAAGCTGCTAGAGAAAGTACAAAGCATATAGATTTCATCTTGGCTACAGGAGCAAAGGTCTCAGAGTAATCAATACCCTCCACCGAAGAAAACCCCTTCGCAACAAGATGAGCCTTATACTTATTAATAGAACCATCTATAACATAATTGGTATGATACACCCACTTGCACCAAACCAACTTTCTTCCCTTTGGAAGAGTACAAAGATACCAAGTATGATTCTTCATCAAAGAAGAATACTCCTCATCCATGGCCCTATCCCACTCTGGGTGACCTGTTGCCTCTGAAAATTTATGAGGATCATCTGAAATGGCATGACTCAGAGGAATAGAACCATATGTCTATGCATGAATACGATGAGTATTGGTAGGATCACCTACCATAGAACCAATAACATCAACTATAAATTGGGCCCACCTGGGCAAAGGTTGAGCAGTGAGTGATGGTGGTGGTGATGGTGGTAGTGAAGGTGGACCATCATCTACATCATCCTCAAGGAAGAAGGAATACTCAAAAGATGAAGAGGGAGGAGGAGGCAGTGAGGGAGAAGCTGCCGATGGAGAATCCATCTGAGGAAGGAACTCATCAAACTGGACATCCTTCCTAAATAGGACCTCTCAGGAATCAAGATCAAACAACCTGTATGCCTTAACATCCTCACAGTAGCCAACAAAAATGAATGGTCGGATCTTCCTCTCCATGGATTTCCTCTGAGCATTTGGAATAAATGCCCAAGCCTCACTACCAAAAACTCAAAATAAAGAAACATCAGGCTTGACATGGGACCAAGCTTCCTCAGGAGTCAACTGGCGCAATGCCTTATGAGGCATCCAATTCTAAATATAAGTGGCACAATTAACTGCCTCAACCCCAAAAGCAGGATGCATAGAATGTGACTGAAGCATGCAATTGGCCATCTCCCATAGTGTTATGTTCTTTCTCTCAGCAACACCATTTTTTTGAGGGGTGTGAGAAACTGATAATTGATTCTACAAACCATACTTGGTGCAAAAATCTGTAAAAGCCTAATTCACATATTCTCTCCCATTATTTGTGTGTATCCTCTTTATAGAAAGACCAAAATGCTTCTCTACAAGTGTCTTAAATACTCAAAATGAATCAAAGACATCAGACTTGTACTTAAGAAAGTACACCCATGTATGTTTGGAGAAGTCATCAATGAAAGTGAGCACATACTTGGACCTTGAAAAAGATGGAGTCGGAAATGATAAGAGCACTGTGGATCAAATCCAAGGGTGCCTTATCATGGGTGGCTCTTCCTGTAGGAAAAGGATCGCGGTGATGCTTGCCAAGTGCACAACCTTGACATACACCATCAATACAGGAGATATGAGGGAGCCCAATAACAAGTGCCTATGTTCTCATCTATTGTAAGTATCTGTAGTTGACATGGCCAAAACAATCATGCCAAAGTTTGCTCACTAAATCTGCATGTACGACAAGAGAAACACCAGAACCATATAGAATCTCAAAGCCATCAAACTGGTATAACCGAGAATCAGGATCAACACTACTAGTAGCCACAACCAAATTAGAATCATGGAGCTCTCTAATAACTACATCATGTGGGGAGAACTCAACCGTTTTACCAGAGCTAGAATGACAAAACTGATAAAGAGAGAGGAGGTTCGTTGAAATGTCAGGAACCTAAAGAACATCCTGAAAACAACCACCTGTCAATGGAATAGAACCTGAAACTAAAAGTTGTGTTGAGTCACCAACTACAATCTTTAAAGTAGTACTGTGAGCAAGTGAGGTAACAAGCTGCAATGAGTGTGTCATGTGGTGAGAAGCCCCAGAATGAATAGCTCATGCAAAAAGAGCATTTATTTTCCCAGTAGAAGAGGAAGATGGAGGCCAAGGAGGAGAAATATGATGTTGTTGCATGGCTACCTCCAAGGCCTCTAATCATTTCCAACAACGAGAAACTGGATGGCATTCTTTGCCACAAAAACTGTAAAGTTCATCTGACTTCTTTTTAGTCTTGGAGGAAGACTCACCAGACTTAGAAGAATGCTCCTGTTTGGGGTAGGACTTTGATTTGTAATCAAACTTAGGTGGTGGCTTGGAGGAACACTCATTGCCAGCTGAATCCTTCTTAGGCTTTGATTTCTACTTCTTGTTCTCTCTAGATGTCTAAGAAACCAATACTTTCGGCTTTGATCCTATGAGATTGTCCAACTGAGATAGGTGAGCATGCTTACAAGTCAAGCGATCACATAACACATCAAAGTAGGCATGGTGAAGCATGTACCCAATGCATCCATAGTAGAATTAAAGGTGGAAGAAAATATCTGATAAGGACCTCAAAGCTTAGAGAGAATCAGGTAGATACACTCTGGGTCTGTCTTATTTTTACCACAACAATATCAGATAGATCTGGTGGTTTTGAACTT
Organism: Cryptomeria japonica; assembly: GCF_030272615.1. Classification (NCBI taxonomy): domain Eukaryota; kingdom Viridiplantae; phylum Streptophyta; class Pinopsida; order Cupressales; family Cupressaceae; genus Cryptomeria; species Cryptomeria japonica. Next base: position 224,398,284 of record NC_081412.1, read on the forward strand.
GTTCAAAAAGTCCTCAATGTGAGGAAAAGACTCAGTTAACAAGGAAGAGAGCTCTGCCTCAATTTGTAATGCTCTGAATTCATTGACAATACCAAATAGTGTTTCAAATTTGAACCACATAGCCCGAGGAGTGACCAAACCATCAAGGTGAAAAAGCAAGTTGTCTAAAACATGTAAGGAAATGACACCCATAGCCTCATCCATCTTATTCCAGTGCTGAAGAAGCTCAAAAGGACACTACAATAGCGATTGATCCACATCCAAATAAGACCACAACCCTCTTGATCTAAGAAGCCTCATCATATGAGATTTCCAGAGGTGATAGTTATGGGATGTAAGAAGCTCAATTGAAGAATCTACCATGTGTACCTGTACCTGAACCTGGACCTGCTCTTGATTTTTTTAATTAAGTGATCTTTCAGATGAGACAAAAGATGCAAAAGAGTTTTTTTTTTTGAGTTTAGGTGTTTTTATTTTCTAAAGTAAATTATAGAAAATAGTAAAAAATAACACCCCCCCACAATATGTAAAACAAAAAACCAGGACAGTCTGAGAGCAAGAAAAGAAGACAAGAGCAAGGATAATGCGTCAAACACTATCTTGTGTACCTGGTGATTTTTCTAGGAAAGATAACCCTAAATCTGAGAAGACATCTCCAAGGCCTATTCATTTTTTGAAAATGGAGTTTGTTTGCCCAAGATATGGCTCCCAGAGTGTAGAAAAGAGCACTGACTTGGACGATAAAAAATAGGTGCTAGATGAAAAATCAACAAATCTCACCACCAGATTTGAGTAGGATTAAAAAGAGATTTTTGGTTCCTATTTATTTGTGAAAATCCAACTTCGTTTGCCCTAGTCATGGCAAACAAACCTTCCCCTTGTCAAAAGGGCTTGCAAGAGGAGGAGAGGTGGCGGAGGTGGAGAATGGGTTGGGCGGCGGCGAAGGTCAGGTGGAAGGCAGACAGGTGGTGCAGAGGGAAACAATGGTTAGGTAGAGGGCGGTCAAGTGGCTAGGCGGTGCAGAGAGTAGTGACGGTCGAGCGCGGTGGAGGATGGTGGTGCTGTGCGACTGGTGGAGTGGTGTAGTGGCCGTCGGGCGGAGGTAGGCCGGGGCGGCGGGGCAGTAACCACTGAGTTTTATGTTGGCCATAGGGGTTTAATAAACTGCTAGTGGTTGGTGGGAACTGCTGCAGCTTGGGCACGCCAGTAAAGGGCCCAGAAAATGCTTTTTTTTTTTGCCTCGAAAAATGTGCATGTAAAGGGCAAACTCAATTTTTTTCCCCAGTTTTAAAGTTGTCCAAACTGGACAAATTTTATATGAAAATGGGGGTCTTTGGGTGTTCTGAGCTCAATGTGAGGTCCTTTTAAGCTCAAAATGCTCAGAAACAAAAAAGATACCCCATATCCAAACTAAAACTTATGAAAAAGAACTGAAACCCTTGCCTCCAAAGAAAATATTCTGAAAAGAAATCAGGAACAAGCAGTAGCAGATGATAGCTCTGATACCATGAAGAAGTTGAGAAAGTACAACTTTTGAGATCCCAAGAGCATCTGTATGCAAGAATACCCGTCACAATAGAAGATTGGAGACTGAACACAAAAAAAGGCTCTGAAAAAAAGATTATCATTCAAAGAGGGAATGCAAAATAAAGTTACAATACAATCCTTATGACAGGAAAATGAGAAACCCTAAAGATGTGCAACCCTAAAGAGATAAATAGTATTTAATAATTAGAATAATTATTAAATATCTACAATATTATTAAATGCCTAAGTTTATCTTAAGTGTAGAGTATAATAGACTAATAATTATTAGCTAATACAAGATAACTCTAACAATAAGTATTAGGATGTCTTACCAGATATCTCTTGTTCTTTTGATGATTGCTTTGACCGGATCTAGAGCTTTCTCCTTTTTCAAATCCAAGTCCTCCCATGTCACCTTTATTCTTCTGACTTTGTAGCATTTCATCCAACCTAGCTGAGCTAGCATTGAACTTTTCTTTGTACTCATTAGTAGTGGTAAGTTCATCTCTCAGAATTATGACATGTCTCTCAATATCTTACTCAATATTCTTGGATTGTATCGGTTCAAGTTTCAGCAGGTCATTTTCATGATTTGTTCTGTAACATTCATCAGATATATCCTTCAAATATTGAGTCAAAATTTCTTCATTCTTCTTCATGTCTTCAATCTCCTTTGTCAGCTTCATCACAATGGATTGGATTTCATTCTTTAGGACTGCATAATCTCTAACAAGTTTTTCAAATTGATCTATCTTGTCTTGATTATCATTGTATTGTTCTTCTTTCTCCTTAATTTTGTCCATCAACTCCTTTCTCTTCTCTCTAGATGTGTTCACTTAATCTTTCAATGACTCAATGAAATTTTCAGCATCACTTAGATTTCTTCTCAGGCCACTTGCTTCTTTCCTTACTACATCTAGGTCTTCAAGTGCCATAATAAATTGCCTTTGTAAACTAGACTCCATTGATTCAATCTTCCAAATCTTCCTCAAGTTGTTAGGCTTCCTCGGAAGAACTAGGCTATGATACCAATTGTTGGAATTAATGAACACTGAGAGGGGGGGGGGTGAATCTGTGTTCTATAGTTAACAAATTTCTTAGACTGATTCTTTAACCACAAGATACAAATGAATAAAAGTCAAGTTTAGAAACTGAATGCAAACAAACACAAAACCATAACACCAGAATTTTTATGTGGAAACCTAGAAAGGGAAAAACTATGGTGGGATTGAGACCCACAATATTATAATATTATGATCGGGAGTATAATGATATTATAAGAGGGGAATGCACATGCATTCAGGCGCACTACCTATATCTCACTACTCAATTATAAAAGAGAGCTACAACCCAGAGGAAGGCTTACTACCTTACAAGTGATACAAATGATAACACGAATGATTGAATTGAATAGTAGCATCTACACATGCCAAAAAGAAGTTCCGGTGAAGCTCAATTAGACTTCTACCATTGTTCTGTCTCTTTGCTCTGTCATATACCAGAACACAAAACTTTCAATCAATCTCTCATACAATCTTCGCTCACTCACATCTTATCACATTACACATCAAAATTTTCAAATTAACCAGTCTTATATATCAACACCAACAAAATTAATCAATTCCCATGTTGGCTTCCGAAAACCATATAACACGCAACATGAAATGTGTAACCATAAGTCAACTTAATCTGATTTCCAATCCATATGAGGACCCAAACAAATTGATAACAAGCTTAACACATGTCAGCTCAATCACCTTGAACTCGAAATCAATCACCAAAATAATCTCAAATATTTTGCATAACATATTACACTAAAATAGCTATGTTCTTCGTAAATTACCAATTATCGGATCTTCTAACTTGCATGAGAGTCAATACTAGAGGCTAGGATTGCGAATCAAGATGCCTCAAACATCTAACCTTCTAACTCTTTCACTGCAATCAAAACTATGCAGCCAAAATGGAGATTTGCACAATGTAGATCCATACTGTGTATTCCACCTTCCAGACTTAAGCATAAATGAATATCAAACTTCTCAATCTTCCGGTAGAACAAATATACATATACCAGATACATTTTTTAAGCTGATTTTCCATCAATGACAACCCCAGAACAAACCTTATGCACAAATCTCTACCAGTACGATGCCTCTTGCCAATAGATCCTATATGTGCTAGATAGCTCTCTATAATGTATGAAATAAATAAGGCATATAACTGGTTTAGTACTTGACAATAATTTGATCTTGAGAATTCAATATGTCCAAATCTATAAACATTGTCATCACCCCATGAAACTATATTCTTTGTTGAAGGGTGTCCAAGTGGAATAATAGACTAGATGTGATTGGATTATCCCTTGAATTTGAACAACCTCGATCTTATGGTGGAAAAATAAGTGAAATATAATCTCTTACATAAATAAATGAATTAAAGGTTGGTTATGACTTACATAATATATACATGTTAAATTCATAGTAAACTTATAGATTGACCCTATTCAATTTTTATAAGTATATAGGGTACTAACCATTGAAACTAGTACTAATAAGTCCTAGAGACTATCACGTGGTCATTTGATGGAGAATTGAAAAATGGATGGTCTTTATATTCTTGTATAAAATTTGATACCATTGACTTGTAAGATAACAATATTAAATTTAGTAGCTAGATAATATGGATCTTGAGTTGATTTTGGATCCTTAGGACCCGTACATATAATTAAGTTGTATTTTACCTTTAAAGGAATTCCAAGTATTTTAACAATGATTCATGAATGAATTTAATAAGCATCCGGGTGTGTGCACCAAGTTGTGGAACCAAAAGGGGGTTTTAAGATGCCACTTTTTTCTTAAATCAGCAAAGTCTGAACTTCAATGACAAATTGAAGATAGTTACACTCCAAATTTGAAGATGTAACAAGAAAAAGAGTTAGAGTTCTTTGAGTCTAGTTTCTAAACTACTATTTTTTTTTTAAATGGTGGAGATTAAGGGCTTCAAAAAGGTGGGCCACAAAAAGTGGTCCTATTTTTATGCAAAAAACATAACATAGTGTCTGTTGTGGACCCCCTAAAATGTTAACCTTTTTTTTGAATTTTTAAAATCTCTTTGGTGAGAAATTAGCTAACACCTTGTAGTTTATGCTTGATTTTTTAGATAATTTTTTAATGAGTATATGATTTTTTACTAATTTTCGAAGTGGACACATCTTGAAAAAACAAAAAATTGAGTGTGCTCCCCCCTAAAATCATTGATAACTAATAAAAAATCAAAACTTAAATTTTTTTTTTGTGTAGAATGGAGTTTAGTTTCTAAAAATATAAGTTTCTTCAAAATATGATGAATGTGTAAAAAACTATACCCAAAATAGTGCGGGTTGGTTTTTGACCAAAAATGGACACACTAACAAAAGAAATTATAGATGAAAGCCTTAATGAAATCAAAATGCAAAAAAATTACATTCTTGGATAGCTAAGAGAGGGATTGAGGTTTCTATGGTGTTTTTTTGGTAGTTTCATTGAAACATGTGCAAACCTGATGGAGAGCACGACCAAAAATATATGAAATTTTTTAATTTTTTGATAAAAACACTTCTCAGGCCTAAAATGGTCATCCAACCCTTTGGGTTGGATGCCCAAGTATAATCCAACCCAAAGGGTTGGTGGTTTCCAATCCAAACCATTTGGCAAGCGCCAAATATGGTGTTCAGCCTATTTGGTGCTCGCCAAATGCAAAATTTTGATTTTTCACATTTCATGCTCGCTAAATGTGAAAAGTAAATTTTTTGCATTTGGCGAGTGCCAAATGTTTTCCATTGTCCAATGTGAAGGTTTTGTGAGTGTAGATTTTCCAATTTGGGTACAAGTTATATCCACCCTCAAAGGAGAATACATACATGAAATATAGCAGTTAAGTAAAAGAAATTTCTTATACTTTAAGTTATATTTCATGTATATATTGGCAAGATGTTTGAGAGTGGTTTCATCTCTATAGGAATTATAATGTAGATTCTAGTTTTAAGAGGATCATATAAAATTCTAGACAATCAAATTTTAGTAATCAACATGCTCCTATTAGCATTCTTCAACTATGTATCTCTCTCTTTATCGTCCCCAAACTCTAGACCTATCTTTATCCCTCTCTTGTCTCTCTCACTTCTCTCTCCCCTGTCTAGGTAAACCCAAATTTCCTACCTTTCATTCCTTCCTTAACCCCATATCTATGCTTGATTCCCTCCCTCTCTCTTGTTCTCTCTCATTCTCTTATTATTTCATTCCTCTCCCTCTCCATTCTCTTAGTCACTACCTATCCCTTCTATCTTCTCTCTCTCCATATCTAGGTCTCTTCCTCCCTCCCTATTCACCTCACTACCTCTCCCTCCCTATATTATTACCGACCTCTCTCTCCCCCTCTAGGTATCTCACCTAATTAATTGTCCACCCTCTAGTTCTCTCCCCCCATCTCCATATTTCTATCCCCGTCCCTTACCCCTATCCATTTATTAACTCTCTCCCTCTATTATCTCTCTCCAAACCTATCTATCTCCTCATTCCTTAGGTCTCTGAATCCCTCCATGTCTACCTCTCCATCCATCCCCTCTTAGTCATCTATTTTCTATTCTATCTATTCCCTCTCTCTGTGTTCTAGGTTGTCACCTCTCCCTCCTACTCTCTCTACCTCCCTCTCTCAAATTTCTAGGTTTATCCCTCATTCCCTCTCCATCTCTATACTTATCCATTAATGTCTCACTAGGCACCTATCTTTATGCCCCTCTATCTATCTCTCCTCTACCTCTCCCATAAAGGTATTTAGCCTCTCTCTCATTCTCTACATATCTCATCTCTCTATTTATCCCCTCTATAGTTCGCTCCCTTCCTCTCAACCTCTCTCTCTCCATCACCCCTTATCCATCTCTCTTTATGAACTCTCTCCTTCTCTTATCTCTCTCATCACCTCTTTATCTATGAGAAATCTAGACCTATTACTCCCCCTTTCTTCTTTTCTCTCTCCCCTCTCTAGGTCTCTCCTATACTCTCTCCCTCTCTTTCTCACCTTCCCTCCTTATCTCCATATCTATCCTTCCCTCCCTCCATCTCTCTTCTCTTCTTATTATTTCTCTCCACTCTCTTTGTGTTCTCTTAATGAATACCTCTCCCTCCTAACATCTGTTTCCATACCTATTTTTCTCCTTCCCTCCATCTTTACATATCTACATCTCCATCTTTGTCTCTTAATCCCATTGTATCTCCTTCACCTCTATCTTTCCACCCTAGGTCTCTCACCTCTCTCTTCCCAGGCTCTAGATCTCTCACCTCTATATATCTCTCCTCTCTAATTATTTTCTTTCCACCTCCTTACCCCTCTTTCTCTCTTTGTGAACTTATCTCTATTATTTTACTCTCTCTCTCCCTCACCTATCTACTCTTCCCTCTCTAGGTCTCTCAACTACTCCCTACCAACCTCTCCCTTTCTTCGTAGATCTCTCTTTCTCTTTATTCTTCCATATCCCCTATTTTTTCTCCCTCCCCTATATAGGATTTAGATAATATGTTGTAGGATATAAGGTTTAAGGTATGGGGTACAAGATTGATGGAACATTGTTTACGGTAGATAGGGTTGAGGGTAGTGGTCGTATTGATACTTGGGACACCATATGACCCCTTAGAATACCATATGACCCCTAACAACACCATATCATGTCCTAAGGGGTCATATGGTGTCGTTAAGGGTCATATGGTGTCCTAAGGGGTTATATGGTGTCGTTAGGGATCATATGGTATTCTATGACCCCTTAGGACACCCTATGACCCCTAACGACACCATATGGTATCCTAAGGGGTTATATGGTGTCCTAAGGGAAATATGGTCTTCTATGACCCCTTAGGACACCATATGACCCCTAATGACACTATATGGTATCCTAAGGGGTCATATGATGTCCTAAGGGATCATATGGGGGTCTCTGACCCCTTATGACACCATATGACCCCACATGACACCATATGACCCCTAACAACACCATATGGTATCCTAAGGGGTCATATGGTGTTGTTATAGGTTATATGGTGTCCTATGGGGTCATATGGTGTTCTATAACCCCTTAGGATACCATATGACTCCTAACGAAACCAAATGGTGTCCTAAGGGATCAAATGGTGTCCTAAGGGATCATATGGTGTTCTATGACCCCTTAGGACACCATATGACCCATAACATCACCATATGGTGTCCTAAGGGATCATATGATTTCCTAAGGGTTCATATGGTGTCCTAAGGGATCATATGGTGTTTTATGACCCCTTAGGACACCATATGACCCCATACAACACCATATATTCCCTAACGACACCATATGGTGTCCTAAGGGGTCATATGGTGTTTTATGACCCCTTAGGACACAATATGATGCCTAATGATAACATATGGTGTCCTAAGGGGTCATATAGTGTTCTATGACTCCTTGAGACACCATATGAGCCATGAGGACACCATATGACCCCTAAAAACACCATATGGTGTCCTAAGGGGCCATATGGTGTTCTATGTCCCCCTAGGACACCATATGACCCCATACGACACCACATGACCCCTCACGACACCATATGGTGTCCTAAGGGGTCATATTGTGTGCTAAGGGGTCATAGAACACCATATGACGCCTAATAATATCAAATAACTCCTTAGGAAACCATATGTTGTCGTTAGGAGTCATATGGTGTCCCAAGGGGTCATAGATCACCATATGACACTTAACAACACTATATGACCCCTTAGCACATCATATAGTGTCCTTAGGGGTCAAATGGTGTCCTAAGGGGTCAGAGAACACCATATAACCCCTTAGGACACAATATGACCCCTTTGGACACAAATGAGCCCTAACAACACCATATGGTGTCGTTAGGGGTCATAAGGTGTCCTAATGGGTCATAGAATACCATATGACCCCTTAGGTCACCATATGACTCCTAACGACACCAAATGACATGTTCTAAGGGGTCATATGGTGTCTTAAGGAGTCATAGAACACCATATGAACCCTAAGGACACCATATAACCCCTAAGGACACCATATGACCCCTTAGGATACCATATGGTGTCGTTAGGGGTCATATGGTGTCCTAAGGGGTCATAGAACACCATATGACCCCTTAGAGCATAATATGACCCCTAACAACACCATATGACCCCTCAGGACACCATATGGTAGCCTTAGGGGTCATATAGTGTCTTAAGGGGTCATAGAACACCATATGACCCCTAATAACATCACATGGTGTCATTAGGGGTCATATGGTGTCCTAAGGGGTCATATGGCATCCTAATGGGTCATAGAATACCATATGACCCCTTAGGACACCATATGACCCCTAATGACACCATATAACCCCTTAGGACAACATATGACCCCTAACGGCACCATATGGTTTCCTAAGGGGTCATATGGTGTCCTGAGGGGTCATATGGTGCTCTATGACCCGCTAGGACACCATATGACCTCTTTTAGCATCTTGGTACATGACATGACCACTTGTGACACCATATCACCCCTCAAGACACAATACGGTGTTGTTAGGACCATATGACCCCTTATGACACCATATGGCCCCTAACAACATGATATGGTGTCCTAAGGGGTCATATGGTGCTGTTAGGGATCATATGGTGTCCTAAGGGGTCATATGGAATTCTATGACCCATTAGGACACTATATGACCCCTTAGGACACCATATGACCCCTAAAGACACCATATGACCCCTTAGGACACCATATGACCCCTAATGAAACCATATGGTGTTGTTAGGGGTCATAAAACACCATATGACCACTTAGGACACTATATGGTGTCTTTAAGGGTCATATGGTGTCATTAGGGATCATATGGTGTCCTAAGGGGTCATACGATGTCCTTAGGGGTCATAAAACACCAAATGACCCCTTAGGACACCATATGACCCCTAACGACACCACATGGTTTTGTTAGGGTTCATATGGTGTCCCAAGGGATCATATGGTATCCTAAGGGGTCATAGAACACCATATGACCCCCAAAGACACTATATGACTTGTAGCGACACCATATGTTGTCCTAAGAGGTCATATGGTATCCTAAGATAGATAGAAATGGTTTCCTAAGGGGTCATATGGCCTACCATGCTCCTGCACATACCCAGATGGGTTATAGAAAGATATAAGATACCTAGAGGTGGAGAGAGGCGTGAGAGACCTAGATAGGGTGAGAGAGAGGGTTGAGATAGATGGAGGGGGATATATATAGGTTGGTAATGAGATATGGATGGAGATATAGAGAGGTGGAGAGGGAATGAGGGAGAAACATTGAGAGGGTTAGAGAGGGTGTGATGGAAATCTGATGATGTAGACGGTAAATAGAGAATAAGAATTAGTAGGGAAGGGAGAGAGAGTTGGGGATAAGGAGGGAGAGGGAGATAGAGAGGGAGAGGGGAAAAAAAGAATGGAGATGCCTATAAATGGGAGGGAGGAATAAGAGGAGAGATGAAAGAATAAAGAGAGAGAAGAGTATGAGGAGATTGAGGGAGAGGTAGACATGGAGGGACTACAAGACCTAGGGAAGGAGAAGATAGAGAGGTGGGGGGAAAGAGAGAAGAGGAGGAGAGAGTTCAAAAATAAATAGGGGTAAAGGGGGAGGGAGATAGAGGGGAAGAGAGAGGTAGAGAACTAGAGAGGGGACAAATAGATAGATGAGAGAACTATATTGGGAAAGAGAGATGAGAGACATAGATGACAAGAGAGAGGAATGAGATATATACAGGGGGGGAGAGAGAGGTGAGTAATGAGACATGATGTAGAGGTAGATAGGTGGAGAAGAAGGAAGTGATAAATCTAGAGAGGTGAGAGAGAGTTGATGACCTAGAATATAGAGAGAGAGAATAAAAGAGGAAGAGAGAATAAAAAAGTGGGGGAGTGAGATATATATGGGGGTATGTATGGATGGGGAGGTAGAGAGGGAGAGGGGAAGAAAGGAAGGGAGAGACTTGGAGAGGGGAAGGAGGGAGAAGAGAAGATATAGAAGAACAAAGGGAGGAGTAAGAGGGGATGGATGGAGAGGTAGACATGGAGGGAGTGAGAGACCTATGGAAGGAGGAGATAAAGAGGTTAGGGGAGGAAGTGAAAAGGAGGGAGTTCATAAAGGGATAGGGTTAAGGAGTAGGGAGAAAGAGGTAGAGAGGGTAGAGCGAACTATAGAGGGGGCATATAGATATGTGAGAGACCTAGATGGCCAAAGAGGAGTGAGATAGATAGAGGAGGATAAAGAGAGGTGGGTAACGAGACCTATATGTAGAGGTAGATAGGTGAAGGGGAAGGGAGGGAGAAACCTAGAGAGGGGAGAGAGGCTGGGATGGAGAGGTAATGACCTATATAATGAAGATAGAGAATAAGAGAGGAAGAGAGAAGACGAGAGAGTGGGAGAGGGGAAGAAAGGAAGGTAGAGACCTAGAGAGGGGAGGGAGGGAGAATAGAAGAGATATAATAACAAAGAGATGAGTAAGAGGAGATGTATAGAGAGGTAGACATGGAGGGAGTGAGAGACCTAGAGAATGAGGAGATAGATGGTTTTGGAGAGAGAGAGAGAGCGAGAGAGAGAGAGAGAGAGTTCATAAATAGATAGAGGTAAGGAGAAGGGAGAGAAAGGTGGAGAGGGAGGGAGAGAACTAGAGGCTGGACAATTAGATAAGTGAGAATCCTATAGGGGGAGAGAAAGGTGGGTAATAATATAGGGAGGGAGAGGTAGTGAGGTGAATAGGGAGGGAGGGACATCCCTAGATATGGGGAGAGAGAGGATAAAAGGGATTGGTAGTGACCAAGAGAAAGGAGTGGGAGGGGAGAGAAACAATAGGAGAGTGAGAGAGAAGAGAGAGGGATAGAGTCAAGGATAGAGAAGTGAGAGACAAGAGAGGGAGAGAGATAGGTCTAGAGTTTGGGTAAGATATATAGAGTGAGATACATAGCTAAAGAATGCTAATAGGAGCACACTGATTACTAAAATTTGACATGTTGATTACTAAAATTTGAGTGTTTGAAATTTTATATGATCCTCTAAAAAATAGAATCTACATTATAAGTCTTATAGAGCTATAATTAAATGTTATATTTCATGTATATATTCTTCTTCGAGGGTGGATATAACTTGTGCCCAGATTGGAAAATCTACACACTCACAAAACCTTCACATTGGACAATGCAGACCATTTGGCACGCACCAAATTTAGCGCTTGCCAAATACAAAAAAATGGCTTTTCACATTTGGTGAGCGCTAAATTTGGTGCGCACCATATGTGAAAATTCAAAATTTTGCATTTGGCGAGCACCAAATTTGGCACGCGCCAAATGTGAAAATTCGAAATTCCTTCCTCGTCTATTTACATTAATTCCTATATTTTTTATTCTCAACATCCTAGACACTCTTCCAATAATAAAAGAATCTTCTACACGATTACCAATACATTGGAAGATATCTACACTAACTTCTACCAATCCTCAAATTTTGTCAATGTCATGTGATGTTTTCATCTCTCCACAAACCAAACCTTAGGCTATAAGACCAAATTTAATACAACTATAATGCGAGGTCTCATGTGACAATATGTCCAATCATATAGTAAAGAGACTCACAATAGAAAATATAATTGAAACAAGAAATACGATAATATTTTAATAAAATAATACATTCAATAATATAAAACTAAAATAAGTATCAATCTACATCTATATGCTCTAAACATGAAAAAACAAGAGCAAGAAGATAATGTAAAATGGCATAGTGCAAAAAATAATTTTGAGTGAACTTAGCATCTTTAGCAATAGGTAAAGATTAAGTGACACTCAAAAAAGCATTTTCGTATGTTGAAATATTTGAATGAGTAAAATACTGATCTAAATGAAGTTTTTTTTTTTCATTTAAATGTTTGGGTTTACTTCTTTGCATACACGCTTAGCAGGGCAGTTGTAGCGACATCTTATAAAATTCCTCAATTGTTTATCCTCTAATTATTGGATGTCCATACCCTCTTGCAAGGCTCCCATTTTTGCACCAGCTAGGAGGATGCTGGCAAAATTTGACTTTGTCTTTATACTAGCCAATCCTTTAGACAAGTGCGGTTTGTGCATATCCTGTAATCAAGCATTCCACGAAACACTTTTTTCAGGTATCACTCAAACAATTCACATTTGGAATACAAGGACTCGAGAATTTCTAGTAGAGTTCAATGGATGCCCATTTCCTGTTTTGAGGATCCCAGTGCCACTGCTTATAAAATGAAGCGACAATGTTTGATGCTATCACACGCATCCACTTGATATCGTGTGGGAACTCACTGAATTCAAAATAAATGGCGACTACCGTTTGAACAAACGCTGGTGTTGGCAATAGGAATGGATGTTGACAATAGGAACGGGCCCACGGATGCTACCTAAGCGGTCAAACCAGCTTAGTGTGTTGTTTAAGGCTGACCGTTTTAGTCTAGGGATCATTGTTTGGGTATGAATAATTCATAACAATATAAAGCTGAGAGAGTATGTTATTGAGTTGGATTAAAAAATAAATAAGAATTCAACAAATTATATTAAGTTGTCCAACATCTATGCAACAAATGGCAGGTGGGACAAAATCGAAAGGGTACATAAATTGATGAAAGAGAGAAGTGTAAAGAAACAACGTGGATGCAGTTACATTGAGATCATTCATAAACTTAACGCTTTTGTTGCAAGAGATAAATCTTACACACAAATAGAGAATATTTAGGCAAAAGGAGTTGATCAGCAACATTAAGATGTTCGTCTCTAAGATTGTTGGGCGAAAACTTCTTGCGAGTAATGTTGAGTATTTCTATTAATTTGAAGATGGATCCAATGTTCGTAGCTATTTCTATTGTGAAGATGTAGAAGTTTTGAAGTATGGGAGTGCTTATAACATCAACATAAAGGAGGAGAATAAGTTTATGTGAACCATTTTCTCTCGATTATGAAAATTCATTAATTCTGGTTGAGAAAAGGTCTTTAAATGATTGGAGATACTTCCTAATGGTCCAAAACTCAAGGATTTAGGATGGTACCCATAACATAATAATACATTAATCAATTCATCATTGATAGCATCTACATTTTCCAAGCTTCCCATCATCATGGTAGCATCAAAGGCTTATATGAAAGATTTTTATTTGTCTATAACTAACATGAAGGTATATAAATCAAATGTTGGATTTACGAAACACATGACTCGTAAAATTTGAAGGTGGTAATTTTGCACTATGCATGGATTGGAGCAGAATGGATAAAGATAATCTAGTGTTATTACCCAATACTAGCTTTGTATTGCACAATATGAATATGTCACTGAAGAAACAAATGAACAAGATGAGAAACTACATTGTTTTATTCAAAATGAAGATGATGGTACGAAGACATGATTATGCTATGTGGAGGTCATCAACTCTACCATAAGATCTTTGGCAAGATTACAATGATAAAACATAGTCTCATCTAATGCCACACTAGTACAATGGACTTTGTTAAAGAGGCTCTATTTACCTTTATTCCAAGTTTGGGTTATATTGCTACTAATGGTACTATAGCATAAGCATCAAAGGGTATAACATCTATCAATCTTTGATTTGCTTGTAGAGAAGGTTTTTAAAAAAAATGGCATGCACATGGAAAATCTCTAAAGTTTTAAGAAGGGAAGAAGGAAGATATAGATACCCCTATAGAGGTCAAATACAACCAATCAACAATTTGTGTCATTGTTCATTTCAAACATCGAAGAGGACTCTATCACTAAGAATACACATCATAAAAGGTGGATATTTGAAGTTACACAAAAAGGAACTTGACTTTTCAAATTGGAATTGGAGTAGATTTCCTTTGAGACCAAGTTCTTCATGATTGCGAGGAGACATATTGCCACTTCGACAAAGCCAGTATCATGTTTTCTCTTTGATGTTTTGGGCTTCAAGTCATCTCTTTGTAAAAGTGACTTATGTCACTCATGTAACTACAAGTTAGAATTTGAACTTGATTTTTGTGAAAGTTAAGTAAATCCTAACTTGTTCCCTAAAAAGGTAGTTGCTAGAAGTAATAATTTAGGTAGTTATCTTAGGTGGTTATGCTAAGTAGCTATCCTCAAAATCTTATAAATACAATATTTCTATATTGTAGAAAGATGGACTCTTACAAAGGGGAAACTCTATAGAATTTTGTAGAGAAGCTTTTTGAGAACTTTAATATTCACACTTTGTACTTGAGGGATTTTGAACTTGTACATTTTTATATAGATAATAAAGAATGAATTAGATTCATATGTCTTGAATGTATTTCTAAGTTATTGTTATTGATTTATTTTATGTTAAATTGATAGCCCCCTTATGAATTTGTATAATCTATTAGTTTCTAGTTCAAAGATATATGTAATTGATGAAACACAATCATACCCTAGTATCTTAATTTAAATGTGTTTAGGTAACTTGTTCTAATTAATTTAAGTGGAATAGGCCTTTTACATATCCACTAAAGAGTAACTATTTGGGGTGCATCAAGAGTGCACACCTAGCCAAAAAACTACATAAGAGAAAAACACGCTAAAACCTAGTAGACGACTAGGACAAAACCAGGAAGCAGAGAACCAAAACATAGACAAAACATCCAACCACCCACCAATGACACAAAGGAATGGTCTAGTGATTAGGGGCATTATCATCTTGCTATTCATGGCATGAAACTTTAACTTTCTCGAAAAAAGATATATTTTTGTTAGAATCTTTTCTAGAGGCTAGAGTGAGTGAATCCGGAGTAGCCTTGACAATAGAGGCTAGGCAGTTGACCAGCATTGAAAGAGACTCTAGGTGTCTCTTCTTCTTTAGCTTCCTTTGTTCTATCTCCTCTTATATCACATGTAGAGAGGTCAAATTCTTCATTGCCATTTCCTGGCTCAAAGTAGTTATTTCCTCAACCTTTCTTTTTAGAGCCACATGATTTTCCTTCAGCTCAACCACTTCTCTCTCTTTCACCACTTTGATTTTTTTTGCATTAAGATCATTACGCTTCTCATCCACAATCTCCCAATTTACTAATTTCCCAACCATGTCATTGGCAACCTTCCATACCCTCTCACCCTTAAATTTAGTCTAGGGAATCATTGTTCTCTTTATATAAACATATCATTACACATTGTAATTTCATCATGTAATCTTTTCTTTTGATAAATATGACATATTTTCTTGTTGCTCTCATTTCTGGAAAGTGTTCTAGTTTGTTCTTTGATCTTTTAGGCTTGTGTTACAAACTTTTGTGTTGTAAAATTCAACAAGAAGTAAACACATGATAAACTATATAAAATTAAAGATCCACAACCATGAGATTCTAATCCCTAACATAGATTGAATTGAGAATATCCATCCAAGAGAACTTTTACCAAAGGTACACCTGCCCACAATCACATGCTTGAAATGAGGAGAACCAATCCAAATGAGGAGTCATTTGGTGTGATCATCCTAAGTTAACTGGCCAATAATAATTAAATAGTATTACAATAAAGAATCAAAGATTTAATTTACCTTCATTTGTTTTTTTTTGTTTTTTGAGGAATTCATTTCTTCTTCGTATTTCTATATTACATGTCTCCTTTTATCAAAATTCTAACATTTCACTATGGTCTTTCAAGGATTTTTAGATCATCCTTGAAACATGAACTTCCCTTTAAACCCCCGTTGTCTCCATTAGACCCTCCTCTTTGCTTGGATCCTCTTTTGAAATGAAAAACATCTATATTACTATCCACACTATCTTTCTTTCACCATACCTATTTTAAAAATGTTGCAACAAGTTCATCAAGCTTTGGATCTATTAGATTAGCAATAATAGTTCAAGAATCATACTCTCTCATTACTCATTCAAATAACATAAAAGAATAATGAACTCATCATCTTTATTTATCTTAATATTTATTATAGGCTAATTTAGTCAAAATTAAATAAAATTACTTCGATTTCTCTACTACCAAAATAATCTTCCTTTGTTTTTAGAGAAAGGAATCAATCATGTTTAAAAAATAAAGAGGATTTTAGGTTCAACTAACCTATCATTTTTTCAATTTAGTTAGGTTTCATTTGAGGGTGGAACAATTGGGCTCAACTGGCCTAGGTCACACAACTTTTAGATTGATAAATTTTATCTATACTTTTCCTTATAGAATAATGGGTAGGTTCTTTTTGTACATTTAAAAGGATAGAGTCTAAATAAAAACCCTAATTATCCCCTATTATCTCTTATTGATGTAATCTTGTCTCATAAGTTGAGAAATACTTTATATATTCCTTTTGTTGCAATTATCCATTGATCTCTATCCTCTAGGAGACCTTTCATCTTTAGCTTCCACAAATCACAATTAGTTGCATAGAATTTCATAATTTCCATCCAAGACGTACATTTAGCCTTAGATTGCAAATTATCACTGAAAACATTCAAGAAAGACACATATAGGAAGGAATATTTTTTCATATCATACCACCATCTATAGGCTCCAAATTATAGAGATATAAGCCTCTTGTAGAAACCAGATGTCTCAATTTTTGGAATTTGAGTCAAAAAGCATAAATTTACCAATTTTGGCATCCCAAAGACACGTTTTCCCGCTTTTTCAAGGACCCAAATTCACCTACATAGGATGTCAAGAGACACATTTACCTCCTTTCTAAGTGCCCAAATAGAGAAGTTAATTAATTTTTTTACAAGTAATTATTTACTATTATTGATGTACCCTTTGATCTCCATGCAAGAATAATAACTTGATCATTTGGTCTCTCACTCATGTCAAAATTACCTTCCACATTACATTTGAGATGGGCGCACATGGAATATCTCAAAACTTTGAGATACACAATGCAAATACAAGTATGTTTATACTTAGGACATTTAAATATACCATTCTAAAAACCTAATATATGTAAATATAATAGGTATGTTAGACAACCCCTAATACTTATACCCTTATATATATAAATATCAATCCAATAAGTATCAATCAACACAGTTTAGGCCTATTAGCTCCATCTTAACATGTTTATATTATACACTTTTCAATACTAGGGATAAGAGTTGAAACACCTTGAAACCCTTATATATACTAAGTTGTATAATGCTCACCAACTTGGGAAGTAGTTATTGGACCATGAGGTTTCCAAACAAAAGATTGTCCAAACTAAGAGAGCATAAACATCACTCCCAAGATACATATGATAATGAAAAAGTAGGAGACTAATCTATAGGGATTTCCAAATAATAATTGTAATGCCCGCCAAAATACCCCAGAGAAATTAACACATTCTAACTACAAATGGAGAATATTTAAAAAAAAATATCTACTAATACTACATATGCAACTAATATCAACTAACATTTAACCAACATAGACTATCTCCATGAGAATACTTAAAACATCATGAACATAAACATATCCAGATGTAACATATGCAATCATAAACTACTATCTTATACATCTACTAACCACATAATCACATAGATCCATATGAACACATTCATAGCATCAAATAACACAAGCAGAAATAAATACAACATAACTTCTAACAACTCTTACACATATCCATTTATTAAACCTTCCCTAGGGTATCTCAACGCCACTACTTAATAACATAATCACTTAATACCACTTTTCCCATTAACCTCCAAATTCTAGGTTCATTTTAAAACACCAAAATAAATGTTCCTATACCCATCCTTTCATACTTCTAATAGCACATATAATTCCATATTCCATTTCCTATTAGTACCATGATACATCTCATCTAGATGTCATATCACATGCCTAACAAGAGATTACAACAAGAAGTATTAATCTAACAATAGGATTCCAATTATGATTACACATAACCAATCCATCTCATGAACTCAATTATATCAATAATACATACACACAATCCTTTCATTATTTCATCATAGAATCTTATACATACAATGCTTACATATTCTTTTTATTACAAGATCATACCTAATACAAACTACACAACATAAAGAGTGATACAAAGATACATATTCTTTTTACACTTATACATATTCAATAAGATACAATACTATCTCAAATACATATAAATCAGCTCCATAGATCATCCCCTTGAAAGGAACCATATAATCCACATCCATGCTTGTTTTCATTCAAAGAAGAGAATCCCAATGGAAGAAGGCATAAAACCACCCGACCATTTGGAACCAAACATGAACCACCCCCTGTGATAGGAGATGGCATGAGGTTCCAACCCACAATCAAGACCTAGGCTGACACCTAACAACCAAAGGAATCAACATGAAATCCATAAGATAACCACAAAAATGAACTAAGTCAAATTAGAAAACATGGCTAAATCATAAATAAATAAACTTAAACTCTCCCAGAGGAAAGATCAATAAACAAGGCATAAGGATTGTGGACTCATGTAGGAAAAGAGATTCATCACATGGTAGACTCATGTGGAAACTATCTCATCCTTGGAGCCAATCAAGAGAGATCGGTATACCATTCCAACGGTCTTCCCGAACTCATCCCAAAACCACCTCCCTGGAATTATCCATTGGGGCATACATAAACCGATTTCTTATCATAAAACCCACCAATCAATTTATCAAGGTATGAATCCTAATTACCCAAACCCAGTAATCAATTTATTAAGGTTATCACTTGCATTAACAAAGAAACTCTTCATGTGGAACCATAGGTCTAGAACCCCTCTCCCAGAGATATATTTCTCACAACCTAGGTCTTATACATGCAAGAGCTCACAATCCCATCCATGGACCATAACCTCAA
The DNA here is from genome assembly GCF_030272615.1 of Cryptomeria japonica. NCBI lineage: Eukaryota > Viridiplantae > Streptophyta > Pinopsida > Cupressales > Cupressaceae > Cryptomeria > Cryptomeria japonica. The sequence continues at coordinate 224,417,666 of NC_081412.1, forward strand.
GGTGAACATATATAACATGAAAAAAACATGAAGGCTCACAATGAATATAATTACAACCACAACATTACCAAGAATAAATCTGATACATAACAAGAAACATACACTCACTAACAAGCAAGAGCCTCCACAAAAGCAATACAACAATGCATAAAAGCATAAACATAGAAACAAGATATAAACCAAAAAATATTATACCCTCAACAGTGAGGCAAAACACATCCCACTGGAGTTCTAATAACATCCCTCAACAACAAGGATAATCTCCCTCTTGCTAGAGCATAACAACATGAATGCAATCTTCTCAATGACAAGGCACTAAACCCTTAACCAAAGAACACATCCACATAAATAAATAAATATATAATCATAGGAATCTCAATAATATCAAATCAATCACACAAAGCCTCTGGGAAACCCCCATAATTGGATTGACAAAACCCAGAACTTAGAAACCCTAAAAACTATAAAATATAGGCAAATCTATGCATTTGAAATGCATAACAACACATAAAAACTATATTTTAGCACATAGGATTCATTAAATAGAACATATGATACTTATTTTAGCACACATGACTCATAGAATAGCATATTTGAGAAAGTGAGAAAAAATGAAGGAAAAAGTGTTGAATTAGGTAGTGAAACTGCTTAGAAATGCATAGGAACTTGTAAGATGATAAAGGGACACTACTAGAAGGTGTAGGAATTCAAAATAAATCTAGGGGGACACAAAACATGAGATATTCAATCAAAATTAATGATAATGAATCAATTTCCCAATCACAGCTGCACTTAGACTGCACAGGAAGCTCCCAAACTCTCGTAGCACAAAGGGAGACACTACAATGCAAAAATAGGCTTTCAAACACAACATGGAAGACTCAAAAAACTATAATAAAATCATGGAAAATATTCAATAGCTTCAATAATTCTAAAATTCAAAATCGAGCATCGAATATAGGCAACACAGTGCATATACAAAGCATATGCACAACTCCTACTTTGCATAATGCAACTGAAACACAAAGGACATAAAAAGGTCTTGATAAAACATATAAATGCCATTCCAACTCAATAAATACAATATCAAAAGAAGTGTGATTAAACACAAAGAGACACACAACAAGCATTACCAAAATCTTCCTGGCAATGAAAACACACAAGAACTCAAAACTTCCAAATAGAAATTCTCAAACCAACCAAATTAATTCTATTCTTATATGCAATAAAATACTACTATCCCTTTTCAATAATCAATAAAAAATCTCCCCAAACACCAATAGAGAGAAAACATAGTTTAAACATTCATTTTCGGCAAGAAATTAAGAAAATTTCAAAGGCAAGATCCTCCAACTTGGAAAATCAAAGTAATGGAAGGCGAAGTTGAAGAAGAGAAATCCATGAAGCCAATCCAAGCCAAAATCAAGAAACCAAAAATCTCCAGCCAAGAAACCAATGTGCAGAGGAAATCTAGAAAATGCTAACCCAACACAATGCACAGGTGACCAAATAAATACAAATTTCATTCAAAACTATAGAAAATTGTTGTCCAATCAAAATATTCCATAAGGCTATATTTCATACCTACTATGCAAGATTACGAGGTAAATATTATTTACTAATATTATTTACCTTCCTTTATAAAAACAACCAACATGGTGAAAAGATAGGTATGGAATATAATTAAACTAAATAAGTTTATAACAACAAGGATATAATGTTTTTAATAATCTTATTGTTATAAAATTAATAAGCAACTAATAATTAAATACCAAATAGATGATAATCAAATGAATAAAGCCATCATAAATAAAGCCCGATTACTAAATAAAACAAATAAATAAATAAAGGCTAAGTAAATATAAAATCAAATAAATAATAAATCATGATCAAACGATAAATAATAATTGAATAATTAATTAACAGTAAATCAATAATTCAATCCTTAATTAAACAATACAAAATAATCAATAAATTAAATTTAACAACAATAAATAAATAAACGTCAATAAACATTTAACCAAGTAAATAATAAATAAATAATTAATCAATAAACAATCAACTATAACAATAATACTTTAATAATTAGAACATTACTAAGTTATAATATTAATACAAGCACATACTCACATCACCTCAAGCAAACTGACAAAGAATCGAACAATGATGACACAAGACTTAAACACCAACTTACACCGTGGTGCAACTAACAAGGCATACATCCTAAGCCTAGATTGTATGAGGGAAACTATGGAATCTCCAAAAACTTTCTATTGGTATAGGACACACTCAAACCTATGAAGCTAGGTGGAGTGAATGTTTGGTACCTGTAATTCCTCCATTCACCACTAAAGCACAATATGAAACATATAAAATATATATACACCATAATAAACATACAAGTGAAAAGAGAATCACAACATCATATCATGCTCACAACGAGTGATAAGGTATCATCCCTTTCACGAAGACAATCACACAATATAACCTTAAAGCATTTCATAAACTCATGATCACAATTAGGAGTTAGTACTAACATTACATCACAAATCTCATAAGAATAATAAATGCATACAAAATCCATGAATCATATACATCTATCCATCACACTGATCCTGAGTACCAACATCCATAGAAATCATCTATTTTCACATGTCATATTGTATGTCTAGCATCATCAATCATATAGATCATCAAGCATCATGAGTAAAAAAATATTCACCATCATCAATAAGCATCTAGAGTCTAAATAAGATCACAAGTATCGACCAAATATCATCAAAACATCAACCATGAGTCCAAAAAAGTCTATCAAAGCATAAATCAAAATGTGAGTCTATGAGGGACACTATAATAATCATGGTGGACATTATTATTAATGCCCCTAACATTATAAGTAATGAAGTTCATTGTGATTGGGGAAGGTTAAGCACCTTCCTTGGCTTGCACTGATTTTCCTTTTTCTTTTGTGGTCTTCTATGACAAAAATATTCACTTTGGATTTGTTTGAGGTTCTCTTTTTACTCTTCCTCTCCAAGATCTTAGGGCCTTTGTTCTTAGATTTAATTTGTTCCAACAACCTTTCTTCAATCCTCATTGCATCTATATAATTACAATATTCATATTCCTCCCCTTCATCCTCCTCACTTAGACCCTTTGTGGCTATCTTTCTCCTTTTCTTCCCTTCCACTTCTATTCTTTTAGCACTATTCTCATTCCTACCTAACTCCTCTACCATCGGGGATTTTTCACCATTATCCTTCAGGTGTGTAGTATCTTGAATTCTCATCTCACTTCCTAAGTTATCCCCAAACATTATTGGATTAGTGTCACTCCTCATTTTTCTTCTCTTTTGTCTATCTGTCTAACTTCCTACAAATGTTTGCAAATAGTTTGTCTTAAATCATCCATATCTTTTTATAAAACTACCAATTCTATCTCCTTGTTTATGTCTTGCATATGTTGGATATTATTATCCTTTCCTCCCTTACAATTTCCTTGAAAATTTCCTATTACTATTTCCAGTTGATTCTCCTATTTTATTCTCTTAAAAGGACTTCCTGGGTATGTGCAGGATCATGGTGGGCAAAAATAGACCCTTAAGTGGCAATGAAATTTCAAAAAATCAGAGTTATGCAACTTGATATGAAAATTTGAATAAGTTATGAACATTATTTTAAAAATATGTAAGAAGAGAATCTATCGAAAATTGAATGTAGTTTCTAAGCTACTAGTTATTTTTTGAAAAAAAAATTCTATTTGATGAAAATTTGAAATCTCAATGCAGTAGTACTAATATTTCAGGAAAAAGATAAGAAGTAGGTGTAAGTCTGACCACCCTAACCACAATCAAATCATAATATTTTTTTATAATATTTTTAACATAAGTAGTAGACTTATGTCCGGATGTGACATACATTTTTTTGTAATTTTTTTGCAGTAAATAATTAATTATGAATTTTTTAATACAACATTTTAGAAATTCAAAAACTCGTACGTTTGACCACCTTAACTTGGTCTAAATTTTATGAAATTCATTTTTTTTTTATGTTATAGTAGACGAAGCATAGAATGTGACACATATTTTAGATTCAAAAAATATGATACCATTTGACAGTTATGGGTGTTTTTCAGTTAGCCTATCAATCAGAGCTTTAGTCAGAATTCAATTAGAAAATAAATAATAATAATTTATTAAAGTCAAAATAAAGAAAGCCTTATATTGTTGGAAATATTAGAATTTCCTTGAAAATCCCTTTTTGTTTTATCAATTTTGGCTAAAAAAAGTCATCGACCACTAAGACGAAGTCTGGAAAAAAAAGGAATACCGAAAAACATGTTTATAAGTTGAATTTTCAGGCTTGGCATTTCCTAGCCAAATCCCAAAGCAATCTCAAGCCAAATACAAATATTTCAAATTTTTGTCAATGAAATTGGAAATCCGATAAAATTAGATACCCGATTTTTATGTTTTTATTATGAATAAAATTAATAATATTTTGTATGTTATATTATATTAATATATTAATATACAATATATTATTATATTAATATGAAATATATTAAGATATAATAAACATGTTATATATTAATAAGTTATAATATATAATCTATATATTAAAATATATAATTAATATTTTTATTAATATACTAATAATAAAAGATATCAAATATTGGATAATATTCGATATCAGGTACTTTGTTTAGGATAGGGGGGAGGGAGACGGAGAGAAAAGAGAGAGAGAGAGAGAGAGAGAGAGAGAGAGAGAGAGAGAGAGAGAGAGAGAGAGAGAGAGAGAGAGAGAGAGAGAGAGAGAGAGAGAGAGAGAGATGGTTGGAAAGGGATAAGGGGAAAGTGATCTAGAAAGGGAGGGAGGGGGAAAGGGAGAGGGATAGATAGGGAGAGAAGAGAAAGGAAATGAGAGATAGGGAGAGAACGGTAAAGGGTTTTAGAGAGAGATGGGGCAAAACATGTGTTAGAACCTCATATGACCCCTTAGGACACTATATGGACATCATATGGTCCTAAGGGGTAATATGGTGTCCTAAGGGGTCATATGGTGTTTTTAGGGGTCATATGATGTCCTAAGGGTACACACATGTTAGAACAACATATGACACCTTAGGGAACCATACAACCCCTTAGGACATCATATGACCCATTAGGACATCATATTGTCTTAAGGGGTCATATTGTGTCATAAGGGATCATGTCGTGTACTAGGATATTAAAAGGGGTCATATGGTGTCCTAAGGGGTCATATGGCATTGTTAGTGGTCATATGATGTCTTAAGGGCCCACACATGTGTTAGAGAAACATATGACCCTTTAGGACACCAAATGACCCCTTAGGACACCATATGACCCATTATGACATTATATTATCCTAAGGGGTCATATGGTGTCATAAAGGGTCATGTCATGTACTAGGATGTTAAAAGGCGTCATATGGTGTCCTAAGGGGTCATATGGTGTCATTAGGTGTCATATGGGATCGTAAGGGTCCACACATGTGTTAGAACATCATATGGCCCTGTAGGACACCATACAACCCCTTAGGACACCATATGACCCATTAGGACATCATATTGTCATAAGAGGTCATATGGTGTGATAAGGGGTCATGTTGTGTACTAGGATGTTAAAAGGGGTCATATGGTTTCCTAAGGGATCATATGGTGTTGTTAGGGGTCATATGATGTCCTTAGGGCCCACACATGTGTTAGAGCACCATGTGAGCCCTTGGGACACCATATGACCTGTTAGGACACCACATGACCCCTTAGGACATCATATTGTCCTAAGGGGTCATGTTGTGTAGTCCTAAGGGGTTATATGGTGTCGTTAGGGGTCATATGATGCCCTAAGGGCCCACACATATGTTAGAACAACATATGACCCCTTAGGACACCATATGACCCATTTGGACATCATATTGTTCTAAGGGGTCATGTTGTGTACTAGGATGTTAAAAGGGGTCATATGGTGTCCTAAGGGGTCATACAATGTCGTTAGGGGTCATATGGGGTTCTAAGGGCCCACACATGTGTTAGAACACCATAGGACCTCTTAGGACAACATACGACCCCTTAGGATACCATACGACCCATTAGAACATCATATTGTCATAAGGAGTCATATGGTGTCATAAGGGGTCATGTCATGTACTGGGATGTCAAAAGGGATCATATGGTGTCCTAAGGGGTCATATGGTGTTGTTACGGGTCATATAGTGTTCTAAGGATTGACACATGTTAGAACACTATACCAGCCCTAAAGACACCATATGACCCCTCAAGACATCATATTTTTCTAAGGGGTCATATGGTGTTAGAATGAGCCATTTTTTGTATTAGGATGATAAATGGCATCATATGGTGTCTTAAGGGGTCATTGTTGGATATTGTTGAGAATTTTTTTGGAATGATGTGTTATCATTAAATGCACTGGTTTGGCCAGTGTGTTGTGTTGGGTCTCAAATCAATAGATTGGATAGGTTCTAAGGAAATGCCAACTCCTATGCTCAAACCTTCCAATTGACTTGGCCAACTTATAGAGTGAACCTATTTGATTACTAACTCTCTCACTTTAGGCTCTATAGGACCTAGGTGGGTATACCTACTCACTAGTGGTTTTCAATGACTAATGCTTTTTATAACAGATTAATTATCTTGATCTGATTTCCTCCTATCTCAGAATGGCATAAATTCCCAGGATGGAGATATAGTAGATGAGTTCAAGATTGTTGTTGTAGAAGTTATTCGATCTTTGTGCTTGAAATTTATGTGTATACACTATTGCTAGTCTACTCTATATTTCCTACTCAGCTACTCCTATTACTTTTAATGTGAAATGTGAACTGATGAGTTGTATTCTATAGATGACCAGTGCCTTTCTTTGCTGTTTGGGTTACAGAATCTTTATATTTCTTTAGGACTTATTGTGTAAACTTATGAGACAATTTTTAAACCCACCCCCTCTTGATGAGTCTATCAGTTACCATTTCTTATGAGCTCTACTTTAGTGTCTATATTGTAAACTGCTTGAATGAATTTAACCCTAACTTTTAAGAGACCATCCAAGGAATAAATACAGGGAACAATTACAATTCACGAGTAAATCTTTTTGATCCAAATCTACAATATGAAACACAAAATTTTACTAGAAGAACACGAATAACCTTATCTCCTTTAGATAATATCATAAGCAACTACCTGCAAAAAATGCAATAATCCACAACATAAATGCAAAGGAAAATGACTGATTATATTATATATATTTGCTAAAATAGTACAATGGTAAGCCTGAGGCTATAATCTACTCCTTCTCTAATTGTCTTCCATATTACCAAATCTCCCTCCTTTATATGAGAGTATACATCATCACCAAGTACCGTGGCTTTTCGACACATAACCGTCAACTAACACTTTTGTTTCGAACATTACTTCGACTGGGTATTTTCTCCCTTCATCGAAATGCTGCATTCGGTCAGTATAGCCATCTCCTCATCGATATATTTCTAATGTCCATTGGGTTTCATGTCGAAGAGACCTTGGGCTTCAGTGACTTCTTTTATCCTCCCATCAAAACACCCTTTCTATCGACATCACTAGACCCCTTCGATAAATGGTTCTTTCATTTCATCGAAGTCTTCTTTACTTTGATGACTTGCTTCCGCTATCATCTTTCATCGATGAGCTCATTAGTAATGTTTCATCGATAAATTTGTATTGGCAGAATCATGCATATCGGTAACACGCCCTTTAGCTTCTTGGAAACCCATATCTTTATCGATATCTTTTATCGACATAATCTCCTTTTGTCTGATCCATATCATTCTTTCGATGAGAGTTTTTCTTTCGGTGAGTCTCCTTCATCTTGCATCGATGGTATTGTTTCTTCGAAAGCCTTTTTGCATCGGTGGGAACCACCTCTGCTTTCTTCAATACTTTTTATCAGTGGAATCATCTCTTTTGGTGAGTCTTTTTGCACCGATGGTGTTATATCCTCGAAGACCTTTTCTTGTCGATGAAAACCATCTCCACTTTCCTCGATATCCTTTATTGATGGAATTACTGTCTTCGCTGAGTCCTTTCTGAAGTTCATCGCCATTTTCTTTCTTCGATGCCCCTTTTATATCAATGAGACATCATTGGGTCTCATCGATACTATTTGAATCTTGGATATTTTGATAGAATGCTATTAGACTTGTTTGATAACTTATGGTTTATTACAGTATCAATGAAAATAATGATTTCTTCCAAAGAGAGATGGCTTCTATGATTTAATTTCTCAAATCAAGATATTTTACTTAATTCAGATTTGATGCTCAATAGTGGCTCTAACTGGGGATGGGGGTATGCTACAGATACCTTCAAGAATCTAGACTCTCTAGTTTATATAAGGCAAAATCAGAAGAAATGTGGTTTTTACAGTGGGGGTGAGACCTAAACTACTGTACACGGAGAAGGCTATTTTCAAGAAAAGAAGTTTTTCATGAATTGTCCATGTACTGACAGTTCTTGAACTTCTCTTGTAGCACTTTGGAGAAAATAAGAATCTTCCCCTGCTTTATCCATTATCGCATACGGTCCAAGCCATAGAGCCTCAAACTTACCATGCTTACCTTTATCTTGGCTCTTGGCATTCCACATTAAAACCAAATCCCCGATTTTAAACTTTCTCTTTGTTGTTCTTTTGTCATACAATTTTTTCATCCAATTCTGAATTTTAATGTTTTTCTCTTGTGCTTCTATCCTGACTTCATCAAGCTCTACCAACTGCACCAGCCTCTCCTATAAAGGGTCATCAATCTCTATCCCTTCCTGTGCTATGAATTTATATATAGGTAGGAGGTTGTCTAAAGGGAGTCTTGCCCTTTTACCATAAATCAGTTCATATGGAGACTTCCCTGTAGATTTTTTTACTGTCACTCTATCTGCCCATAATGCTAAATTCAGCTTTGAGTCCCATGCTCTTTTATTCTATCCTAGCACTCTTTTGATAATCTTTAAGATGTTTTTGTTACTAGACTCAACTTTCCCATTACCTTGAGGGTGGTAAGGGGATGAATGAGATATTATGATGCCATACTCTTCATAAAAGGTATTAAATTCTTCAGACCTAAAAGCCATGCCGTTATCAGAGATGATTCTCGCAGGAACACCGAATCTAGTAATGATATTTTCCAATATGAACTTCACCACCACTTTACTAGTAGCTTGTTTAGTAGGTATTGCTTCCACCCATTTGGTAAAGTAGTCTATGGCTACCAAAATCCATCTGTGTCCTCCACTTGACTTTTCTGATATCTCTCCTATAAAGTCTATTCCCCACTGTTGAAAAGGTTCTTCAACTTGCATTGGTCTTAGTGGGAGTGATCCTTGATATTTCATTTTTCCCAAAAATTTCTGACAGGCCTCACACTTCCTAACATAAGCATAGGAAACATTGAAGACTCGTGGCCAAAAATAGCTAGCTCTCAATATCTTGTGTGCGGTAGTTTTGGATGAGAAATGACCATCACAAACTCCTTCATGCATCTCCTGTAGGATCTTCTCTACCTGGTGTTCATCTAAGCATAACAACAATATCCCATCTCTATTTTTCGAATACAAGTTGTTAGTTAGATGAGAGGGGGGGATGAATTAGATAAGCTCACAATTGCAAATTCTCCACCAGATTCAACCTCAGTAGAACTTACTTGATATGCAACAATGACAGTAAAACATTCAAACTCATAAACAGATAAACTTAAAACATCAAAACATGTTTAACACTAGATTTAACATGGAAACCCAAATAGGGAAAAACCACTGTGGGATTTCGGACCCACAAAGAAAATATACTCTTCTAGAGTATGCTTAGTTAAAAGCCAATCCTGTTACAGATTACATAAACACATTGCTAGATGTGACCCGATCAAGGGGTTTCCCTCAAATCTGTTAGAATCTTGCACTTTGTTAGAAGTGACCTTGTCAAAGGATTTCAAACACTCATTCAGAATGTTACCTTGCTAGAGGATTTACAAATAAGACTATTAGGTCCACTCGGTTAAGAGATTTCCTATCAATTACAAAAATATATAACAGTAATAAAATATATCTGCAACTTCACATTTGAAATGCTAAAGTAGACTCTACGTGCTCAAAATAATCTTGTCATAAGACTTATCTTCATCCTTGCCGAGCTTCTCAATCTGTTCTTCGATCAAATCTTCAATCTTTTGTACTCAGTAATCCCTTCAGCAACATCACTATTATTCTATTTGCCCACATATATTTTTCATCAACCTTTCCTTATTTATAAGCAATTCCTAACCGCTTAACCTCCTTAATCACATTTCCCATGATTAATCTTAGCCATTAGATCTTCAAACTTGATTATGTTCATTGAATCCTACAAACTGAAAAACATTTTATCTTGCCTTGGAACTTGTATTCCTTCCTTGGTACTTGTGCTTAGTTAAGACCGTTCAATCTGTGCTATAGATCTAACTCTTGAATTTTCATTGCTGTTGATCCTTAACAAACTTCTTGCACTTCATTCCAATCTTCTATAAATCTCCAGCTCATTAGCATCCTTCATTTAATAATGTATTTATTCATCCAATGCATTCTGTTACTGCTCGGTTGATACTCGGTTAATTATGAACTTTACTCGGTAGCTTTGCTTGCCACTCGGTAACTTCTTTCCTCTTTAACTGACAACAATAACCTTGGTGTTTACTGACTAGCTCCTTGCTCGGTAAAATAGAATAGTATCAAACTTTTACTCATCTATTGCATGAGATCTTTTCTCCTTCTTATTTAGTCTTGAATACACATATATAGGATATCAAAACGATCAAAATAACATAATCTCATCACTGTCTAACTCGGTAATAGTTGCCCATTGAATAACTTATTACTCTCCTTCATTTTCACATTCTTTCTATGTCACTTACCGACATTTTTATACTCATCAAAACATACTTTTTAAAAGATATAGCAACATCATATTGAATCAAAAAATCAATTGCTTGACATCAATGACAAAATAATATTATTAAGACAGTAATCATCCTTTATCAATTATATCATCAATCTCCAACAACCTTCTCAATATCCTCATATCAACAAACTTATTGTAATGCCAACACAAGTCTCCATTGATGATCACATATCTCACAGATTTTAATTTCAGTGTTCTCTTTTGATTATCAGTCACATCATCTGGACATTTTATGTGTTTGAGATAGTACATGATGTCTATATACCAGGCTGTATTTTCAATACTGAAGCTGGCTTCATCCATGCCAACCTCATTTACCTAAAATTCTTCAACCTCTGCTCCTGCCATAAGTTTAGCTAGTCCCTAGCATTTGATAAATTGGGAAATTTTGAGCTCAATGTTGAATTCTTGAATTTGATTGATCCATTTGCACCTTTTCCCTATGACCTTAGTCTGCCTGAATATGTCTTTTACCCCTGCATTGGGAACATATGCTATGACTTCTACACCTACCAAATATGGTCTGAATTGTTTTACTACTTTTACCAAGGCATAAGCTTATTTCTCATTTAGGTCATATTTAATTTCGGATGAATTCAATGACTTACTGAAATACATAATAGGCTGTTCACAATTGTCTTGGTTCTTTTGTAATAACACTGCTGCCACTGTATGACTAGATGCAAATGAAAAAATTAAAAAAGGTTTATTGAAATCTAGGGATATCAATACTGGTGCCTCAGATATTGCCCTTTTTATATCTAGAAATGCATCTAATGTCTTTGAATCCCAATCAATCTTAGCTTCCTTTTTTAGCATCCTCACTATAGGTTTTATGATATCTGCAAAATTAAGGATGAATCTTCTGAAAAAATTGATTTGTCCCAAAAACGATTGAACAACATTGATAGTCTTTGGGATAGGTATTTCATTAATTGCAGCTACTCTTTTAGGGTCAATTTTCACCCCTTCCTTGGACACTATATGTCCCAGGAGCTTCCCTTCTTCAACTGCAAAGTGGCATTTCTTCAGATTGAGGGAAATTCCATATTCCAGAGCTTTCTTGAATACTTTCTCAAGGTGATTGCAATGATCTTCAGCCCTTTTTGAATAAGTTGTTAAGTCATCCTGATACACCTCCATTATTACATCAATCAGCTCTGTGAATGCTACATCCATTGCCTTTTGAAATGTTTCCCTTGCATTCATTAATCCAAAAGGCATTGTTGCATATACATATGTGCCCCATGGTGTTGTAAAGGTTGTTTTATACTGTTCAACTTCTTTGACTTTTACCTGATTATACCCCAAGAACCCATCCATCATGGATAGTAGATCACATATGGTTACTTTCTACAGCATATTATCCATGTTTGGCAAAGGATAATTATCTTTTAATGATGATATGTTCAGATTTCTGAAGTCCACACATAGTCTTATGTCCCCATTTTTCTTTCTGACAGGCACCAAATTTGAAACCCAAGTAGAATATCTACAAGGTTTGATTATCCCTGCATCTCTCATTTTTATTATTTCCTCTTTCATCTTAGGTAGTAAAGCTGGATTTATAGGCCTCTACTTTTGTCTGAATGGTTTAGCATCAAGCTTAAGGGGTATCTCATGTTGGAAAAGATCTTCCTTGTATGCTTTGAGGTCATCATAAGACCATGCAAACACATGCTTATACATTTTGAGTAACATTACTAACTACTATTTCATTTTAGGAGTTAGTTTATTAACAATAAAAACATGCCTTGGTGATTCTTTGCTTCCCAAATTAATCTACTCAACATCAATTTCTTTGACTGAGGCTCCTTTGATTTCAACTTTGTCTTGTATGTTGAAAGCTCTTTCCAGTGCGACTAGTCCTCTAGGTATTTTATTAGATTTTAACTGTATGATTTCTTGTCCAAACAGAGTCTCTTTCCCATTTGTTGTCTCTACAAAATCATTGAAGTTGATAGCTTGTGCTTGGTAGTGATCCTCACAGTGTAGAAATTTTAACAAATCATTGTCATCATGAAAAACTTGCCAGTTGTATAAATTATCTGGAACAGAAGGCCTAAATTTTATTTCCATCTCTAAGACTCCATTCAGTGTTATATCATTTTATTTCAAAGCAACATTGGCCAAAAAGTTGGCCATGATATTCTTTGATCTGTCAATCTAACTTATCTGGAAGGCATCAAGCAGTTCCATGGTATCCCATACAACATTCCTATATTGTTTCAACCTGAGATGTTTAGAGGCATACTTTTATTTAACTTGAGATATTACTAGTTCTAAATCTCCAAAGACACTGAGTAACTTAATTCCATGCTTGGTAGCCATATTAAGTCCAATGAGTAAAGCTTCATATTCTGCAATATTATTTGTACATTCAAACATCAGTTTGAAAGAATACTTGAATGTCTCTCCATCTGGTGAAATAAATACGATTCTAGCCCCACTTCTTTCTTTACTGCATGATCCATCAAAGTACATCTTCCATACTTGATCCTTCTTTTCCTCGACTGCAAATTCAATTAGAGTCAAGCCTCCCGTTCTTGTTTTTGTCAACTCTACTTTGAAGTTATCTATATTTGACTGGATGAAACATACTGACTCAACAGGTTCCGCCTCCTTGATAATGTATTCAAAATGAGGTTCTCTCTCAATCCTTACTTCCTGTCCATTTACTGGTATAGTAGCATATGATAAGTCTAGCTGGACATGGCCTCCTATTAGATTTGACCATTGTCTTGACAATAACATACCATAGTTAGGAGGGACATCAACCACAATGATGTCCATTTTATAAGATGCTTTTGGACACGTTGCCAATTTGAATTCAACATCCTTCATGACACCAACTACTGGGACAGAACGGTTATCCATGGCGTAGCATTTACCAAAATTTGTGTCCACTGCCATTTCAAGTTCCTTCATGACTCCTACGGGCATAACATTTATAGCAGCTCCTAAGTCAATCATGCAATTTTTTATCCTCTTGTTATTGATCATCAAAGTTAAATAAAATGGGTCTACTTGAGAGGGATTTTTTGTAATTGTTGACCCCAAATATATGGTTGGAACAAGGTTATCATTATTTTGGCCATTTTGTTTATGTTCTTTGGTCTCTTCCTTAGATACACCATTGATCACCTTTAAGGTTTTCTCTCGGTACTCTGGGAACTTCATCATCTCAAGTAATGGAACAGAAACCTTCATCTATGTCAAGGTATTGACAATATCAAATGATGTTGTAGCAGGGAGTACTGGAGTGTCCATCATCTCGTCCTTATCACCCTTTTGCATCCTATAAATCTACAACTCTTTCTCCCTAATTAACTTTGTGTTTTCTCCCCGAGTCTGTCTTGGCTTAGTTATTAGTTTGGATGTTTTATTAGTCTCCTTTATGAACATGCCTGATGGTTTGCCTTGTTCAAGGTTTATAGTTCTGTTCCTTAGCATATAAGTCCTTTTGGATTGTTCAAAAATAGTTGTAGTAATCCTCTCTCGCTCTTCTTTAGTAGGGATCCTCTGCCTAACTTCATCTTCCTCATCTGAGAATACTTGTTGCATACAGCACTACTGATTAATCCGTCTAGAATTTACGTCACTTCCTTCACTCCCCTCAGATGAGTTACTGTCCTCAAAGGATAGTAAGTTTATCACATGGTCATCTACATATTCTTCATATTATTCCTCTCTTCCCTGCAACTTCATTGCTACCATGCACTGGTAAGGAGAATGAGGCATATCACACGCTAAACACCACACATACTCATCAACCACTTGGTTCACTGCTTTCCTCAAAGGATCTAGTATTTGGTTACCTTCTTTCAGGTTCTTGTCCACTGGTTTTCCATCTTTCCATGCGGTATTATAAGGTATATCATGCAATTTGGGCCTATCATGGCGATAAAACTGTCGTTTCTCTATTTTATTCACTCTGATAGACAAATCCTTGAGAACATTCAACACCTTGTCCAACTTGTCATTGTCCTTTGTTTGTTTAGGGGCTTTTGGATTGAACAACCTTGCATCCTCCCTTCTTCCTATAGTTTCAGCTACCTTTCTATTATTCTCTATAGTTATGGCCACTTTCATGACTCCTTGAAGGGTTGTATGATTCTTTGTTCTGAGCTCATAGTTTGTTTTACTATCAAAAGCATTCATGTAGTACAAAATGCTGACTTCAGGAACTGGTTTTATTCTATTAGGGATTTTATTCATAACTCTATTAAATCTCTTATTAAAATCAGCCATTATTTCATTTGTATCCTTCTTGATGCTTATGATCTCATGTAAGGCAAACTCTGGGCTGTTGTGATCTCCGTATTGTTCAATAAAAAGTCTTTTAAATTCTGTAAGGTTGTTTATTGAAAAATCTGGCAGTGCTCTGAACCAATCTCGAGCATCCTCTATTAATGAATGCATGAACAATTTCATCTTGAAATCCTCATATGGGAGACAAAAATCCTCCATAACTGTGTCAAAAGCCTTGCAATGTGCTTCCCCTGAGATGGCATTACTCCCAGTGAACTTTGGTATTGCAGTCCTACTTTCATTAGGGATAAGGTGAGGATACACCATCATCCTTGAAAAGTCAAATTGCTTGATGTGTTCTATATTCATCAGCCCACATCCACCTTGGAAGAAGTTTCCATAGTTCGGTCTCACATTGTTATTACCAAATGGAAATTGGTTTTGTGTTTGAAAGTGGTTTTGATATGTAAAGTTATTGAATTGGTTATGCTGATACTCAGGAGGTAAATTTGGGTATGAGAAGTTATTGAAGTGATTGTATTGATGCTCAGAAGGTATATTATTATATAAAAATTTATTTGGCTTAGAATTGTATAGAGGGTTTTCAAACACCTTGTAAATATTTTTCTTCGCATTGGTTTTATCTGTATTGTTTCTCCCTCTATTTGATCCTTGGGCTGCCTGTTCACACCTTGCCCTGTATCTCTCCAAGTCATGATCAATATCATCTTCATTGATATTTATACCCAATCTAGCACATGATTCTATACATTCTTGTACTCTTCCTTCATCTTTCATTTTAATGGCTACTTCCATCATTTGCCTCATCAAGTCTGCCATACGATCTGATGCATCCACCTTGCTTGAGCCTGAGGAACTTGAAGCCCCTATCCTTGAATTTGGACGGTGATTCTCAAAGCCAGGAGGGTATTTCCCTTTCCGCGCTCTATCCACAACTACCAAATCCTCATCCCTGGGATATGTGGGAACTGTATAATTCTATTTCCTCAAGGTTGGACGTGAATGGTTTTTAGAATAGTGCTGATTATACTTCCCATTCATAAAGTCATTTTTAGGTTCCATCGGACTGTCTATCGATTTCTCCTCTGGATTTCTTTTACTTCTCTTCTGATCAAATTTTAATTGGACTATGGGGTGGCCTTGTGTTATTGACCTCCTTCCATACATAAAATTTCTTATTTTAGAGTTGCCACCTTTCTTCTCGAAAAGAATTTGTATTTTGTATATGAGTTCTTTCCCATAGCAGGGTACTTTTTTTTTTTTTTGAATTCTCCCCAACAGAGTCGCCAATCTATTGGGTCTCAAATCAACAGATTGGATAGGTTTTAAGGAAATTCCAACTCCTATGCTCAAACCTTCCAATTGACTTGGCCAACTTATAGAGTGAACCTATTTGATTACTAACTCTCTCACTTTAGGCTCTGCAGGACCTAGGCGGGTATACCTACTCACTAGTTGTTTTCAATGACTAATGCTTTTTATAGCAGATTAAGTATCTTGATCTGATTTCCTCCTATCTTAGAATGGCATAAATTCTTAGGATGGAGATATAGCAGATGAGTTGAAGATTGTTTTTGTAGAATTTATTCGATCTTTGTGCTTGAAATTTATGTGTATACACTATTGCTAGTCTACTCTATATTTCCTACTCAGCTACTCCTATTACTTTTAATGTGAAATGTGAACTAATGAGTTGTATTCTATAGATGACCAGAGCCTTTCTTCACTATTTGGGCTATAGAGTCTTTATATTTCTTTAGGACCTATTGTGTAAACTTATGAGACAATTTTTAAACCCACCCCCTCTCGATGAGTTTGTCAGTTACTATTTCTTAAGAGCTCTACTTTAGTGTCTATATTGTAAACTGCTTGAATGAATTTAACCCTAACTTTTAAGAGACCATCCAAGGAAGAAATACAGGGAACAATTACAATTCGCGAGTAAATATTTTTGATCCAAATCTACAATATGAAACACAAAATTTTACTGGAAGAACACAAATAACCTTATCTCCTTTAGATAATGTCATAAGCAACTGCCTCCAGAAAATGCAATAATCCACAACATAAATGCAAAGGAAAATGACTGATTATATTATATATATTTGCCAAAATAGTACAATGGTAAGCCCGAGGCTATAATCTACTCCTTCTCTAATTGTCTTCCATATTACAAAATCTCCCTCCTTTATATGAGAGTATACATTATCACCAAGCGTCGTGGCTTTTTGACACATAACCGTCAACTAACACTTTTGTTTTGAACATTAATTCGACTGGGTATTTTCTCCCTTCATCGAAATGCTACATTCGGTCAGTATAGCTATCTCCCCGTCGATATATTTCTGATGTCCATCGAGTTTCATGTCGAAGAAACCTCGGGCTTCAGTGACTTCTTTTATCCTCCCATCGAAACACCCTTTCTATCGACATCACTAGACCCCATTGATAAATGGGTCTGTCATTTCATTGAAGTCTTCTTTACTTTGATGACTTGCTTCCGCTATCATCTTTCATCAATGAGCTCATTAGTAATGTTTCATCGATAAAGTTGTATCAGCAGAATCATGCATATCGGTAACACGCCCTTTAGCTTCCTTGAAACTCATATCTTTATCGATATCTTTTATCGACGTAATCTCCTTTTGTCTAATCGATATCATTATTTTGATGAGAGTGTTTCTTTCGGTGAGTCTCCTTCATCTTGCATCGATGGTATTGTTTCTTCGAAAGCCTTTTCTCATCGGTGGGGACCATCTCTGCTTTCTTCGATACTTTTTATCGATGGAATCATCTGTTTCGGTGAGTCTTTTTGCACCGATGATGTTATATCCTCGAAGACCTTTTCTTGTCGATGAAAACCATCTCCACTTTCCTCGATATCCTTGATCGATGGAACTACTATCTTTGATGAGTCCTTTTTGAAGTTCATCAGTGTTTGCTTTCTTCGATGCCCCTTTTATATCGATGAGACATCGTTAGGTCTCATCGATACTATTTGAATCTTGGATATTTTGATAGAATGCTATTAGAATTGTTCGATAACTTATGGGTTATTACGGTATCAATGAAAATGATGATTTCTTCCAAAGAGAGGTGGCTTCTATGATTTAATTTCTCAAATCAAGATATTTTACTTAATTCAGATTTGATGCTCAACATGTTGCAGATGAGATATTTTAGTTTAATGGGTTTCAAGCTAAGTATCTCTAGTTGATTCAACTAAATTTTTTATGGTTTGCATGATGATTTGATTGAGTTATGAGATCTTGTATTGAGGTTGGTTTTTCAATTGTCAGTGTTGATCAATGTTTTGGATTCTACTTGGCATTGCTCCAGAATTGCAATATATTGGTTTGCAGATTGGGTAGAGTGTTTGGAATGTTCATATGTTTCCTCAATTAAGATGTTTCATGATTTGGAGGTCTACAAGTGAATCTTCTAGTTTGATAGTCAGTTCAGTTTGTGCTCTTGAGGTTCAGTATAATGATGATAAAGATTCTAGTAAGTGGTGATGTTTTCATTATTGTTGTGCTAATTCATGATGCTTGTGTATGTTTCTAGATCATGTTCTATCCATGTTGATGGTCCACATTGATCGTTGTGTGCATTATTGATCATTTTCTTGGTCCAGTGGTGTTCTTCATGTTATGTGATGTAATGCCCCGCCAGAAAACCCCGGAGGGATTAAACTAAAACACTAGAAAAGAGTGGAAATGATTTAAAAAAAAACCTTTAATAGGTTTAATAATAAATTGAGTTAACATAACGTTAAGATTACACAACGGAAGACCTAACTTAACGCCTAAAGGGTTTCCCAACTTATTTAACTTGGTTTACCATTAACATTACTTAACATTAATTCATCCAATTAAGTTGATTGAACTTAAAAATATAATTATACTTAATCAATGGTTAATTCATCCAATAGTCTTGATTATAGAAAACATGTCTAAGTTCATTCATTAGAAATATAACCATTACATTACATCTAATATACAAATAAATATATGCAATAACATTTAATTTTTATTCATACATTGCTTGCATCATAAGATAAAAATTACATTGCATTCATTTAAATCACTAAGTTTCAAAATCAGATAATGTTACATTACAATTTACATCTTGACATGAAGGCATACATAACCAATAATTACAACCAATCATATAAGGTCCAAGATATACAAAGAATGATCCATGACAAATGGGATACAATTGGATAAAGAGATTCTTGAATCCAAGCACAACTGGAACACCTGTGAAACCAACTCCTGCAAGAAGGAACAAACACACCCAATGGAAAGTGACAGTACCACTTGACCATGTGGCTCAAAAAGAACCACCCCATCATGCTAGGAGATATAAATAAGATCCACTAGAAACCTAAAGGTATGCACACATGGTCAAAATCACAACATCGGAGGGACTCACATGAAGTAAAACTCGCAGGACATGACTCCACATCAAAATCAGGTGAAACCAACAAGACTACACACTAGTGACCATAAGGGAAGAGTGTCATCACATAACTTGGTATGGCTACCCTAGAAAGCCTCCATAGGTCCCGACCCCCATCTTGGGTTACCCCGATAACCTCTCCCAAACCCCTGACCCCAGCCAAGTCTCATGTGGACCCAAACAATCCTTTCATGAGGACAAGGTTGTTGGTTTGCCATTCTAGGCCTTCTCACTACATCGTGAGTCTATACTAGCACTCAACCATGATAGAGGTAAAATTACCTTACTTAATGTGTCATCTACCAAGCCCCCTAATATATTATTAAGATATGACTTACTTAAGCATACTTTCGATGGGTTACCTTGCTAGCCACTTTGGGCGCGGCCACCAATTGAAAGCCACTCTCCCTTATGACACTAAACCAAAAATGACCAAATGAACTCCCAAAACCAAAGTACCAAAATGAAGTTACACAACGAAGTTCAAACCACTAAGACACACCTGGTCATACAATCCTTACCCTCTAGATTTAACGAACTAGGTAGTTTGGTTTACTCAAAAGACAAGAACATTAAGAAAAAATAACATAAACATGTCTAATACGACAATTAACTAAATTAATTTGTAGTAAAACATATTTGCGAATCTAGTCATATAGGAATATAGAAAAACATCATTCATTTGAATACAGGTTATGTTATTTTCCATCATTCCTGTTTTGACCAAGTTTGCTATATTTTCTAAATTTTGGCAAAAATCAACTACTATACTAATTTTCTCGACTTCAATAATACTAACTTTGAATTAAAATAATTCACTAAACATTATTACAAATTCTAAAACCAAAAGATAATTAAACCATATGCATAAAAACAAATACACATTTATAAATTGATAATCCTTCCAGTAAACAAATTACGCATCATTATTTTCTAATTACAAAATTATATATATATATATATATATATATATATATATATATATATATATATATATATATATATATATATATATATATATATACTAAAATATATACATCTAATATTAATATTTTATTATTAAAATAATAAAAAAACTTAATTTAAAAAAAATTACTTTATACCAAACTTTATATATATATTAAAAAAAAGAAAGAAAGGTAGTTGGGCCCCACAAACCCCCACCATGGGAGTTGTGTGGCACTGACAATCCCCACATGGTGGGACTGCAACTCCCCACATAGTGTATGTTTCCGCCCCACATAGTGGGCGGATCCCCCACCGTGTGGGAGATGCAGAGCCCACTGCATGGCTTGCAACACCACACAAGGTGTCGTGAGGGGAGAAAGGGGGGGCGTGGGGTTGAGCTATGACTCCCCCACTGCTCCCCTAATAATTTAATAATTTATTTAAAAAATAAAAAAATAAAAACAATTCAAACCCCCTAATAAATGAATATATATATATATATTTTAAAATATTACTTTTTAAAAATCAAACCCCCAATATAAAGTATACATAGAAATTTTTTGAGTCAAATAAATAGAGGATATAATTTTTTTTAAAAACAAATCAACTTCCAGGCAACCAAAATTGGGCAAATTTTGCCAGCATAACCCCATACAGGGGTGAATTTCAACAATTTTAAAACTTTCCCAAATCAATCTCACAATAAGAAAACTAATTTTTCGTTCTATAAACAAATTGAAAACTTCAAATATGAAATCTTTTTACAAAAACACAGTGAACAACCACACCCAAATTTCAACAAATAATTCAAAAATTGATTGGAGAATTGAGAAGAAACCAACGGGGATTTAAATTCCAAATTTAAATGCTATATTTCCCTTTTTCAACAAAATTTAAATGAATTTGCAAACAGATGATTTAAAAAAAAAATCAAAAAAAATCATCTATTTGCAAATTCATTTAAATTTTGTTGAAAAAGGGAAATATAGCATTTAAATAAACAGATGATTACAAACACACACACATAGATTTTTATTCAAATCAAATGAACTTGGGAAACAAAGGTTTTTACAACACCAACCTTAATAAGCTATCCTAGAAGATAATCTAAGAAGAGATAAATCTTGTCACTGGAAAAAATCCTCAACTAGAGATGAAGACCCAATTTCAAACCAAAAAGTGCCTCCTTCTTTTCCCATGAAACATAGGTTAAATAGATTTTTTTTAACCTAAATGTCTATTCTAGGTTAAAATTATTTCCACCCAATCAAAACATTTCTCATAAAGTGAATTTCCAAACAAATGCTTTTCTCTCCAAATTTCATAATTTAATTAAAAACCAAAATTTCCATTTCAAAAAGTCAATGAGGGAGATATTTTAATTTTCCAATTTCTAATTAACTTTTTCAAAAATGCATACAAATAATATAATTTCACAATTTAAAATAACAATTGATCAAACTCCCTAATTTAATGAATTGAACCAATTGATTTATCAATTTATAATACTAAAGGGGTCCTAGTTAATTTTTATCCATTTATTTAAATATGCATTTAAAACACATTACTAATTAAATACTTTAAGGTTTAATAATTAATTTTTATCACAAAATGCATAACACACAACTCAAGTAAACCAAATAAGTACCTGACCTGTATACCAAACATAGGGAACTGACAGACGACTGACAATGCTCACTATTGAGCATGGCTAGGGTAAAATGTAGGGCCTTACAACTATCTCCTCCACTTCCATCAGGTCAATAAGGTACACTTAGACCTGTGAAGCTAGGTGGAGTTGATATCTCCTACCTACACGGTACTTGTACCTACAATTTCTTGTATCAACGAACCACATATGCATATATATACAAACACAGTAGACACACTAGTGAAGGAGAATTGTGACATTCCCTGTCTCACTGAAGTGAGTGAAGGAAAACCATCCCCTTGCACCCCATACACTCACAAACATGATAAAATGCATACAACACATCTCACGCATAAAATAAATGTGTTAGTCCATGTCAGTAATGTTTACTTCACCAATATGAACAATAACTATAGCTATAGTCTCAACCCGAAGTTTGGACATTCACTCTGTGAAGTTATTAACTCTATAGCTCAAGTTCATTTGTTTATCAACACAAGGACATATTACTTGAAATGGGTATGCACTATATATGCACCAAGTTTCTGCAATAGCTATTCTGCATTATGCAACAACTAAACTTATTTGAAATAAGTAAGCAAGAATTATAAACATTGAATGGTTACAGGAAAACCCTGCATTAACATAAAACCCAATTAAAGAACTTGTTAACTAAGTCCAAAGATGACAAACATGAATTACTCTATTTGCTTTGGCTGCAGGAACACTTATAGGATCTGTTTCAAGTGGCTATAGGAACAGTCAATTGCCAGAATGACTACTACAGTAGAAAGGGAAACTAAGTTAACAAATGCATAGGAATACTTACCAAGTGGGCCCCTTTGGATGAGTGTATCCAGGCTTACAAAGATAACTCTTAAATACTTAGAATAACATCACTTTATTCATTGTCCTTCAAAAATCGATACAACATACAAAATGAAAGAAAGCTAAAAATATTTTGCAACTTTATTTCTATATCTTCTGTATCTCTTCCCCTTCTCTTCTTCTCTAATCTCAGAGAGGAGGTGTAGACACTTATTTAAAAGAAAACTATAACAACTCCCTACAATATAGGTCACGTCGATGAAACAAAGCGGAAAACATTTATGACAGAGAACAAACAGAGTTAAGCCACTGAAAACGTGGATTACTACTAAACCACAACCAAGAATATAGCATGGCAGTATTACAAGATTTAATGTTTACTGAAGATAGACATAAATAAGTCTTGCACGCCTTGCTACTCCTTTTTCGCTCCTTATGCCCATTATTGTCTTTGCTGATTTTAACTTTTAACCGCCCCTTGAATATCTCCAACTGCCTAACTGACGTGACATAAAAACCGCCACAACAACATCTTATTTATTCTTGTAATTAAAAAGATATAACATACAAGCATACACATATATCTATTTTAATTAATCAAAATACTTAAATATTTCACACACGATATCACCTATGATAATCTACATGGCAACAGGAATAATTGGTCAAGATAAAATAGGATTTAATGAGTTCAGTTAACATCTATAATGCATATAGTCAAACTCTAATACATCATTACTATCCCATTATACAAATTAAAACATGGTAAAAACTTATGAGTTTCAAGAATAAAAGGAGCTAATATCTTAGCTCATCATGCCCCCCAACTCAGTGTCTTGTTGATCCTCTAGCAAGAGGAAATTTTTTGATTTGAGCACTTACTCGCAAGTCACCGATAATTCCCTGTCCTGTCCCTCCTGTATTTGAATTCCAATAAAATCCCTTCATTTTTTATAGTTTGGCCCATCTGGCTTCTTTGGTGGCCTCCTCATATGGCTTATCTGCAACCCTGCATCCCAATAATGGCCACATAAGGATAGGTGGCTAAAATATCAAGGGTAGCCAGTTATTGCTCTTCTCCCTACCCAGATAGATGTATTTAGGGGCTCTTTGTATAGATGCATGAAAATTAGGCAGTGAATGAGGTTCACCCTATTTTAAGTCCTCTGGAAGATTATTCCAACGCTGAACTAGACAGTCCATTGCAGCTGCATTTTCATTTTTAATCAAATGTTCATATTCCTGGTATGTTTCCTCTCTTATTGGTAACACCTGGCTCCTTACATCAGACATTGCTAACAATTTCTATGAATCATAATAAAGAAGCCGTGGATTCTTGGCATCATCTCCAAGTGGTAATGGATATTCAAATTCCAAATTTCTATATGTTTTGGCCTGAGTTCCCATGCTGATCTCATTTTGCACCCATGACATTAATGCTTTTATGTGAATGTCACCGATGTATAACAAGGGATTCCATTCATTGTCAGAAGTTACAACATAGTGTTACTACTTATCAAATTGCCATTAGTTTTATATCCAAAGTCATTCTATATACTCTAGTTGGTTACTACTACCGAAATAGTCAGTCGGTATGCACAGTCTAGTTGGTTATAGAAGAAAGTAGTCACAGAGCCTAGTATGCATCGAGCTATCTACCGAGTATCATTCCATGACTACCGAGCAGTAAAGATGATATACCAAGTTGATATACACTGAGTGAAATGTGTTACCAGATTCATTGAACCTAGACATACATATGAAAATGTGTTACAAGATCGAGGTACTTAGAACCATTATCACATTGGAAATTGCACTTAAAGATTGTGTATGATTTTGAGGTCTTCTAACCAATGAAATAATTTGCATGGTTATTCATTCGAGGAATCATGTTTGTAAGATCGAAGCAATGAATGGATCACCGACATAAGAGATCTATTTATACAGCATGAGTTAAGGATTAAACATGAGTGTGCATGAGTGTAATAAGACTGTTACAGAGACAAAGAGGTCACTGAGAAGGTTTTCAAAGAATAGTCAAAGGACAAAGTGAACAGAAGGGTTTACCAAGTTACTATATGGGTTACCGAGGTATGCTATAAGTAAGGTAACTTATTCTGAGCACATAGAATCTGCTATAACATTCCAGATGTAAAGTTGTAGATATTTGTAATGATTTTATTGTAATATTTTGAAGTTGTAAGAGAAACCTGTAATAGGGTAAAAGACTCTAATCAAGTCTATAAATTGTAAAGACTCTAACCAGGTGCAACATTTAGTTTAAGTGTTGTAAAATCCTTTAGCAAGGTAGATCTAACAGATCTTGATACTCCTAATAGGGTAAGCTATTAGAAATAGCTAAACATGTAGCTCTAACTGAGCAACCTTTATTATTGTAGTAGTGAAGTTGTGGGTGCCCTCCCCATCATAGTTTTTCTCTTTAACCAAGAGTTTCTGCATAACCAAAATATATGTTTTATGGAGTGAATCATGTATGATTGTTATTCATTTGTTTTAGCTTTATGTTATGTTACTGCACTTTTTAGTTTATGAATAATAGTAAAGATATTATTGTTAAAAGGATTTGAAGTAATAATTCACCCCTCCCCTCTCAGTACATTAGCTTTCCATATTGGGCCTAACACATAGTTATGCAAATAAAATTCACATAACAAATTCTTAACAACTGTTGGAGAGGTTTGATAAACACTATAAAATTCTTCTGGGGTATCTAAAGAAGGACTAAGGTATCTAACAATGCAGTTTAGCTTAAAACTTAAATACTACTATTTTAAATGCAAAGCATAAACCTGTGGAGGAGTCCTACATTGTATCAACCTAGGAACCATACTAGCAATTGTGTCAACTTTAGCTTTTAATTCTTCAATCTGGTTATCCCTCTTTTCAATTTCTTTCTATTATTTATCAATAATCCCATGTAACCTAGCCCTCTCTATCTCCCACTACCTATAAAATGTAAGTGCAATAGATAAACTAGTGAGAGATGAAGGAGGTCTATTAGCTGTTACCTGTGGGCATGATATTTCTTCAACAGGCTCTCCAAATTGTTCTGCTACTTGTGCGAGATTTGAAAGTCTATCGACACCATGTTCTTCCTGTGATTTAATATCTATTTGAATCTCATGCCCTTCTTTTGATGTTTCTATTGAAATGATTTCCACTGCTTCCCTTGCTATTCGAACTTTCTGCTTACTCTGCCAAGTTCTTCTTACATACATTTTTGGAGTGGCTGTAGGAATGGTTCTTGCAAGAGGTGTTACTATAGGAGAACTTTCTGTTAGCCTATGCTTTTTGGCTAGAGGAGAAACCTGCACTGCTTGAGTATATACTATGGTTTCTCCCTCTGCGTCAATTATCTCTACTTCTTTCCCTTTTCCTTTAGAAGATGACGCTCCACTTTGATGAGTGGAGTGATGCTCAATATTTGCTTCCATCACCATTTCTTCTACAACAACCAAAGCTTCATTGGCAATAGGAGGTTCATCCTCTGCAAAAACCCTAGAGGATGAGGGTTCTCCGATATCCTCTTCTTGGGCTACCAATTCTTCTACAACAAGGGCATTTTCCTCCCTAAATTGAAGTATATCTTCGAATACCCCAATGCCATTTGAGAAACATCCCTAAGAGAATGCTCTACTAACAATTTTATCAGGTCATGGTGACTGATAGAATGATTTACTCCCTTTCATGTTTCTTTTGCACTTATGGAAATAAGGTGATATAGAAAATTGGGCACATTTACCCTTCAGTCATGTCGTAAATGACTAAGGAGTTTAAAATGGACCGAATGCAAGTTTGAGTACCTTCCATTGTAGGTAATGTATTTCATCACATACAGTGCCATCTGGGGCCATTCCGCTGGAAGAGATATCTGCTGAGTTCCCTATTTGTCCACCCTTAGGTGTCCATTTGCTAGGTGCGTAAATTCTTCCCTAGCGCTTCTTGCATCCTTAGATTCAGGAAACAACTCCCCTTCCTACAACAACCCAATAACTTCATCTATTCATTTCTCTATGGTAATAACTCTCAATCCCTTGACAAAGGCCTCTCCTTCATTGAATATACGCATGAATTCGGAAGCAATTTATTCATCGTAATCTTTTATTTTCAGAATAGAATCAATCCACCCATGCATATAGAAATAATGCTCACACAACACATCCTGCAACAACATGTCATGAACTATAGGTTCATGGCGGATAGGATCTCCACCCATGTCTATTTCGGCTCTCAAAATAATTTCCACAACAAAGAATGGGGAACTGAAATAACCTGCAGAGCTGAAAATATTTTTCTCAAAAATACCTTACTTACTTCCAGTTTCTTTCAATGATTTTGGTAGTAGGATGAGCTAATCACTCATGGCAAAGAATGTATTATTCCAAAATGACGTTAGAAAAATCAAAGAAGATTACTGACAAGGATGGATAATTACTCGACTTGGAAAATTGAACCATAAACCACCCCCCAATTTATAATGGCACATGTCCACACATGTGGAAAGGACAAAGGGAAGGGTATGCGGATTTAAAATAGGTAATAATCATAGAAAAATAATAAATACATAATTAATAAAAAATAAACAATGCATATACCTGCAGTTGTACCAATAAATGCTGCATGAAACAATTAGCTAATAAAAAGTGGTGAAATGAGATGATGTGACATGATCGAAGTGATAGATAAAGAGATAGAATGGGATGACATAGACAAAATAAATTATTATCAGAGAATAATATTTCCATAAGACATGGAAATATTTTTATGAAAGTGGGCTTGAAGAATTTATTGAATGCTAAGAACATTCCCTGCAGAAGCTGCAGGAATTGTGCCCTTAATGTCTTCTCTAGTTGTTGCAGGAACTCTTTCAGATGCTGAAGGAACTTCTTCAGTTGTTGTAGGAACTGATGGTTTTTCTTGACTGGTGAATTGCTGCAGGAACTGTTCTTTGGTTGTAGGCTTATGATATAGGCATAGTTGATGACCATTGACTAGAATCTTAAGACTGACTAGATCTATAGTGGTCAAACAGACTGCCCCATTTGTAAAAATGACATCTATTTCATATGGTCCTAACCATCTTGTCTATAGCTTCCCCATAGTATCTTTATATCTTAAATCATATAGCAAAGCCCAATCACCTTTTTAAATTTTCTCTTCTTTATGTACTTATCATGCCACTTAACTCTTTGATTTTGAATAATTCTTGTATGTTGAATGACCATTTTCATCACCTCAGCCAAAGCATTTAATTGCAGAATGTGGTCTATTTGTGCTTCAGAGAGAGTCATATTCAATTGTAGAACTATTCTAAGAGTTTTGTGCTCAAACTCAGTGGGCATCATTGTTGTTTTTCTATACACCATTTCAAAAGGTGTAAAACCAATTGGGTCTTCCATGTTGTTCTCTATGCCCAGATGGCTTTAGGAAGTCTATGTGACCAATCTTTCTTATGAAGAGATACTATCTTAGTAAGAATAGTTTGTAAATCCCTTTTGGTGACTTCCACTTGACCATTTGTTTGTGGATGATATGGGGTAGACTTCCAGTGCCTGATATTGTATTCATTGACCAATGTTGCAATCAATGTGGAAGTAAACAGTGGTCCTTGGTATGAAACAATCTCTCTTGGAACTCCATACATGGTAAATATTTCTTCATAGAGAAATTCAACCACTTTATTATCTCTTGCATGTGTCATAGCACG
This sequence comes from Cryptomeria japonica, assembly GCF_030272615.1. Classification (NCBI taxonomy): domain Eukaryota; kingdom Viridiplantae; phylum Streptophyta; class Pinopsida; order Cupressales; family Cupressaceae; genus Cryptomeria; species Cryptomeria japonica. Next base: position 224,446,547 of record NC_081412.1, read on the forward strand.
TGCTTCCACCCATTTGGTAACATAATCAATGCATACTAGAATATAAGATTTCCCATTTCAAGGAGGATCAATTGGCCCTATAAAATCTAATCTCCATTTATCAAACTATGCAAGTAATATATGGGGGTATAATGGCACTTCATCAGATCTGGTAGGTCTACCCAGGCACTGGCATCTATCACATTTTCTAGTATATTGTGCTGCATCCTTATATAATGTTGGCCAATAATATCCTATGCTAAGTATTTTAAGTGTTGTTCTTTTAGCAATGAAATGTCCTCCACATGGTTCATCATGATATGCATGAAGGATATCATATGTTTCATCCTCTCTTACACATCTTCTCATGACTTGGTTAGGTCCAGTATAAAATAAACAATCAACAATCCATGAGAAATTAAAGCTTTTCTCAACCAACAATTTTTCCTCAGGAGAAAAATAAATTGGCATCTTATTAACAGCTAAATAATTTGCAATATCAGCATACCAGGGTGTGTGTGATTTTATAAGGAACAAATGTTCATCTGAAAAAACATCATCTATGGCTACATGATCATCCTGCAATTGAAGCCTAGAAAGATAATCTGCAACTACATTGGCTTTACCTGGTTTATCAACAACTGTAATGTCAAATTCCTACATCAATAGTAACCAGCGAGCCAATCTTCCTATGATTGAAGGTTTGTTCATGAGATATCTAATTGTTGTATGATCAGTGTGCACAAATATCAGATATCTTGTTATATAATGCCTGAATTTGTTGAGTGCATATATAATTGCTAACATTTCCTTTTCAGTGACAGTGTAATTCAGCTCAGGCCCCTGCATGTTCTTGCTGATAAAATAAAATGTATTCTTCAAATTGTCAATCTTCTATCCCAAAACTGCTCCTATGGCATAATCTAATGCATCTATATGAATATGAAAAGGTAAGGACCAGTTTGGACCCTTGAACACTGGTGCTTGAGTCAATGCATATTTAAGCTTCAAGAAAGCTTCATTGCATGATGAAGTCTAATTAAATCCCATATTCTTTGTCAAAAGAGAATATAAAGGGGTGCAATTTTACTGAAATCTTTGATAAACCTCCTATAATATCTAGCATGACCAAGGAAACTTCTGACATCCTTTTGCTTTACAGGTGCAGGGAGGTTTTGAATGACCTCTCTTTTGCTGGGTCAACTTTTATTCCTTTGATAGAGATATGATGACCAAGAACTATGCCTTCCATTATCATCATGAAGCACTTTTCATTGTTTAATGATAAATTGTAGTCTTGACACCACTGCAAAATTTTCTTTGGATTCTTCAATGCCTCTTCAAATTCTAAACCATAGGTGGTAAAATCATCCATATAGATCTTCATGTTGTCTTGAGAGATCTAAAAAATGTGCTTATCACTGCCCTTTGAAAAGTAGCTAGAGAATTACATAATCCAAAAGGAAGGGCAGAATATGCATATGTTCCCCAAGGACAAGTAAATATAGTCTTTTCTTGATCTTCAGGAGCAATTTGAATCTAGTTGTAGCCACTAAATCCATCAAAGAATGAGAAGTACCACTTCCCTGCCAAGAAGTCTAATACCTAATCCACAAATGGTAATGGGAAATGATCCTTCCTAGTTTCTAAATTCAAAGCTCTGTAATCCACACATACCCACCATTTACCTCCTTTCTTTGGAACTATCACTAAAGGTGACACCCATTGACTATCCGAGATAGGATAGATAAATCGAACATTTAATAATTTCTGCAATTGCTCTTTAACTATTTCTCTTAATGCAGGATTAATTCTTCTCTATGGCTATCTAAGTGGTCTATAGTCCTCTTTTATGTAGATACGGTGGGTACAAACTGTAGGATCAATGCCATGCATGTCTTTGTAATCCCATGCAAAAGCGTGTTGATGACATTTAAGAAAGTCAACCAGTGTTATTCTTTGTATCCCTATGAGTTGATTGTTTATATTCAAATATTTGTTTAGATCAACTTCCACTTTGTCAATAAGATCAACCTAAGATACCTTAGAAAGATGATAAGTGTAGACTTCCTGCAGCAACAGTGTATGCAGAATATCAACGGTTGTAGGAAAATCTGATGCTGGAATATTTGATACTAACTCCTGCGACTGTTGCCCTTATCTCAATTGATTTGTTAGAATTTTATAGAGAATTGAATCATTATCATGAAGTTGTATGAATGGTTCTCTATTAATCATCATAAGATGATTGACAGAGTCAACCCCTTCCTCAAATTCTTCTCCCACATTAGGCCAAACAACTTGCTGTTGGTCAAGTTGGGTTTGAGCAAGAGAATATAGAGCCAAAGTTTTGGTTGTATTTCCATCTGAAATAGTCATATCTCCTGACTGACATCCAATATATGCATCGGTTGTAACAATCCAAGGTCTTCCCAAGATAACTGGATATCCTCCCGATGTATCTTTAGGAGACAAGATCATAAAATCTGCAGGATATTCCAAGAATCCAAAGTAACAACCACATCTTCAATCATACCATCAGGATGAACTATGGAATTGTTAGCAAGCTACAGGACTATAGGTGTAGGTCTAACACTAGTTATGTCAAGTTTTTCATAACATCTCTTGTCATTACATTGATGGCTGCTCCCAAATCTATTAAAGAATTGTTTATCTAAGTGCCATTGATGACTATTTTCACAACAGGGCTACCAGGATCGGTATATTTAGGATTTGAAACCTTTCCTAACATGATATCAACCAATTAACCCATTACATGCACTATTTGCAGATCCTTTTTCTTCCTACTAGGCTTCTTCAAACATGCCTCGTTAAGTGCTTTACCATAAATAAGGACATCCTTAATAGCTTGTAACAATTTAATTTTGACACATACATGTTTCACCTAATCTATAGTATCAAAACTTATTTCCTCTTCTCGTTGAATCTCTTTAGCTTGCAAACTCTGAGGAAATGGGGGTATTTGCTGACATTGAGATATTTGAGCTTCTGGACTAGAGATTTCTTGTTTTTTTTGCATCCTAGTTATAACTAGTGGTTATGGGTTGGGTAAAGTTGTCCTAGACCTAAGGTCAATATCACTTATATAAAGAGAATAAGTCAGGTATTTATTAGGATCATCTGAATAAACTTGTTTTTGTTGTTGAGGCTTGTTATTAGGATTTGACATTGGTTGAGCTGGCAGTTGTGTAGGTTTAGGTGGAACAATATTGGCTGTAGGAGGAGGCATTATTGTAAGTGGTTGTGGCTGTGACATAGGTTGCTGATAACCAGATGACTGATTTGCTCATGGTTGACCTCCTCTCCATTGAGGAGCAGGTTGCCAATTCCCTTGGAATTGTTGCCATGGTCCCTGAGGTTGGGACCAATTTCCTTGTGGTTGCTGCCATTGTGAAGTTTGACTGGAAAAATGTTTCCCTTGGCCTTGAGGATTATATCAATTTTGATAATTTCCAAAATTTTGAGCATATGGAGATTGCCATTGATTATATTGTGCATAGGAATTTCCACTATAAACAGGAAAATAAAGTGGACCAGGAGGCATACCTTGTCTTGGAAAATTTGGCCTTCTCTAAGCAACATAGAAAACTTGTTCATCATCACCTTGTATTGTCTTGAAATCAGGAACTTCAAGATTTGCAAACATTTTGCATCTGCAGTCTCTTTTCCTTGGTTTACAATGTGGGCAGGATTCTGCAAGAACCGCATCAGATTCCTCATGCTTCTTCTTAGCTAAAAGTGTGTCCAATTGAGTAGCCATATTGTTTATGATATCCTCCTTAAAATCCTTCAGTAGATAGCTAAGCTCCACTCGAGAAACTCCATTACTGGATATTGATGAAGAAACCCCCAGCTTGAAATGCCTAATCTTCTTAGAAGAAGATCTAGAATACTTTTGACAAATTTGTCCAATGCCATTCCATGTTGATTGTGTTATGTCACCTCCCATAAGATCCAAAGCATTTGTGCATTCATCACCGATTCCTCTTAAAAATATTAACTTAAGAGACTCTTCATTTAGAGTACCATGCTTGGACTTTTTAACACTGAATAGAAGTCTCTCCAGATAATCCTCTAGGACTCTCACCGTCTTTCTATGTCATTCTAAAAATATCATCCCCATGGTGGTCAGTCCCTCTACAATAATCCTTGTATTTAAAAAAAACAACTATTTCATCTCATCCCATGTAGTGACAATGCTACTCCCTAGACTCATAAACCATCTTAAAGATGACTCTTTCAAAGTGGCAAGGAATATTTTGAGTCTTGTATGGTTGGGATAGATGGTAAGGAATCTACCTTGAGAATCTCTTCTTCATCTATGCATGCAGATTCATGAAAATTACTTTAAACAAACTGAGTTTATAAAAAATAACTATACTGAAAACTAAAAATTAATAACCATAATAGGCTATTAGCTTGACACTATCCCCGACAATAGTGCCAAAAATGTTTTCTTCATCAATAGGAACAATAACTATAGCTAAAGTCTCAACCCAAAGTTAGGACATTCACTCTATGAAGTTATTATCTCCATAACTGAAGTTCATTTATTTATCAACCCAGGGACGTATTACTTGAAATGGGTCTGCACTATATATGCACTAAGTTCCCGCAATAGCTATTTTGCATTACTATAGCAACTAAACCTATTTGGAATAAGTAAGCAATAATTGTAACAACTGAATGGCTATAGGAAAACCCTATATTAACATAAAACCTAATTAAAGAACTTGTTAACTAAGTCCAAAGATGACAAACAATAATTACTCTATTTTCTTTGGCTGGAGGAACAGTCACATGATCTGTTTCCAATGGCTACATGAATAGTCAATTGCTAGAATGATAACTGTAGTAGAAAGGGAAACTAAGTTAACAAATGAAAAGGAATACTCACCAAGTGGCCCCCCTTGGATGAGTGTATCCAGGCTTACAAAGATAACTCTTAAAAACTTAGAATAACATCATTTTATTCATTGTCCTTCAAAAATTGATACAACATACAGAATGAAAGAAAGCTAAAAATATTCTACAACTTTATTTCTAAATCTTCTGTATCTCTTTCCCTTCTCTTATTCTCTAACCTCAAAGAGGAAGCACAAACACTTATTTAAAAGAAAACTACAATAACTCCCTACAATCTAGGTCACACCGATGAAACAAGGTGGAAAACATTTATAACAGAGAACAAACATAGTTAAGCCACTGAAAATGTGGATTACTACTAAATCATAGCCAGGAATATAGCATGGTGGTATTACAAGATTTAATGTTTATTGAAGACAAACATAAATAAGTCTTGCGCGCCCTGCCGCTCCTTATGCCCATTATTCTCTTTTCTGATTTTAACTTTTAACCGCCCCTTGAATATCTCCAACTACCTTACTGATGTGATAGAAAAACCTCCACAACAACATCTTATTTATTCCTATAATTAAAAAGATAGAACATACAAGCATACACATATATCTATTTCAATTAATCAAAACACTTAAATATTTCACACATGATATCACCTATTATAATCTGCATGGCAACAAGAATAATTGGTGAAGACAAAACAAGATTTAATGAGTTCAGTTAACATCTATAATGCATATAGTCAAAATCTAATACATCATTATTATCCCATTATACAAATTAAAACATGTAAAAACTTATGAGTTTTAAGAATAAAAGGAGCTAATATCTCATCTCATCAAGTAATCCAATAAAATAACATTTAACTATCAATAAGGAAATATTGCATGAACAACATATACTGAAACTCACATTAAAGCATAACACATCATAGTGTAATGTCTCAATAAAATATCACAATATAATGTATCCACTAATATCCACTAAAAATGTCAACTGAATTTAAAACATGAATCTAAAAAGTTTGATTGAGGGAGGGGTACTACATGTGACATTCATGATAATTTTAGCATGTTGCGGATGTTTGTGGCATAACTCTTGGAAGTGTTTCTTGTTTGTGGTGGTGATTTGGGTCCATACTATGTCTTAGCTGACATTGTTTTGGTCTACATATATTCTTGTAATGTGTGAGGTTATATTCTTATATTTTGTGTTGAGTGTTGAGCCAACCTTGAAATATAGGTTGATGGTTAGTATTAATACATGTAATAGTCATGTGAGAGATGTATGTGTATTTTATCTATGAGTGTGTGTGATCGGATAAGTGTGTGAACAAGTGTTTTGATCTTTTGGAAGTGTGAAAGAAGTGTGGAAGAGTAGATCAGATAGTGTGCTTAACCAAAACTATAACCAAGCATGAGGAGATGCTATTTCATTAGTTCTTAATCCTCTAGATGTAATCTAAATGTTTTTGTAAGACAATGAGTCTTCCTTAGTGTTGTAGCCCTTCTTATTTTGTGATTTGAGCAGTGATCTCTAGGCAGTGTTCCTGAATGAATGTACATTCCCCATTGTAATATTTCATTTACTCCTAATAGGGTATTATCTCATTGTTGGTAGGTTCCCACCGTGTTTTTTCCCTTAACTAGGTTTTCCATGTCAAAAATATTGGTGTTATGTGTGTTATTGATGTGGTGTTGATTTATACTTTCATTGCTAATTATCAGATTTAAATTTAAGTTTGAGTTGTGTAGAGTTTGTGAGCAAACTGATTCACCCTCTTATTTTTTTGCCTTGTTTCCCAAATTCATATGGTGTCATATGATGTCCTAAGGGCCCACACATGTGTCAGAACAACATACGACCTCTGAGGACACCATATGACCCCTTAGGATTCCAAATGACCCATTTGGATATTATATGTCCTAAGGGATCATATGGTGTCATAATGGGTCAGATGGTGTCCTAATGGGTCATATAGTGTCATTAGGGGTCACATGGGGTTCTAAAGGCCCACACATGTGTTAGAAAACCATACGACACCTTAGGATATCATATTGTCCTAAGGGGTCATATGGTATCATAAGGGCTCATGTCGTGTACTAGGATGTTAAAATAGGTCATGTGGTGTCCTAAGAGGTCATATGGTTTTGTTAGGGGTCATATGATGTCCTAAGGGCCCACACATGTGTTAAAACAACATATGACCCCTCAAGACACCATATGACCCATTTAGACAACATACTGTCCTAAGGGGTCATGTCATGTACTAGGATATTAAAAGGGGTCATATGGTGTCCTAAGGGGTCATATGGGGTCCTAAGGGCCCACACATGTGTTAGAACACCATATGACCCCTTAGGACACCATATGACCCTTTAGGACACAATATGACCCATTAGGACATCATATTGTCATATGGGGTTATATAGTGTCATAAGGTGTCATTTAATGTACTAATATGTTAAAAGGAGTCATATGGTGTCCTAATAGCCCACACATGTGTTTGAAAACCATATGATCCATTAGGACACCATATGACCCCTTAGGATACCATATGACCCCTTATGACACCATATGACCCCTTAGGACATCATATTGTCCTAAAGGATCATATGGTGTCATGAGGGGTCATGTTGTGTACTAGGATGTTAAAAGGGGTCATATGGTGTCCTAAGGGGTCATATGGTGTCGTTAGGGGTCATATGATGTCCTAACGGCCCACACATTTTAGAACACCATATGACCCCTTAGGACACCATATGACCCATTTGGACATCATATTGTACTAAGGGGTCATGTCATGTACTAGGATGTTAAAAGGGGTCATATGGTGTCCTTAGGGGTCATACGGTTTTGTTAGGGGTCATATGGGGTGCTAAGGGTCCACACATGTGTTAGAACACCATATGACCCCTTAGGATACCATTTTACCCTTAAGGACTTCATATTGTCATAAGGGGTCATGTCATGTATTAGGATGTTAAAAGGGGTCATATGGTATCCTAAGGGCCCACACATGTGTTAGAACACCATATCATGCCTTAGGACACTATATGACCCCTTAGGACACCATACGCCCACTTAGGACACCATACGACTACTTATGCCATCATATTGTCCTAGGGATCATATGGTCTCATAAGGGGTCATGTTGTGTACTAGGATGTTAAAAGATGTCATATGGTGTCCTAATGGGTCATATGGTGTCGTTAGGGGTCATATGATGTCCTAAGGGCCCACACATGTGTTAGAGAAACATATGACCCTTGAGGACTCCATATGATCCCTTAGGACACCATATGTCCCATTTTGACATCATATTGTCCTAAGGGGTCATATGGTGTCATAAGGAGTCATGGTGAGTACAAGGATGTTAAAAGTGATCATATGATATCCTAATGGGTCATACGATGTTGTTAGGGGTCATATGGGGTCCTAATTGCTAACACATGTGTTAGAAAAAGATATGACCCTTTAGGACACCATACGACCCCTTAGGACACTATATGACCCATTAGGACATCATATTGTCCTAAGGGGTCATATGGTGTAGTAAGGGGTCATGTTGTGTACTAGAATGTTAAAAGGGGTCATATGGTGTCTTAAGGGCCGACACATGTGTTAGAACATCATATAACCCCTTAGGATGCCATATGACCCCTTAGGATGCCATATGACCCCTTAGGACACTATATGATCCCTTAGGACATCATATTTCTCTACGAGGTTATATGATATCAAAAGGGGTCATGTCATGTAGTAGGATGTTAAAAGGGCTTATATGGTGTCATTAGGGGTCATATGGTGTCGTTAGGGGTCATATGGTGTCTTAAGGGGTCATATGGTGTCTTAAGGGCTCACACATGTATTAGAACACAATATCTACCATTACAACACCATATGACCCCTTAGGACACCATATGACCCATTTGGACATCATATTGTCCTAAGGGTTCATGTCATGTACTACGGTGTTAAAAGGGGTCATATGGTGTCATAAGGGGTCATATGGTGTTGTTAGGGGTGATATGGTGTCCTAAGGGCCCACACATGTGTTAGAACACCATATGAGCCCTTACGACATGATATGACCCCTTTGGACACAATACGACCCCTTAGGACACCATATGACCCCTTAGAACACCATATTGTCATAAGGGGTCATATGGTGTCATAAGGGGTTATGTTGTGTACTAGGATGTTAAAAGGGGTCATATGGTGTCCTTAGGGGTCTTATGGTGTCCTAAGGGCCCACACCATATGACCCCTTAGGACACCATACGACCCCTTAGGACACCATATGATCCCTAAGTGATCATATGGTGCCATACAAGGTCATATCATGTACTAAGATGTTAAGGGGTCATACGGTGTCGTTAGGGGTCATATGAGGTCTTAAGGTCCCACACATGTGTTAGAACACCATATGACACATTAGGATTCCATAGGACCCCTTAGGACACCATATCACTCCTTAGGACATCATATTGTCCTAAGGGGTCATATGGTGTCATAAGGGGTCATGTCATGTACTAGGATGTTGAAAGGGATCATATGGTGTCCTAGGGGGTCATACGGTGTCATTAGGGGTCATATGGGGTCCTGAGGACCCACACATGTGTTAGAACACCATATGACCCCTTAGGACACCATATGACCCTTTAGGACACCATATGACCCATTAGAACATCATATTATTCTGAGGGGTAATATGATGTCATAAGGGGTCATGTCATGTACTAGGATGTTAAAAGGGGTCATATGGTGTTCTAAGGGGTCATATAGTGTTATTAGGGGTCATATGGTGTCCTAAGGGCCCACACATGTGTTAGAACACCATATGAGCCCTTACGACACCATATGTCTCCTTAGGACACCGTATGACCCATTTGGACATCATTTTATCCTAAGGGGTCATGTCATGTACTATGATGTTAAAAGGAGTCATATGGTGTCCTAAGGGGTCATATGGTGTCTTTAGGGGTTAAATAGGGTCCTAAGGGCCCACATATGTGGTAGAACACCACATGATCCCTTATGACACCATATGACCCCTTAGGATATCATATTGTCCTAAGGGGTCATTGTTGGCAATTGACACTGATTGGATTCATATGTTGTCATTGATGGCAACAAGATTTATATAGGAGTCATATACTAACAGACATTGGCATTAGAAGCATATACCAATAGATACCAGCATTGGAGTTATTAGGGTCATCACTGGCACTAACACCAGCACCGACATCCAACACTTCAATGAAGCCGACATCAATTTGGGATACAAAAGGTTTTATTTGATAAATCATTTTGTAATTATTTTATAGGCCTGGCATTTAATATCTTTTGTAATGCATTGTAAGCCTACATAAGGCATATTTTTTGTAAAGGGCATATAAATAAGTCTATTAGGTCATTTTGATATGACAAGGAAGTAGAATAGTATGATGTGAAGAATATGTATGCAGGTCATTTGTATGCAAAAGTTATATCATGCAATGATAAGTAGATGGTTGTAAACAATTCTCGGAGGAAAGGAGATACTGGCAAAAGGGTTTCAGGTTTATGAACCAGTACATAATAGAGATATAACTAGAACTCTTTTTGGCATTGCAGATGCATTTTGTGAGTTCATTGTTACTGTTTTATCTCAGCAGAAGCTTTTAGTCAGTGAGACTCTTTTGTGTTGAGAAGTGTGCTCTAGGCAGTGTGCCTTCCTACATGTGCAGGCCCCCATACTATGTAATATCTTTCATATGGCCAATGAACTGATATTGTGGGTCATAAATCACACAGTGGTTTTTCCTCTTTGAGGTTTTCCACATATAAAATTATGTGTGTTATGGTGTTCATTCATGTGGATGGTTTATTTACTTCATGTTATATGTTTCTTCATTTACCGATTTATATGTGTATGTTGTAATAAGGTAAAATATTATATTACCAGTAGAACACTGATTCACCCCCCCTCTCAGTGTTCTTGGGTTCATTGTATTCCTACAATTGGTATCAAAGCTTGGTGCCTTAGAGGAAGTTTAACAACTTGAGGAAGATCCTGAAACCAAAATTATAAAACAGGGCTATGGAGAAGCAACTTGAGATGGAACTTGAGGATTATGATGCTGAAAGGTTGAAGAACTTAAAGCTACAAGATGAATTGAATTCTTCTAATGAATTCATTCTTATTCTACAAGAAAGGTTATCATCAACACAAGCTAGGAGGAAGGAACTTTTACAAAACTAGAATGATGAGGAAAAAAATGTACTTAAGGAACAATGTCAGAAGCTAAGTCAACAAAACATGCTCATGAAGAATGAAATGAAAGACCTGGCTATGAGGATGTCTCAAGAAATTGAGGATAGAAACAAGAAGGAAGAAAATCTTGCTGTATCTCTGAAAAACAAATTTCAAGAATGTGGCAGATTGGGTCATAAGAATGATATATTGAGAAATGATTTGGTACAATCCCAGAATAATGAACAAGAGATGGGGAGACAAATAATAACTCTGAGAGATGATCTGACTACTACAAGTGAGTATAAAGAAAAATTCAGGATTAGTGCTGCACAGTTGGATGATTTATTAAAAAGACAAAGGCAGAGTGAAGATTCTAGAGGACTTGGATTTGTACAAGGTGAAAGCTTCGGCATTGCAAAGGAATATCAGACAACCGGTATGCAGAATTCATCAGACCAAAAATTGGTAAGGCAATCTAATGCTTACAAATTCAATGGTAGATGCCTTGTGTGTAATAAATTTGGGATATGGCTAAACAATGTAGAAATAGAGAAAATCAAAACTATCATTCAATTCCCATTCAATGCACAAATTGCAAGAAATATGGTCATAAGTTAGAAGATTGTAGAATGAATGTTAAGTGTCATGCATGTGGAAAATTTGGACATTTGGCTAATCAATTTAGGTTAAGAAATAACACCAGATATGACAAAGCAATTCAAAAGAACAATGTTACATGTTATGCATGCAAAACAATAGGTCATATTGCTAAGTACTGCGGAAGCAAAAATAAACCGGTTAACAATGACAAAGAAAATGAGAAAGGAAAGCAGAAGGTAGATGAATTACAACAAGATCACACCAAGAGATGGGTTAGAAAGTCTGAAGAACCAAGTGGAGATGCAACTACATCGGTAACTACACCAGTTACTCGACCTATATAATAGAGCATTCCTGCACCAACAAGTAATTGAACCGTAACAGAGGCATATGCCTTAGGGGTTGGGAAATTCATTGCAAATCTTGCATGTTCCCTGGAAAAGATCTGGAGAGTTGTATTGATCCTTGATGGAAGTTTGTCTGGCATAAACTCTAAAAATGGCATCTGGTAGGGAACATTGCTAAGCATTTATGACAGTGAAGGATTAGGGTTTATTCGCTGATAAAAAGGGAAAATGAACTCATTTTCAATCACCCAACACTCGAGAAAACCAGAGTGAAGAAAAGGCGAATTATAGGCGATCAAGAGCGAAAAAAGGCATTCTAAAATATTTCCAGCAGTTATCTGAGAAGTGATCAAAATCTTTCATCCAACAATTGTTATCTAGGTAGTTCTTTAAAATAGCATCTGGATCATCATCTACTACTAAATTCATTGCGAATCCCATTGTTGTTGAGGTTAAGGATAGGCTTAGACCTATTTTAAGGGAAGTTCCTCAAATTGCAATGAAGGAAGACTCTACTGGCACCTTTTTTAGGGTTCCTGATGGCGTAGTTTATGTGGAAGATTCATGGCTTACATTCACTACACCTTGGAGGATTTAGGCACTGAGGAAATCAAGGGAATGTATCAATCTGTGATACTTGGCATCTCCAGAACAATCAAACCGGAATATCAAATCATTGAAGACCTAGGGTTAATCAAAATCTTGTACATATCGGAATTCAAGGATGAAGTGATCAAATATGTTTTGAGCAGGGTTCATAATGAATTCATCTGGCTAGACTAGCCTCACATGATCACCAAAGAAGCAATTCAGGAGGTCATTGGCTTACCCAAAGTCGGACAAGAACCAGGAAAGAAGATCTCCAACACTGAGGTTGAAAAGCTCACCAGCGCAACCCATGATGGAAGGTCTATGAGGGTCAGCACCATTAATGATACTGATGTGAAATTTGCCAGCATGATCATTGGCTACGAGGTAACACAATCAATTTGATTGAACTCTATTTCCAGTTCCTATATCCATGTTGCATATCAGATGTTAAAGAATAATGGGAAGTATGATTTGTGTGAATGGCTAAGAAGTGAATTAATGATAAATCTTGTGAAAATCAAAGGTGTTAAGAAAAGAAAATTTTAGTTTGGAAACATTATTGTCTATTTGATGTTGTACTTCATAAATGAGATACTGGGTTTGAGAAAGAAGTGTTGGGCTCATGACCTACCAGTAGGTATGTAGATAAAAAATGCAATCACCGGTCTTGGCAGTAAAAGGGATAAGGAGTTATGGGGTTTCTTTAGAACTTTTCAAGAGAACATGAGACAGAGGGAGATAATCTCCAAACACATTATGGAGAAATACTCCACTGAAATCTACTTCATGGTCAAAATAGATGAGACACTCATGGAAGTTGTGGAACCTAGAACAATTTGGGTCACTGAATTGGGGTATGATGTTGATGATAACATTCTAGAACTATATGCAAAAATGTTGATTGATGCTCCTTTAGATGATAAGGCTAAACACTTTGGTACTGTAGAGGAGAAGACTCTAGAAGTTAAAATTGGTTTCAACAAGAAAAGGAGGGAAAAGAAAATAGACAAAATGTCTGCATTTGTTCAAAATGTAATTCACAGGATAGATACAGAACTAGGTTTTGGATCTAAACTGGTAGATCAATCGGCAATGTTTAGTGCTCTTGAAGTAAAGAGGTCAGCAACTATCACATCTCCTGATTCTGATATAGAGGATAATCAACCTCTTGCATGAGAAGGGTACAAAGGAAGAAAGTTGACAAGCCTTTGGTAGAGGAGAAGAAGGTGGAACCAAGGAGGAAGCTTGTAAGAAAGGTGACAGTTAAAGAACCAACTGCATCCACACCTCCAACAAACAAACCTACTCAGAAGAGGAAGCTTGCTCCATGCACTCCTGCAACCCCCAACGAGAAGAAGAAAAAGGGTGATGAAGCAACTAAATCTAGCAACATGACCTATATTGAGTTAATTTATGAGGTAACTAAAGATGGAATTTTGAATAATGTGTCAAAATTATATGAGCATTTAGATGAAAATGAGCAAAATAAAATAGACGAAGCAATTTTGTTACATATAGACATATATAAGAAGGCTTTGGTAGAGATTTTGAAGGAAATTCCTTTATCATTGTATAATAAGTTAGATGCAAAAATATTAGATGCAGTTAAGAGGGACAAAGAGATAAAATAAGTTGAACTTTTAGGCATGTGTGGCTCTATAAATAATGAGGAAATGAAAAGATGTATAGAAGTTGAAAATAGAACAATCTTTAGTAGCAAAACCTGGTGAATAAGCTTAATGATGGGTAGAGTTAATGGATTAATAAATGAGACCAAAGATGGTTGGGCTAAATTCTTCCAAAAGAATCTTGATTTCCTTACTTCTTAAGAAGAATTTGCTAAGGAAACAACTCCCACTATTCTAGACAAATCTAAAGGGAAGGGAATTTTGGGAATTTCACATCAAATTTTGAGTGAACCGGTACACAAACCTAAAATTGATGAGAGTGTATAGACTAAATCGGAAGAGACAACATTTGTATAGGTACAGATAATATTGTGGATAATGATCCACCGACAGTAACAAATACTCCACCAAATGGCAAAGCCACCAGTGCAAAAAGGAGGCCGAGATAAGGGATACACCGAGAGAGGATAAGAAGAAGAAACATAAGGAAGAGGAGACTATTAAAACACCCAGTACTGAACTGACAGTTGATTCATCAACAAAACTTTTGATAATTGACACTTCTCAAGTTGAGAAGAAATCAATCACATAAAATGAGTCCCACATAGCCAATGATGATGGCTACTCAAAAGCTAATAAAGGAGGGATTTGAAGACAAAGGAATAATAGATCAGTCAATAATTGTTTTACATAGACTGATTCTTGATTGTATGATTGAAAATGAAGCAAGCCCTTTCGACAAGCTTAAGGCACTGGTAGAGCATATATCTAAAAAATTTCAATCATTACAACAGATTTTCGATTGACAAGCACTTGAAAGGTTTACATTGGCTAAAAGAGATGCTTTTGACCAGATTATTAAGACAAAGAAGATGAAAATTGAAGTGAAACTGATAGTTATTAAAAATTCTTTAAAACAGTGTACTAACATCTATAGGGTCTATTGTAACATAGAAATTCTTACAGGAAATGTAGATCAGAGGATAAAGGAGTTACAAGAAAAGATGGCTAAAATTGCTAACTCTTTTGATGGGCTAACTTTACTTACTACATCCATTGATGGACAAATTTTGACTTTGGAGAACCAAATTTTTTCTTTTGAAAAGGAAAGAGACAAGATCATTTAGACAAGAAGGAGTCTCAGAGGTTTGGTGAGTCCAAGACTGGATTCAATTGGTGTACAAGAGAGGGAATGCATGGATATGCTTGCAAAGCTAACACCGAGAAAAGTCATTGAGAAAGAAACATTTTCACATTTACTGAGTGGACTTGTATCCATATCTGAAACATTCAAAACTAGCTGGGATACCTATATATAGCTTCTGGAGAAAGCTTATCCAAAAATTTTGAAATTGGTCAAGCTCTGATAAAGTAATCTATAATTATTATTTCAAGTCTTTCACCAGTCTTTGGCATTGATGCCAAAGGGGGAGTATAAATGTATGTGAAAAATATGATCCTAGGGGGAGGATATTAGACAAAGAGTATATTGCTCAGGGAAAGCATGTTTCAGTTTCAGTTGAACCGGCAGGATATCCATTTTTCACATGAGTGTTGCCATCAATGCCAAAGGGGGAAATTGCTGGCAATTGACAC
Source organism: Cryptomeria japonica (assembly GCF_030272615.1). NCBI lineage: Eukaryota > Viridiplantae > Streptophyta > Pinopsida > Cupressales > Cupressaceae > Cryptomeria > Cryptomeria japonica. The sequence continues at coordinate 224,462,410 of NC_081412.1, forward strand.
TCATTGGATTCATATGTTGTCATTGATGGCAACAAGATTTCTATAGGAGGCATATACCTGAAGACACCAACATTAGAAGCATATACCGACAGATACTGGCATTGGAGTTATCAGGGTCATCATCGGCACTGGCACCAACATCCAGCACTTCAGCGAAGCTGACATTAGTTTGGGATCGCAAGGTTTTATTTGATAAATCATTTTGTAATTATTGTATAGGGCTGACATTGAATATATTTTGTAATGCATTGTAAGCTGATAGAAGGCATATTGTTTGTAAAGGGTATATAAGTCAGTTTATTAAGTCATTTGGATATGACAAGGAGGTAGAATAGTATGATGCGAAGAATATGTATGCAGGTCATTTGTATGCAAAATTTATATCATGCAATGATCAATAGATGACTGTAAATTATTCTTGGAGGAAAGGAGATATTGGTAAAAGGGTTTAAGGTTTATGAACCGGTACAGAACAAAGCTGTAACTGAAACTCTTTTTGGAATTGGAGATGCATTTTGTGAGTTCATTGTTACTGTTTTATCTCGGTAGAAGCTTGTAGTCAGTGAGACTCTTTTGTGTTGAGCAGTGTGCTTTAGGAAGTGTGCCTTCCTACATGTGCAGCCCCCCATACTATGTAATATATTTCATATGGCCAGTGAACTGATATTGTGGGTCACAATTCCCACCATGATTTTTCCTCTTTGAGGTTTTCCACATATAAAATTTTGTGTGTTATGGTGTTCATTCATGTGGCTGGTTTATTTACTTCATGTTATATGTTTCTTCATTTATCAGTTTATATGTGTATGTTGTAATAAGCTAAAATATTATATTACCAGTAGAATACTGATTCACCCCCCCTCTCAGTGTTCTTGGGTTCATTGTATTCCAACAGTCATATGGTTTCATAAGGATTCATGTTGTGTACTAGGATGTTAAAAGGGGTCATATGGTATTGATAGGGGTCATATGGTGTCCTAAGGGCCCACACATGTGTTAGAACATAATATGAGCCCTTAGGACACCATATGAGCCCTCTCTCTCTCTGTCTCCCTCTCTCTCTCTCTATGTCTCCCTCTCCCTTCTCAGTCTCTCTCAATCTCTCTCTCTCACTCTATCTCCCTTTCCCCTTCCCCCCATTTCCCTCTCTCTCTCTCTCACTATTCCTCTTCGTACCTCCCTCAAGTATCTCTATTAGTTTGCCTACATGTAAACAAATTGGATATTAGATATTAATCTGATATTCAATTTGTTTCCATTAGGGTGCCAACGTTCAAAAAAATGGGTGCCAACAAAATTTTGGGGTAGAATAGAAAAATTATGTATAGATACCGGATATCCGATATTTGGACCACACAAAATAGGTTTGTGGGATGTTTTGTGCATTCCAATGACCCAAATATTTGTGTTGTAGGCGACAATCATGGGTTTTCAGATAGACAATGAAAAAATTCTTCTTTTGAGAGATTCTTGTAGACAAATTTGTCATTGTCAATCATTTAAGAGCATCTTTTTGGAGGTATAATGGCAAACAATAGTTGTCGAAAACATAAACGTAAAAGAAATCTTTCAAATGAGCAAATTGAAGTATATGGACAAAGAGATAAAGAAGGTCATAGGAGGAGAAGACAAGGTATGTCAAATATTGGTGAAGCCTTTGCAAATGTTACTTCAAGTGAAGATTGAGCAAGTTATTGAAAATGAAAATGAAAATGTAGATTTTGATATTGGAAATATTGAACATGATATTCAAATTGGGAATTCCAATGTTGAAATTGATATTGAAAATGTTTAACATGATATTGAATCTATGAATGAAAATGTGGGAATTGAAATTGAAAATATGGGAATTGACAATGAAGGTGAAAATTTGGGTGCTGACATTGAAGGTGAAAATTTGGGAATTGATATTGGAGGTCAAAATTGGGAAATTGTGACATTGAAGGTGGAATTGTTCAATCAAGTGAACAATATGTAACATTGAATTACATGAGAAATGAAGACCCTTTCATGGACGAAAGACAAATTCCAAATTCAAGACCTTCAAGAACCCCAAAATGGTTACTTGAAATTGATGAGAACATTATTGCCAATCTTGAAGGCAAGAGATCAACATGAACCGTTCGATTGTGGGCTACACAAATTTTCAACCAATATTTTAGCAACAAGACATTGAGCGAGCAATGCCAAATTTTTGTTCAATTACTGAGGATGTAAAGATGAGACCATTTCTATCCAAATTGAAGATTCATATGAACAAGAAAATGGAGAAAAATTCTATTATTGTCAAAAATCTTTTTATTGCTCTCAATTCTATTGGAAATAATAGCAAGGAAAAAGATAAGGAGCCACTCGAAGAGTGATTACAACCTCCTTAGTAAGCCATCATTTGAGGAAGGCTCACTTTATGAGACAAACTTGTGTTGATTTGAATACAAATTATAAAACTTTGGATAGAGAACTTGTAAGAAGAGAAAGACTCGATGATCCCCTTCAACATGATACATGGGCTTTTGGTGGGAGGCTCCCACGCGTAGATAAAAAGTTGACCGAAAATGTGAAGGAGAAAATTCAACAATTTTGGCAATCTAATTTTAGAGTATGACCCAGTGTAAAGGATGTTTTAAAGTTATGAATCAGCCATTGAGACTGCACACTGCATCCCAAACATTTCTTGGAATCAAGTGAAACAATGTTTACAAAATATTTTGTGAAACACAACCAACTTTGCAAATATAGCAAAGAGCCTTTGAATATTTGAAGCCATTTTATTGTGTACCTCTTAAGATTAATAATACTTATTGTTGCTAATACCACATGGATTTTTTAATGTATCATGAAGTTTTATGCTATATTCATTCTATGATTCATAATAATGATATGTTGTAGAAGTGTGGTGCAATGCAATTTTCGAGATCATCAAGAGACTTTCTAGATCTATTTTTATGTCCTAGAGATGATGGATGCTATTTCTATAGAGATGATTGTTTGAATGAGAAGTGCTCACAATGTGGTGTTTTGTCAAAGTTTGTTTCATATTTTCACGATGGTAGCAAACACAAGTTTGGAAAGAATATTGTTGAGAAAAAAAGATATGACAGTGAAATATACTTTGAAGAGTGGAGGTGAAGGTTATAGATGCGAGTTGGTCTCTAGAGAAGTTAGCGTTGTTGATTTTATTTTGGATTTTAAGGAAAATATTTTCTACAAGTATGCAAGGCACACCCATAGGTCTCAACAGTTGGATCAACAGTTTAGGATGTGTAATAAGTCTTTCTTGATTGGAACTATTATATAAGTGGTTGATTTTGCAGAAAACTATACATTGCAACCACAAAATGAGGCACAGGCTCAATATTACAATTCAATTCAGATTGCTATTTTTGTTCACATAACATATATACATGCCCCTGGTAGTATAGAAGAGGATAAGAATATAATTAGGGAGTATCATTTTTATATGAGTTATGATAGATCTCACTCCTCCAAGTATGTGCAACATTGTTTCAAGATTTTTTTTGAGTTCTTGTAGGAGAAAGGTATTGCAATAGACCGACATATGATATGGTCAGATAACTGCACGGGCTAATTCAATAATCCTCATATGTTTTATTGGTTGAGTAGAATGCATGTAGGGAGGCGTGTACCTCATATTTGGAGTTTTTTTAAGCAAGGCATGGGAAGGAGAGCATGATCGTGCAGGTGCATGTTTGAAGAGAGCTCTAGTTATGGAGCAATTGAGGATTTCAAGTGCAAAATTCTTTGATGCACACTTTATTGTTGATTGGTTTAGTTCAACAATGTCACAGGGAGGGACTCTTAATTCAATAGTGCACATATTCTTTTGGTTGGTTGAGGAGGGCATAGTGGGAGACAAATTGAATTGTCAAACAATTAAACATTCTTCAAAGATGCATTCATTTTACAGCTCAGATTCAAGTACATGGACCATTTGGACATGACAGTTGGCATTTCACTAACTCATTTGGGTGCATTTTTTGATGAAGATTTCTAATGAACTATGGGATTTCCTTTGCTTTGTCGAATTTTACAACACAATTTATGTCAAATTTCCTTTTTTTTTAAGCCTTGCCTGCGTTTGTCAAAATACCGACACGTACATTTGGAGTGATTTTCCAATGAGCATTTCCGATGAGCTATGGGATTTATATTTCTTTGTCAAATTAATTTATTTTTTTTAAATTATCCCGTGTTCGTCAAAATTCTGACGTGTTAAAATTTCATGGATTTTACCTATTCATCGGCATATGTTGGTCTGATGATTTTCATAGCCTCTTGATTTCCTCTTACTCATTGAGATAACATAAGTCAATGACCTCTCTTCCTGCTGATCAGTGAGAGTTATCCCACTAGTCTCATCGGGCATCGAGATAGCTTAAAATGCGTTCAAGTGATGGGCATAATTTCCCCAATTTCTTTTCCCTCGGCATAGCTCCTCCCGATATGTTATGTATCCTCAACATAATCTTTTAACCTTTATCATCACAACCTTTGCTGATGTGTTTTACTTTTTCCAGTGTCCATTGGGATAAGTCTAACCGATATCATCATCGACTATCAACAATACAAGATTTCTACATTGCCACTAGTGTGCGTTCTACCGATGGACTTCATTGGTGTATTCTATCCGGATCATATTATTCTACTTGTGTGTTACCATTGGGTTGACTTTTGTTGATAGTACAAATTTCGTATTTCATGTCAAAATTTTGACAAACATGTGGAATTTAAAAAAAAAAAATTACGCGTCATCATTATACACAGGCTTAGGGTGCAAAAATTGGGAGGAAGCGAGCACAATTGCTGTGGATAGATGCTTGACAACAACTATACAAGAGAATGGTCCTTTCATTTTTGTCATCAAGTTTATTTTTTAAAGTTCCTTTTATTTCCTTGCATTCTCTTGTTCACTTTATTCAATGGTATCAACTTTGGCAAACTATGGATCCTCAACCTCCTTAACCTCTCTATTCTGTAATTACTAGTTATAAAGACAAGTCACTTCATAGCTTCTAGAGGGGTCAACAATTATTTGCAACTATAAACCCTTCCATCCCTCAAAATAGCCCTTTGTATGGAAGCAACATTTCTAGGTCCAAGGCCAACTACAACTTACAGAGGAGAAACCATCCATTCATGTGATGTTGCTAGGTTTATGTCAACATCAACTTGGTTGGTTATTGTTGTTGGCATTGATTTGTCATTAATGTCAACTGGTGAGTAGGAGATTGTTGGTATGGTCAACTAATGTCAACTAAGTGTCTACTAGTATGCAGAAGGATGTACTTGACATAAGGAAGATTAACATGAAGGCATGTCAACCGGTATGGTGCAAGACAAAATTGGTATGAAGGTGTGGAAGACAAGCAGGTTTTGAGATTGTTAGTGATATCACCGGTAAGAGGTGATATGAAGTTGTGCGTTGGCATTAAAAGTTATAATTGTTATGTAGGCTAGCTATTTGTTTGTGATAATGTTTGTGATGAAGAGGCAGAGTGTCAAAGAGATCACAAACTACTGGAGGTGAAGCTAAGCTACCGGTGTAGTGTATGTTGTTGGATAGCAGCAGGAGAAGGTTTTAGCGGTAAGGGTTTGTGCCGGTATGAGGATCTTTTGAATGTTCAAGTTTAAACCAACCATATGTCAGTGAACTGAGTGTATACCGATGTGATGCCACGTGGAGCTGAGGTGGTGAGCATGCAGAGGTCGGTGAAGCTTTCATCGGCATGGTTGTTGGAGCAGTTAGTCGATATTAAATGAAACAACCACAAATCACAGGTCGATGACAGATTGGTGTGGCTTGAGGAAGAATGGATGACAAAGAATGATCAGGCAGTTTCTAGCACAATGATTGAAGCATGACATTAGGATTATAGTTTGACCTTCAATAAGAAACAACAAGATCTTAAATGAGGTCGACAAAAATCAAGGCAAAAAAGAAAGGATAGATCTGCTATTCTTAGAAAACATGCATTGAATGAATAGAACATGTACAGATGGATTTCCACGATGCAAGTGATTGATCCAAGGTAGATTGAATCATATTTGAATCAGATTTGATCGGTGGAGGGAAACCCTAGTCATCGTTTGTTTGAATTGGTTTTTGGCAGGAAAGCTTCAGTTAAATATGGCGACCTAAGACATATAGTTGTTGTTGTTGAAGTGTGAAGGATAGAGTGAAATTGTTGTCCAAGAGTCGAAGAGATAAATATCTGAAGTGTTTGTGAGTGAAGATTGTATCAGTAAGGAGAAGTAGTGTATATCGGTGTAAGGAACAAACCGACAGATAGTGCGGAATGCAGAGGTGACAAACTAGCAGAGATAGAACTTAATGAAGTGTGATCAAGTGTAAGTTGAATTCAGTAGAAAGAGGGAGAGAAGACTCAGCAAAGTTAGAATTAGTAGATATGTTCAGTTGTAGTTCTAGAAATATAAAAATGACCATATTCCTAAATGAATATTTTATGTTCATTCCTCTATTTAGTTAAATCTAATTTAATTAAATCACCCACATTCCTCTATTTAATTAAATAAATTATTCAATTTATTTAGTTAAATTCACTAGAACCCCTTTCATCATTTAATTGAATAAATCATTTTATTTAATTAAATCCCTTCTCTCTATTTTTAGTTAAATTTACATTTAATTAAATAGTTCACCCCAAATTGAATAAATCTAATTTATTCAATTTCCCAAATTACAACCAAATTAAAATAAAGTAATTTATTTTAATTTTCCCTCATCCACTTGCAAAATCCTACATCTCCCACTTGCATCCTAAATCCCCTTTCTAAATTCTTCTAGAACCTATCTAATCCTAATCAATTAGCCTAACCCATCTCCTAAATATTGTCACATTCCTAAACAACTTGAAGTCACTTCTCAAAGACTCCAAAGTCTTTGAAAAGCATTTAATGCTTTATGTGTTAAAAAAGTCAACCTCTAAAGTCTCCCAAACCACTAATGGCTCTTACATGACCATTAATGGCTTTTACATAACCATTTATGGTTAACCCTCAACTCAACCTCCATATAGCCCAAGGGTCTCATCAAGCATTCATTGGTTTGACCATGGTTATTCTTTTAACCTTTGCACAAGAGTTTACCTCTTGGGTAAAAGCTTTATCCATTGGATAATCTTAACCCAACCTTAATCCTTACCTCCTAAGGTAACCATGAGGCATTCTCAAGCATTTAATGCTTCCTACCTCTCCTCTCAACCAACCTTATGTTGACAATTGTCACCATTTCATTGGTGAAAATTGTAAACATGGATTGACAACTTTCAAAATCGACCCTTGATTAACTCTTTCAATCCTGGCCATCCATTGCCCTATTTTCACTATAAATAGATCTCTCCTTCCTCCATTTAAAAGATCCATGCAAGCTTTTAGTATCTCATTTATGCTCAATTTTAGCACATCTAGTCTCTCTTTGCAATAGGAATTAATCTAATAACATTTTAGACTATTTCCTTTATCATTAGCTTAAATCATATAACTAGTATATTATGTTAGGATAGTATTACTACTAATCTTGTCATCTTATAATCTAGTTTATCACATTTGTAGAATCATGCATAGATAGGATGCATTTTCATGTTAAAATCAATCATAAGCATCCCTCGTTCTTGCATTTGTCATCCCTAAACCACTTTTCTCAGTGATCTGAGAGCAAAGGCATTGGTTTGAGGGACCTTGTGAGATAGAGATCCATGGAACCAACCTTGGGAAGTTGAGCCATTCTTCATGACTCCATAACTTGCACCAAGAAGTCCTATGGGTGTGTGGACAAGTCTCTTTGAGCTTCACTTTTTCACATTTTAAGCCTCATTGACCCACTTTTCTCGCATACAGTAGTGTGTGTGGAGTGATAAAAAACTAGCAAGATTGAAACTGGTAGAGAAGAGTATTGAAGGGTTGCAAAACTTCATTTGCAACAAGGATCTCATTTGTGTATCTGAATTTTCATATTGTTTTCACTGAGTAGGTGCTTAGTGCAGGGGTTGTAGCCTATAAATTATGTAGGAATTGGTGCTCCTTTGAGTTGGTGCTCATAAATTAGGGGTTGGTGCCCTAAAATTTGTAATGAGATCTTTTTATTGTGAGGCTGGATTGGAGCAGAAGATCTCCAACAACTATTCTCACCGAGGTTTTACTCACATTGGGTTTTCCGTGTACATCTGGTGTTATGTGTTACGTCTTCATGTGTGTGTTATATTAATATTTTAGATGTTTGTCTTACACACCTTGTTTGCATTGTTTTGGTAACCGGTCTACATTTTTTTTATTTCATATGGTATCGGTATAGCTCTGATTAAGTAAAAATTGTTTAAATCACTAATTCATCCCCCTCTCAGTGATCCATTGTGTCCAACAATTGGTATTAGAGCCTAGGTACCTTGTTGTGTTAAAGCATTCTCTAGCTTGGGTAGATCCTTTCAAGTGTTCACAATGGCAAGAAATTAATCAGTCTCCTCAAAAGTACATATGTTTGATGGTGTCAACTATGTCTTTTGGAGTAGAAGAATGGAAACCTATTTGTCTTCTCCAAGTTGTGATGTATGGACGTCAGTTGTGAATGGGTATATAGTCCCTAATAATCCTCCTACTGATCCAGATGCTAAGAAGGAATATGAGAACAATGCTAAAGCTAAAAATGCCATTCTTAGAAGGTTATCTGATAATGAGTTTGTTAAGGTCATGAACTAATCATCTGCAAAATAAACTTGGGATAAGTTGCAGAATATATTTGAAGGTGGAAAGTTTGAAGATGAGAGATGAAGAGAAGATTGCTAACTATTTCCAAAGGATTGATGAAACAACCAACACCATTAGAGGGCTTGAAGAAGAAATAAAATATGAGGTTGTAGTGAAAAAAGTACTTAGATCCCTCACACCTAAGTATTATATAAAGGTTTCAGCAATAGAAGAAGAAAAAGATCTGAAAGTCTTTACAATGGATGAGTTTAATGGTTCCCTAATTTCTTATTAAATTAGGATTGCCAGTACTAAGGCTATGAAGAAAGAAGCTGGATTCAAAACATCAAGAAAAGGAAAAGAAGAGTCTTCTCATGATGGAACCAGTGAAGACTCTGATGACACCATGACAAACTTTGTTAGAACACTCAAGATGGGTTCAAGCAAATACAAAGACAAGCTGCCTTTGAAATGTTTCAGCTATGGAAAGATTCAATATGTTTTTTCTAAATGTCCCTATGGTGATAAGAATGAAGATGATCAATCAAGTTGTAGTAGATCATACGGTAAGGATAGGAAGAAGAATATCTACCAGAAGTAGAGCAGTCTTTACACACACATAAATGATACCATAGATTAGGAAAGTTCCTCAAATGACAGTTGCAGTGAAGATGAAGTCAGTGCAACTCTTTTCATGGCCCAAGAGGCTTCAACACTTGAAGAAGGAGAAGTAGATATTGAAGCAGAGCTCATTAGTGCCTTGGAAGAGGTGAAGAAATCAAGAAGAAATCTAAAGAAGTTGAAAAAGGTTGCATCTGAAGAATAAGAGATGTTGGAAAAATATCTTGAAGAATCAAAGAAAACAATTACAAATATAAAAATTCAATTAGAAGAGGCCAAGAGGATCTGTGAATTTACTAACACTAGCTTGAGTAAAAAGGAGAAGGAGCATCAGAACCTAGAAGAAGAAATTATCAAGCTCCAGAAGGAATTAGAGAAAAATAAGGAAGAAATGAAAGTGAGAAGCAAATATGAAGGAAACACCAAAGCTTTAGACAAGATGTTGAGCAAAAGAAAGAAATCTAAAGCTACTGGTGGATTAGGATTTGAAGAGGGTCAAAGTTCAAATAGAAAAGACACATCTAGTAAGGAGATATAGTTTACTTCTTTAAATGAAGACGAAGAGAAGAATACATTCACAGTAAACAAAGATACCGATAAGAAGACATATGCAGATGCCGTTAAGAACCATCACACAAACTGGTATACACAATCAATGAACCAAAGACCATACTCAATGCACCGACATGAAGATCCAAGGAGAAATGCAAGAGGTGATCATGAAGGATTCACCAGAGTTAGTAGCATGAAAGGAAGACCCCTAGTGAGGCAGTCATTTGCAGGACCAAGACAATCTAACCGGTATGTTCCAAACTTTCATGGTTATTGTCACCCGTGTAATAAGTTTGGTCATAGAATGGCAGATTGTAGGAAAATGAATGTAAACCCCTATTTTGAGAGTAGAAACTCATTTGCTGCATTACAAGGTACAAATGTCACATGTTATAATTGCAATGAGTTTGGTCATAAGAGTTATGAGTGTAGGAGAAATGTCAAGATATCCTACAAGAATGTTTTGGATACATCTTTCAATGCTAATGTAAAATGTTACAAGTGTCAAAATTTTGGTCACATAGCAAGGCATTGTAAGTTGAGAACTGGTGAGCAAAAGAAAACAGTACCAGATCAGAAGATAGAGACTAAATTAGAACACAAGATGACATAAGAGGAGAAGAAAGAAGAGAAATAGGTTTGGATAGAGAAGGAGAAGAACAAGACAAAGTCAAGCTTGATTGTGTAGACTGTTCTACATCCTAAAAGGTAGAATTTATGGGTAGTTGATAGTGGCTGCTCAAATCACATGACTCAAGACAAGAAAAAGTTAATCAAGATTGATGATTGGAATGGTGGTTTTGTCTGGTTTGGTGAAAACTCCTCTATCAAGATTAAGGGCCGTGGTACATTGAATATTGATGGGAAGCTCAAGGCTCTTGATGTGTACTATGTGGAAGGACTAAAGCATAATCTTCTAAGTGTAAGTCAGATGTGTGACAAAGGATACAAGTTCACATTTGACTCTACCAGTTGTTAGATAAGAAAGAAGAGTACCAGTCAAGTTGTAGCAGAGGGAAAAAGAACATATGGTAATGTCTACAATCTAAAGGAATGCTATGAGTCCCAATGCATGACGGGACATGTTGAGGAAAGCTAGTCATGGCATCAGAGATTAGGTGATGCAAACTTTGATAATCTAGTGAAGATAAGTAAAAACCGGTATGTGAGAAATATTCCACAAATAAGTAAACCAGCAAGTACCTTTTGTGATGAATGCATCAGAGGAAGGAAAATCAAAGTGAGTTGCAAAACAAAAGGGTATAATACCTCAAGACCTTTGGAGTTAGTACATATAGATTTGTGTGGACCAACAAGGACAAGGGCTCTAACCGATGAGAGATACTTCATTCTATTCATTGATGACTACTCAAGGATGACTTGGGTGACATTTTTACATGAAAAATCACAGGCATTTGAAAGATTCAAGATTTTTAGAAGAATGGTTGAAAATGATAGTGGACACTGGTTAAAGTGTTTAAGATCAAACCGAGATGGAGAATATTCTTCAAATGAGTTTATTAACTACTGTGAGAAACATGGAATCTAGAGACAATATTCAAAAGCAAGAACACCATGGTAGAATGGTGTGGTAGAAAGAAAGAATAGGACAATAAAGGAAATGGCTAGAACAATTTTGAATGAGGCTAGCATACCAAATAGATACTAGAAGGAAGCAATTCATACTGTTGTCTATATATTAAACTGGGTACAACTAAGAGTGAACGGTAGAATGACTCCTTATGAGTTATGGTATGACCGGAAAGCATCACTCAAGCATTTTAGAGTTTTCAAAAGTATGTGCTTCATCAAGAGAGATGTTGATGGATTAAGAAGTTTTTGATTCTAGGAGTGATGAAGGAATCTTCTTGGGTTACTCAACCAATAGAAAATCCTACAAATGCTACAGCAAAAAATTGAGAAAAATGGTTGATAGTATAAATGTGAGAATAGATGAAGACCTACATAAGAAAGAATCTGCATCGACACCTTATATTGATGTTCCAGATGATGAGCATGAAGATCAATATGACAATGGACCAGTAGAAGAAGCACCAAGAAAGAACTCCAATTGGTATGTGCAGAAGAACCATCCAGAAGAACAGATCATAGGAGATAAAAATGAAGGTATGTAGACCAGAAGGAGACTATCCTAGAATATGATGAGCGGGTAAATTTATATCTCATGACAGAACTTGAGCCCTAAAATTTTGATGAAGCTAGCAAGAGTGAAAAGTGGATAGATACCATGGATGAAGAGCTGAAACAAATAGAGAAAAATCAAACTTGGGAGCTTGTTCCTAGACTGACAGACAAGAATGTCATTGGTACCAAGTGGGTCTAACAAAACAAGATGAATGAAGAAGGAAAAATAATCTAAGATAAAGAAAGGTTAGTTTGCAATGGGTATGCTCAAGTGGAGGGTATTGAATTTGAAGAAACCTTTGCACCGGTTGCTAGGTTAGAGGCAATAAGAATGTTTTTTAGCTTTCTCTACCTATAAAGGTTACAAGGTCTACCAAATCGACATCAAATCTACATTTTTGAATGGTAACCTTGAAGAAGAGGTGTATATGGAAGAACCAGAGGGTTATCTTTTACATGATGATGAGATTTTTGTATGTTGGTTGAAGAAATCTTTGTATGTCTTGAAGCAGGATCCCAAAGCATGGTATTCCTCGTTGGATAAATACTTGAAGGAGCAAGGATTCCGAAAAGGGAATGTAGATAGTAACTTGTATGTTAAGGTAAATTGAGCTCACATGATTATAGTTGTTGTATATGTGGATGATATTAGCTTTGGTGGAGACAAGGACATCATGTGCAAAGAATTTGCAGATTAGATGAAGAAAAAATTTGAGATGTCCATGCTAGTGAGTTGTCCTATTTTCTTGGTTTGTGGATCTCACAGTAGGAGAAAGGAATTTTCATCTCACAAACCAAGTATGTTAAAGACATTTTGAAGAAATTTCAAATGGAGGACAACAAATCGGTAAGTACTCCCATGGTTACCAGTTGTAAGCTAAGCAAACTAGATGAGTCACCAGAAGTTGAGAAAACACAGTATAGGTCTATGATTGGTAGTTTGTTATGTCTAACAAGATCTAGACCAAATATTATACAAGTTGTTTTCATGGTAGAAATATTCCAAGATGCTCCTAAATAGTCTCACTTAAATGTAGTCAGGAGAATCTTCAGGTATCTACAAGGAACTATCAGTTATGGCATGAGGTATCCAAAGAAAGGAGACTTCTCTTTGTAGGCTTATACTGATGCAGATTGGCCAGGAAGTATTGATGACCAAAAAAGTACAAGTGGAGGTGCTTTCTAGTTAGGAGACCAATTAGTATCATGGAAAAACAAGAAATAAGACTTAGTGTCATTATCCACTACTAAGGCCGAATATATAGCTGTTGCTACTAGTTGTTCACAAGTATTATGGATGAAGCAGACATTGAAAGACATACAAGTGGAGATACCAGATCTTATACAAATCCAGTGTGATAACTCTAGTGTAGTCAACATCTCCAAGAATATAGTAATGCACTCAAGAACAAAACACATTGCAATCAAGTATCACTTCTTGAGGGAGAAGGTAGCTGACAAGGAGGTAATGGTAGAGTATGTTCCCATCGGTGAGAAGATTGCTGATATATTCACAAAGCCACTTCCTTTGAGCATATTTGAGTACTTAAGACAAAAATTGGGAGTTGTCCCACCATCATACAACACTTAAATGAGTAGAGAGATGTATGGTTTAGGGGGAGTCAACAATTGTTATTATCTTATGACTCTTGAATCATGATGCATGGACATAGGGGTAGAATGTGTCCTAACCACATGTAGGTAAGGGAGAGATTATGGGTAGACTCTGGCAGTATGATTGGTGTCAGACTAAGGTTCCCTTTGCCATTGTTTTCAAAGGGGGAGAGAGATCGCTATAGTGTGTGTTGACATCAATGCCAAATTGGGAGATTGTTGGCATTGAGTTGTCATTGATGTCAACCGGTGAGTAGGAGATTGTTGGTATGATCAATTGATGTCAACTATCTACTGGTATGTAGAAGGATGTACCTGACATAAGGAAGGTTAACATGAAGGCATGTCAATTGGTATGGTGGAAGACAAAACCAGTATGAAGGTGTGGAAGACAAGCAAGTATTGAGATTGTTAGTGATATCACAAGTAAGAGGTGATATGAAGTTGTGTGTTGGCATGACAACTTGTAACCAGTATGTAGGCTAGTTGTTTGTTTGTGATAATGTTTGTGATTAAGAGGAAGAGTGTTAAAGAGATCACAAATCACCAGAGGTAAAGTTGAGCTACCGATGTAGTGTATGATACTAGATAGTAGCAGGATAAGGTTTTACAGGTAAGGGTTTGAGTCAATATGAGGATTTGTTGAATGTTCAAGTTTAAACCGACCCTATGTCAGTGAGATAAGTGTATGTTGATGTGATACCACATGGAGCTAAGGTGGTGAGCATGCAGAGGTCGATGAAGATTTCATCGACATGGTTATTGGAGAAGTTAGTCAATATTAAATGAAACAACCACAAATCACGGGTCGATGACAAATTGGTGCAACTCGAGGAAGAATAAATGATAGAGAATGATTAGGTAGTTGTTGGCACATTGATTGAAGCATGACATCAGGATTGTATTTTGACCTTCAGTAAGAAACAATAGGATCTTAAATGAGGTTGACAAAAATCAAGGCAAAAAAGCAAGGATAGATCTGCCATTCTTAGAAAACATGCATTGAATGGATAAAAACATGTACATATGGATTTCCTCAATGCAAGTGATTGATCCAAGGTAGATTGAATCAAAATTTGATGAAGATTTGATCGGTGGAGGGAAACCCTAGCCGTCCTCTATTTGAATTGGTTTTTGGTGGGAAAGCGTCAGTTTAAATATCGAGACCTAAGATAGATAGTTGTCACTGAAGTGTGAAGGATAGAGTCAAATTGTTGTCTGAGAGCCAAAGAGATAAACATATGAAGTGTTTGTGAGTGAAGATTGTATCGTTAAGGAGAAGAAAGGTAAACCGATGTAAGGAACAAACTGACAGAGACTGCAGAATGCAGAGGTGACAAACTGACTGAGATAGAACAATGAAGTGTGATCAAGTGTAAGTTGAATTCAACATAAAGAGGTAGAGAAGACTCAACAGAGTTAGAATTAGTAGATATGTTCAGTTGCAGTGTGTGTGGAGTGATCACAAACTAGTAAGGTTGAAACTGGTAGAGAAGAGTATTGAAGAGTTGCAAAACTTCTTTTGCAACATGGATCTCATTTGTGTATCTGAATTTTCATATTGTTTTCACTAAGTAGGTTCTTAGTGTAGGGGTTGTAGCTCCTTTAGGTTGTAGCCTATAAATTGTGTAGGGGCTGGTGCTCCTTTGAGTTGGTGCTCATAAATCAAGGGTTGGTGCTCCTTGGGTTGGTGCCCTAAAATTTGTAATTAGATCTTTTCATTGTGAGGTTGGATTGGAGAAGAAGATCTCAAACAACTATTCTCACAGAGGTTTTTCCCACATTAGGTTTTCCTCATAAATTTGGTGTTATGTGTTGCATCTTCATGTGTGTGTTGTATTAATCTTTTAGATATTTCTCCTACACACCTTGTTTGCATTATTTTGGTAACTGGTCTGCATTTTGTTTATTTCATATTGTACCTGTATAGCTTTGATTAAGTAAAAATTGTTTAAATCACTAATTCACCCTTATCTTAGTGATCCATTGTGTCCAACAACTGTAACCATTACCTGTTAGACAACTTCATACTTGTCATCTCGACTAAGCAAATGTTCTAACAAAT
Source organism: Cryptomeria japonica (assembly GCF_030272615.1). Classification (NCBI taxonomy): domain Eukaryota; kingdom Viridiplantae; phylum Streptophyta; class Pinopsida; order Cupressales; family Cupressaceae; genus Cryptomeria; species Cryptomeria japonica. The sequence continues at coordinate 224,478,128 of NC_081412.1, forward strand.
GAAGCTTTAATGATAATATCTCTTTACCAAGACCACATAATGTTGCAACCATTGCCAATGGATTCAAAAGATACCGACCAAGAGCCACAACACACATCACAATCCCTGTTGTAGATGTTCTTCTCCTAGAAGGATTGATTGATCTATTTTTGTTATTTTAAAATTACCATCTATCCATCAAGAGATCCTTACTAAAGTGTTAAAATATGCCCATGTGCCTACTAACATTCATCCTACCCAATTCCAAGCACCAGTATGCCATCTATCCACTTTGGCAAAATATGGATCCTCAACCTCCTTAACCTCTCCATTTTGTGGCTTCCAGTTATAGAGAAAAGTCACTTCATAGCTTCTAGAGGGGTCAACAATTCTTTGCAGCTGTAAACCCTTCTTGCCCTCAAAATAGCCCTTTGTATGGAAGAAAGTTTTCTAGGTCTAAGGCGAGCTACAAAATCTAGAGGAGAAAAAATCCATTCATGTGATGCTGCTAGGTTTATGTCAACACCAACTTGGTTGGTTACTATGAACATTACCTGTTTGAGAGATTCATACTTATGTTCTGGATTAAGGAAATATTCCAATGAATGAATCTTCAATGATAATATCTCTTTTCCAAGACCACATAATGTTGCAACCATAGCCAATGGATTCAGAAGATATTGACCAAGAGCCACAACATGCCTCACAATCCCTGTTGTAGATGTTCTTCTCCCAAAAGGATTGATTGATCTATTTTTGATATTTTAAAATTATCATCTATCCATCAAGAGATTCCCATGTGCCTACTAACATTCATCCTACCCAATTTCAAGCACCAGTATGCCATATATCCGCTTTGGCAAAATATGGATCCTCAACCTCCTTAATCTCTGCATTCAGTGACTGCCAGTTATAAAGACATGTCACTTCATAACTTCTAGAGGGATCAATAATTCTCTGTGACTATAAACCCTTCTAGCCCTCAAAACATCCCTTTGTATGCAAGCAAATTTTCTAGGTCCAAGGCCAACTACAAATTGCAAAGGAGAAAACATCCATCCATATGATGCTGCTAGATTTATGTCAATACCAACTTGGTTGGTTACTATAACCATTACCTATTTAACAGCTTCATACTTGTCATCTGGACTAAGGAAATGCTCTAGTGAATGAAGCTTCACTGATAATATATCTTTTCCAGGACCACATAATGTTGCAACCATGGCCAATTGATTCAGAAGATATTGACCAAGAGCCACAACATGCCTCATAATCCTCGTTGTAGATGTTCTTCTCTCATAAGGATTGATTGATCTATTTTTTATATTTTAAAATTATCATCTATCCATCAAGAGATCCTTAATAAAGTGTTAAAATATTCCCATGTGCCTACTAACATTGATTCTACCCAATTCCAAGCACCAGTATGCCATCTATCCACTTTGGCAAAATATGGATCCTCAACCTCTGTAACCTCTTCATTCTGTGGCTCCCAATTATAAAGACAAGTCTCTTCATAGCTTCTAGAGGGGCCAACAATTCTCTGTGACTATAAACCCTTCTATTCTTCAAAATATCCCTTTGTATGGAAGCATCTTTTCTAGGTCCAAGGCCAACTACAAATTGCAAAGGAGAAAACATCCTTTCATTTGATGCTTCTAGGTTTATGTCAACACCAACTTGGTTGGTTACTGTAACCATTATTTTTTCGACATCTTCATACTTGTCATTTGGACTAAGAAGATGTTCCAGTGAATTAAGCTTCAATGATAATATCTTTTTGCCAAGACCACATAATGTTGCAACCATGACCAATGGATTTAGAAGATACCGACCAAGAGCCATAACATGCCTCATAATCCCTGTTGTAGATGTTCTTCTCCCAAAAGGATTGATTGATCTATTTTTGATATTTTAAAATTAGAATCTATCCATCAAGAGATCCTTACTAAAGTGTTAAAATATTCCCATGTGCCTACTAACATTCATCCTACCCAATTCCAAGCACTAGTATGCCATCTATTCACTTTGGAAAAATATGGATCCTCAACCTCCTTAACCTCTCCATTCTGCAGTTGCTAGTTATAAAGACAAATTGCTTCATAGCTTCTAGAGGGGTCAATAATTCCCTACGAGTGTAAACCCTTCCAACCCTCAAAATAGCCCTTTGTATGGAAGCAACTTTTCTATGTCTAAAGCTAGCTACAAATTATAGAGGAGAAAACATCCTTTCATGTGATGTTGCTAGGTTTATGTCAACACCTACTTGGTGTTAGGATTCCCAAAGATACTGAGAGAGGTGGGTGAATCAGTATCTAACCGGTATATAAATTTACTTGACTTAAAGCATGAAAAGCATATCAAAACTATGTACCGGTAAACCAAAAATAATGCAGTAACTAAGAACATTAACAATAACATGAGAAGCACACCATAACACAGTATTTTAATGAGGAAACCCGGTGTGGGAAAAACCTTGGTGGGATTTGTGACCCACAATATTCACTTACTGGTCAATAAGGGAATATTACTCTTACATTAGGGGCCTGCACATATAGGAAGGCCAAGTGCCTAGAGCTCACTGCTCAAATACAAAAGAAGTCACACTGACTTACAAAATTGGATTATACTAATCCAATGTCTTGTACAACTTCATATTAGCATCTGCTATGCCAAGTTCAGTACTAGTTTAAGCTCTGCTACATACATAAACCCTTAACCAATAATTCACATATTAGGTCTGCATAATTTTTCCTATCACCTTATTACAAAATGATCTACAATGATCTCATACATATATGAGTCATATTACAACTCGCCATGTCGACTTATAATGATTTTACAATTAATTACAAAATACATTTTAAACAAAATTGAAGTCAGCCAAGGTGTCGGTATCCTTCCTTCATTGCCAGTGTTCTATATGCTGGTGTAGAGTCAGTCTGTCGGTGCCGGTGCCGGTATCTTTGTCTTGCCAATGTCATATGATTGCAAGGTTGCCATCAATGACAAAACCTTCAATCACCTAAAATTTCTCATTGGAGTGTGCATTTGCCAACAATATCCCCCTTTGGCATTGATGGCAACACTCATGAGAAAAATCCAAAAAAGTGTTGTCCAAAAAGAATCTACCAGAATTGTCTTACCAAAAATGTGTTACCAAAAATATGTGCTCCTCCTGAGCTGATGGTGTCATCTGCTGATCATTTTTCTCATTGCCTCTACTCCCCCTTTGACATCAATGACAAAGGTTGTCAGTCGGTGTCAGTGGAGTCCTGTCGAGATTCTTGTAACCAGTGGGTTACAATTTGAAATATATCTATCAAGATCAAATTTATACCATTGCTAAATATCTTTCTATCTTTTATTGCCTCTTGAGTTCTCTGCACTGTACCGGTGAGTATGTGCATTTTCTCTTCCGGTGTCTTCAGTTTGGGAACTAGAGCCTCAGATATTTCCTTTCTCAAGAAAATAAGGTATTCTAGTCTTGGACTAAGTCTGCATTTCAAGTCCTTTGCCTTATCCTTTATTCCCTGTTTGTCATTCTCCAGTTTCTTGATTTTCTCTTCTTGCTCTGCAATTTTCTTCTCTAACTCCAAAAATGAATCTGATGCTCCTATCAGATTGTTAGCAATTTTGTTTATCTTTTCTTGTGCTTTGCTGATCTCCTTGTCAAGATCCTCTATTAAGACATTTGTTTTACAAGTGTCCCTATACAGTTTCTTGAAGTCATAAATTATTTCTCCAAGTTTTGGTAAAAGGGTGTCCATTTCTTCCTTATTCTTCTTTACAATATCCTCAAAGAATTTTTCTTTTTCTTTTATCATCCTTTCCTTAAATGTATCCTTATTCATTTGATCAACAGTCAATAGGTTGTCGGTGATAAACTTAGATAATGTGTCTAGTTGACCTAAAGAATCTTTATTCTCAACACTACACTTTGGTGCTATCAATTTAAGAATTGGTATTGTATCATCAATAGCCTTATAGGCTTGTGCATTGCATTTCATAATCTTCTTTATTTAATCTAACAGGACCTTTGTTACATTAGTAGGTCTGAATTCTGCCATAGCTATACCAGATGTTTATCCAACAGTCTTTACAATAGTCATGCTACAGGTTGTGGTAATTTCCTTGCTTGGTTCAACCTCTGGTAGGTTAGTCTGTGTTTGCATTTCTACAAGAAGGGGTTTGGGCTTTTCAGTTTGGGTTGGTGGTACTATGTTTGTCTGAACTTGAGCCTCAACCTGTACCTCTTCTACTTTCTCTAATTTTGTCTCAGAAGGTTTCTTTGAGCTTTCATCTGCCGGTTTATAGATGTTGTCTAAGTTTGTATCTCTAAACTTTCTTTTGCCAGTTCTTCAGATGGTTTATCTGTTGTATCTACCGGTTCCTTAGTGGTATCCTTCGTCGGTTTCTCTACCTATGAAGGTTTTTCTATGTTCAACTCAACCTCTATAGCCGGTGACTCAGTAGTCACATCTTTCTCCTTATCCTTAGTGGTTTCTTTGTCAACCACAACGTTAACTTCCTGAGTATCTACATTTACTGTATACAAAATTTCTGATTCAGGATTTGTATCTTCTACTGGAGTCTCCATACTCTCAGTGGCTAGTTGATTTTCAGTAGTGTCTATCGGTGGAGTATCTGAAAGAGGTGGGGGCATATTGTCAGTTATTTTTAGGCTTGGTGGTCCACCTACCTTACCTTTCCCCTTATCTCTGTCCTTTTGATATACTTTGATAGTTTTAGGCCTAAGTAATTCTTCCTCTTTTTCTTTTTCCACAAAGAATATATCCCATCCATCTGTTGTTTCCTCAGATACTTCATTTACTCTGCCAGCCATTAGTGCTACATGCCAGTGAGTAGTAGAAAATATTGTCCAATTAGCCTCATTGATTAAGTTGTCTATTTCATCAGGTGAGTTAACTAGATGCACTGCCAGTAATTTTTCAATCTTAATCTTTTTATCCAGTTCAATAATGGCTAATCTTCGAGCTTCAAGTCTCCTATATAGATCATTTGGAATTTCATCAACAATTTGCATAAAAAATTTCTTGTATATATCTAAGTGTAGAATTACATTGTTCTCTATGCTTTCCTTATCATCTGTTGATAGTGTATTGTATATTTTTTTTATGTTCTTCAACTTACCATCCTCTGTAATTTCACTAAGAAGTTTGTCTAGAGGAGTAATAGTCTATTTCACCTTCTTCTTCTTAGAAGTCATTTTCTTCGCCAGAGACCTTGCTGCCTGTTGCTTCTATCTTGTCCTTTTAGGTGTAGGAGAGGGCGTCAGTGAGGGTTTTCTTTTCCTTTCAACCCTTTTAAATACTGCCAGTATATCACTCTCAGAAGAAGTTCCAACCAGTGAAAGATGAGTTTCCGGTTGAGGTGCTTCCAACTCGCTTTCACTTATACCAGTTTGTCTTAGAACATCTTCCTTGATTGACTTTGCCTACTGGGTTCCTTTTTTTACAGTTGCTTTTACTTTCTTAACCCTTTTTCTAGATCGAATTTGACTCTCTATTGTTTCAGCACTACCAAACACTTTTTCTTCCAGTTCCTTTGGAGCTTCAAGGAGGGCTTTTGCATAAGTTTCTATGATGTTGTCATATATTTCATAGCCTATTTCAGTTACCCAAATAGTTCTAGGGATAACTGCCTCCATCTAGATTTCATCTTTCTCGATCACAAAACAAATTTCTCTCTGATACTTATCCACAATAGCTTGTGACAATTTTACTCTAGTCTTCATTCGAGCCTTCAATGCTTGAAAATACTCATTTAGGTTTTTCTCCCTGTTCTCTCCCATAGTGCTTAGTAAATCTAACAGTTGTTTTCCTACTGGTATGTCAAAGCCAAACTCTCTAGCACCAATACTGGGTACTTGTTTGGTTATATACAACATCAAACAAACAAATAAGTTTCCAAATCTGAATGTTCCTTTCTTATCTCTTTTGATCTTACCCAAATTGTCTATCAACTCATCTTTAAGCCATTCACATTTATCTATCCTTGCATTATCATTGACCATATCATAGGCACTTTGATACATAGGCTAGAAACTGAGTTTAACCTATTTGCATGTGTAGCCTTATAACCTAAGATCATACTGATAAATTTGACATTTATATCCTTCACATCGTTTACCCTTATAGATCTCTTATCAAATGTTGCACCAGTTAGGTTTGTCACTATGTCATTTGAGACCTTCTTTGTTCTATCAGGTCGGTTACCGGTGGAAGGTAACCCTGTTACAACTTTTACGACTTCTTTTGTGATTTTATGAATTGAGTCCAACCAAAAAAATTCACCATGTACTTTGCTTAACACAATCCTTATTATATCCTTGGGAAAATACGGAATACTAAGGATTTCGGTAAAACCTAGGGTTTCAATTATCTTATGTTATGGCTTGACATTTCCAGACTTGTCACAAATCATAGTTTTAAACATGTTCTTAATCTCATCATCACCTAATTCCTCAATATGACAATGTACATACATCCTAGGGTCTTCAGCATATACTACTCCTTTAGGGATTTGAGAAAATGCACCTATGCTGTCATCTTTCTTTGCAATTTCAGGGACAAGCTGGAATATGGGTCTAGGGTACTTAATAACCTCAACAATAGTAGGGTTTGCAAAAAATTCAAGAGTGGATGAAGATGCCATAGCTATAAATACCTCAATTTGCCTTAGGGATGAATTCTTTGATGGATTGATTCACTTCTTCGCTTAGAATGCCTTCGCTCAGAAATTTTTGTGCTCTCGAAGATTTGAATGCTCAATGAATGAAAAAGGAGCCAAAACACTTGCTTTATAATGTTATTTTCTCCAACTACCACATTTAATTCTTACCGATTAGGTTACAACTTAACTCATCTTTTGGTATAGAAGTAATTTCAACTTCTTACCATCAACTGAGGGAATAATAGCATGTTTTTCATTATGTTGCTAAACCCCAAAGGATTTTTCTTTAGTTAGATGAAGAGTCTCCTGTCGGTGGAGTGTTTCTTTGTTCTACCGGTGGAGGAGTATTCCCATCAACATTTTGATCTGACTTTCTGATCCACTGCTTTGAGAATTCTTGCTTTACCTCTTCAACCTTTTCTTTACCTTTCAAACTAGGACCTTTGTTATTTGCCGATGATGCCTTACTTCTACAAAATTTAGCAATATGTCCAATCTTGTTATAGGCATAACAAGTCACATTGTTCTTCTAAATAGCTTTCCCATATCCTATGCTAGTTTGTGTTCTGCATTGATTAGATAAGTCTCCAAATCTTCCACAAACATAACATCTTACATTCATTCTGCAATTCTTTGAATTATGACCAACTTTGTTGCATTTAGAACATTGACTGGTGGGTGTATTAGTGTTCTGATAGTTTCTAAATCTACATTGATTTTTTCTATGACCATACTTGTTACAGTTAAAACATTTCCCATTAAATTTGTAAGCAGTAGGTTGACTTACCGGTTTTCTATGACAATGATTGTTTGCAGTACTGAAGCTTTCACCAACTTCAAAGCCAAGGCCATTAGTGTCTCCATTAGGTTTCTGGTTTTTCAGCATGTCATCAAGTTCTTCTGAGCTTTTTTTGAATTTCTCCTTGTGTTCATTTATAGCAACCAGTTCTCTTTCCAGGATTCCTTTCTGTCTCATGACTTCATTTGTGTCATTTTGTGTATGCATCAGATTTGTCTTCAACATATCATTTTCATGACTAAGTCTTGTGTTTTCATTTGCAACATCATTCAGTCTTCTAGTCAAGTCTTCTTCATTTTTCTTTCTATCTTCAATTTCTTTACAAAATCTCATAGTCATATCCTGCATCTCATTCTTTGTTGTACTGCTTTCTTGTCTTAGCTTGTTTACCAGATCATTAAGAGTTTCCTTTTCATCATTCTCATTCTGCATCTTTTCACAAAGTTCTCTTCTCTTATTTCTTGCAATAGTAATATTTTCTTGAAGTGCTTGAATAATATTCTAAGGAGCTTTCAGATCATCCTCAAGTTTGATATTCTTCACCTTTTCTACATCATAGTCTGTAAGAGCTGTTTCCAATTGCTTTCTCAAGTTTTCCATCTCTACCAGTGAGAAGATCTTCCTTAAGCTATTAGGCTTTTGAAAATAGAGGACCAGGCTCTAATACCAATTATTAGGATTCCCAAAGATACTGAGAGGGGGGGGTGAATAAGTATCTAACCGGTATATAAATTTATTTGACTTAAAGAATGAAAAGCATATCAAAATTGTGTACCGGTAAACCAGAAATAATGCAATAACTCAGAACAATAATAATAACATGAGAAGCACACCATAACACAATATTTTAATGAGGAAACCTAGTGTGGGAAAAACCTCGGTGGGATTTGTGACCCATAATATTCGCTTACTGGCCAATAAGGGAATATTACTCTTACATTAGGGGCCTACACATGCAGGAAGGCCAAGTGCCTAGAGTTCACTACTCAAATACAAAAGAAGTCACAACAACTTACAAAATTGGATTATACTAATCCAATGTCTTGTACTACTTTAGATTAGCATCTGCTATGCTAGGTTCAGTACTGGTTTAAGCTCTGCTACATACATAAACCCTTAACCAATAATTCGCATATTAGGTCTACATAATTTCACCTATCACCTTATTAAAAAATGATCTACAATGATCTCATACATATATGAGTCATATTACTGTTAGCATTTGGCATTATAACAGACAATGGAAGATTGTTGGCATTTCAATAAGGATATTGAGAAGGTTGTTGATGATTATGGATATAACTGATTAAGGATGTTTACTATCTTGATATTATTATTTTGTCATTGATGTCAAGAAATTGATTTTCTAATTCAATATGATGTTGCCATATCTTGAGAAGTATGATTTGAAGAGTATAAAGATGTTGGTAAAAGACACAAAAAGTTTATGATGAATAAGAGGATGAATAAGGTATTCAATGGGCAACTATTACCGAGTCAGACAATGATGAGATCATGATGTTTAGATTGTTTTAACATCATACATATGTTGTAAATTGTAAGGTTAATACTATACTATGTTACCAAGCAAAGAATCTAGTCGGTAAACCCTAAGGAACCTAGTTGGTAAACCCTAAGATTATCACTATCGGTTAATGAAGGTAGAATGTCTACCGAGTGAAGTTTAGTATTCATCGAGTTGTAACCGAGCTGTAATAGAATGCATTAAATGTTTACATGCGTTATTTAATAAAGGAAGCTGATGAGTTGGAACTGATTAAATGATTGGTATGCCATAAATAAAGTTTGTTAATGAATCTATGGCAAAGGAAGATCGGCAGGAAGATCTATAGCTCAGATTGAACCGCAATACCTTAGCACAAGTTCCAAGAAATATATGCAATTTCCAAGGTGAGGTAAAACATTTTCAGATCAAAAGATGCATTGAACCTAGACAAGATTGAAGATCTGATGGCTATGATTGATCATGGGAAATGTGATCAAGGAGATTAAGCAGTTAGCTAATTGTTTATAAATAGGGAACTGTTGATAAACAATGCATCTGGGCAAGTGTATGCACAGGGATGCTACATATTGATTACCAAGCACAGAAGCTTGAAGACCTGTTTGAATAATAGAGTATAGAAGCCCAGCAGATGGACAAGATTAGTTCTATGTCTAGATTGTATTGAGCAAATAAGAATCTGCTTTAGCATTTTAGATGTGAAGTTGTAGATAGATTTTTATTACTGTTATTTTGTGAAAGTGATAGAAAATCTCTTAACCGAGTGGAGTTAACAGTCTTATTTGTAAATCCTCTAGCAAAGGTGACATTCTGATTGAGTGTTTGAAATCCTTTAACAAGGTCACTTCTAACAAGGTGAAGATCCTAATAGATCTAAGGGAAATCCCTTAACCGGGTCACATCTAGCAATGTGTTTGTAATCTTTGATAGGATTTGCTTTTAACCGAGCATACTCTAGAAGAGTATATTTCTTAGTGGGTCCGAAATCCCATAGTGGTTTTTCCCTATTTGGGTTTCCACGTAAAATCTGGTGTTATGAGGCTTATGATATTTATATGCTTTTGAGTTTGCATGTTTAGCAGTTTTGGTTATATTATTGAAGTATATGTTACTGAGGTTGAATTTGATGTTTTTATGGAAGATTAAGTTTGTATGATTCACCCCCCTCCCTCTCAACTTGTTGGCTATTGGATCTGTACTTATATTAAGTATCAGAACTATCAATTGTTATCAAAGCTTTGGACTCTGGAAGAAAAGTATTAAGGCACTTGAGTTAAAGATCCAAAGATGTACAAGAGGGATGCACCAAAGCTGAACAAGTCAAGTTTCTCTACATGGTAGAAAAGGATGAAGCTGCACCTATTAGGAGTTGGAGAATGATTTTGTTACACCGAGCACCTATCCATTGACTATGGAAGAGATAAAGGCAAAGAAAGAACATATCCAAGAAATGATTGAAATAACATCTACATTGACCGATTCAAAGTTTAATGACCTAGAAGGCTGCAATGATGCAAAGGCAATGTGGGATAAGGTCATATCAGTATATGGAGCAGATGAACATGTTCAAAGAGAAAAAGTAGATAGTCTAAGAGGACAACTTGAATCTATGAGGATGAATGAAGGTGAGAACATAACTCAGTACAATACAAGACTAAAGGAGATTGTCAATCAAATCAAAGGAGCAGGTGGAACTATTGAAGAAAAGGATATAACAAGTAAGCTGTTAAGAACCCTTCTACCGGCTTATGCAATCCGAGTCTCTACAATCAATGAATTGAGGTCTATACCTAATATGCCGGTTTCTTTAGATGTTACTATTGGTAAGCTACATGCATTTGAGTTAAGTAACTTTGATAACAATGGATCTTCGGTAAATAAAGTTGAATTTGCATTTAGTTCTTTTCATCTTGATGAATCTAACGATTACAATGAAAGAAAGTATAAGTACTCTAAAGGAGATCACAGTGGAGCAAGTGAAAGATTTCATAAGAACATGGAAGAAGTACACAAACTGTATGAGGAAATCAGAAAGCAGGAAGAGTTTGAAGCACTATTAGCCAGAAGGTTACCGAGAGGAAAAGATAAGTACAAAGGAAAGTTAGCCTTGAAATTTTTTAATTGTTATAGAATTGGACATATGGCTTCTAACTGCCCTGACAAAGAATCTACTAAAAAGAGAGATTACCGAGATGACAGACAGAAAGATAATCATTACAGAGGACACTGAGATTTCAGAAGAAGAGATAGAAAGACATGCTTAATAGCTAATGAGGAATCTAACAATGATAAATCAGATGAAACTGATACAAAGGAAGTAGTTTATGTGGCTATCAAAGATGTTTCAGATGAAGAAAGGTATGAAGAAAAATCCCTACTATCTCATTTAAGTAAAAATGATTCTTGGATCATAGATAGTGGATGCTCACATCATATGATAGGAGATAAACACAACTCTGTTATATTAGAAGATTATGATGGAGGCTATGTAAGATTTGGTAATGATGCACCATGTTCGATGAAAGGCAAAGGATCTATAACACTTCTTGACAATGCAAGATGCAATGATGTTTATTGGGTTGAAGGTTTGAAATACAATTTGTTGAGTGTAGCACAGCTAAACAACACAGGTTATCGAATAGAATTTCATAAAGGAATTGTCAAAGTTCATGACAAGCATGGGAAGTTAGCTGCTACTGGGACACAAACAAAAGGTAACACATTTCACCTTGACTCAACTCAGAACAAGTGTTTGTATGCAAAGATAGATGATACTTGGTTATGGCATAAAAGGTTTTGTCATGTAAATTTTGATAATTTGATCAAAATAAGCAAGAAGCACCGAGTAAGAGGTCTACCAAGTCTTGAAAAACCTGAGAATGCTATGTTCTGAGGATGCCAGATGGGTAAGATGACAAGATCAAGCTTTACAAGTAAGTCTTAGACTTTTAAGGGAATTTTAGATCTTGTGCACACTGATCTTTGTGGTCCTATGAAAATTCAAAGTTATTATGGTGATAAATATTTCATATTATTTGTGGATGACTATTCAAGGTTGATGTCAGTAATGTTTTTAAAAGATAAATCAAAATCTTTTCAAATGTTTAAATGGTACAAGGCAAGAGTTGAAAATGGAATAGGAAGACAACTGAAATGTCTTAGATTAGATAGAGGAGGAGAGTTCACATTTGATGAATTCAACTTATACTGCAATGATCATGGTATTAAAAGACAAGTCTCTGCACCGAGAACTCCACAGCAGAATGGAATAGCTGAGAGGAGAAACAGATCTATTGTGGATTGTGCTAGGACACTGATGATTGAAAAGAAAGTGCCACAAACATTTTGGAGAGAAGCAATAAGCACAACAGTTTACACCCTCAACCAAGTACAACTGAAGAAAGGAACTTTGAAGACACCTTATGAAATCTGGTATGACAAGAAACCCAATGTAAGTTATTTTAAAATCTTTGGAAGTAGATGCTATGTTCACAAAGATGATAGAAATGGCAAGTTTGATCAGAAAAGTGAAGAAGGAACATGTCTAGGTTATTCTTCTAGAAGAAAAGCATTTAAATGTCTGATCGAATCATCTAACAAAATAGTAGAAAGTGCAAATGTGAAAATTGATGAATTTGTAGAAAGAAATGATGAAGGAAATTCCAAGGAACTAGAAGACTGTGATAAATTTGTCTATGTTCAACCGACAAGTCTTACCGAGAAGACTGTTGAAGAAAATGAAGAGAATATCCAGTTACCGAGTGATGAAGAAGATCATATAGAGCCTACCGAGCCTGTATTAGCCAAGTATGTCAGAAGACATCATGCACCGAGTTAGATTATAGGAGATAAGGATGATCCAGTGATGACAAGGAACAAATTGAGACAGAACACGTCTGATATCTGAATTTGAACCGAGAATAGTGAAAGAGGCATTTAATAGTGAAGATTGGATAAATGCTATGACAGAAGAGATTGATCAAATCAAGAAGAATGACACATGGACACTAATCCCAAGACCGAAGGACAAAAATGTAATCGATACAAAGTGGATTTTCAGAAACAAGCTAAATGAAAAAGGATATGTCATTCGAAACAAAGCAAGACTAGTTTGCAAAGGTTATGCTCAAGAAGAAGGAATTGATTATGGTGAAACTTTTGCACCTGTGGCTAGACTTGAAGGAGTAAGAACATTGTTGGCATATGTTGCTTTCAAAAACTTCAAGGGATATCAAATGGATGTCAAATCTACATTTATGAATGGAATATTAGAAGAAGAAGTTTTTATTGAACAACTTGAAGGATTTGTTGAAGACAATAATAAAGATCAGGTATGTAAATTGAACAAAGCTTTATATGGTTTGAAACAAGCACCTAGAGCATGGTATGAAAGATTGCACTCTTATTTAATTAAGATTGGTTTTATAAGGACAAGTGAGAACAACAATATGTACCTGAAGAATGATGAAAATGGAATACTGATCTCAGCCATATTTGTTGATGATATTATATTTTGTGGAAATGAATCTTTATGTAAGAACTTTGGAAATGAAATGAGCAAAGAATTTGAGATGTCATTAATCGCTGAGATAAAGTATTTTATAGGTTTACAGATACTGCAAATGAAAAATGAGATTTTCATTACTCAATCCAAGTACATAAAGGAAATCTTGAAGAAATTTGGAATGGTGGATTCAAAACCAGTAAGTACTCCTATGACTACCAACTGTAAATTATCAAAGAATGATGAATTTGCATCTATTGATGAGACACTTTAACGATCCACGATTGGGAAGCTACAATATGTTATTCACAGTAGACCAGACATAGGACATGCAGTAGGTATAGTTGCAAGATTCTCTACAGATCCCAAGGAAACACATATGACAATAATAAAAAGAATTTTTAGATACTTGAAAGGAACTAAGGATTATGGCTTAGTATATCAGAAAGGAAATGATTTTGATTTAACAATTTATACTGATGCTGATTGGGCAGGCAACATTGATGATAGAAAAAGCACAAGTGGAGGAGCTTTCTTTTTAGGAGAAAGACTAGTGAGTTGGCTTAGCAAGAAATAAGGATGCATTTCACAGTCAACAACAAAAGTTGAATATGTTGTTGCAGCATTGAATTGTACTAATATAGCATGGATCAAATAGCTGTTGGAAGGTATAAATGAGAAAGTTACCGAGCTAGTAACTATATTCTGTGACAATACTAGTGCCATTAACATTTCAACAAATCCTGTTATGCACTCTAAGACAAAGCACATCTCTATCAAATATCATTATCTTAGAGAAGAAGCTCAAGAGAAGAAAGTGGTGTTGGAGTATGTTAGCACAAAGGAACAAATAGCATATATCTTCACCAAACCACTACCAAGGGACACTTTTGAATATCTCAAAAGTAAGTTAGGGGTCCTACCCCTATCTTCTACTCACTGACCGAGTTCGGTGAAAGCATCAATCTGATGACTCTATCGAATATCTTTTAGGAGTTGATGTTGATTTACACACTTTAGGAGGTTTTCTAAAGGTGTGTAGGAAACAATATAGGATACCATATAGGGAATAGGAATTGAAGACATAATGCTTTGACCGAGACTCAGTTGATACACAATAGCAGGAAATCACTTCTCAGCGACATAAATTATGTTTTAGTTCTTTACTTTTTGGCATTGTTGTCAAAGGGGGAGAAGACTAATATAAATGGGAGAAGACTAATATAAAAGGGGAGAAGACTAATATAAGGGAGAGAAGACTGATTGAAAAGATTGAAGAAAATAGGAGAAGTCTAATGTATGGGGGAGAGCATTTCAGCATTTTAGAATCACTGCAATCTGAATCTTTTAAGGTCAAATCAATTGATTTTGCCATCAATGCCAAAGGGGGAGATTGTTAGCATTTGGCATTATAACAGACAATGGAAGATTGTTGGCATTTCAATAAGGATATTGAGAAGGTTGTTGATGATTATGGATATAACTGATTAAGGATGTTTACTGTCGTGATATTATTATTTTGTCATTGATGTCAAGAAATTGATTTTCTAATTCAGTATGATGTTTCCATATCTTGAGAAGTATGATTTGAAGAGTATAAAGATGTCAATAAAAGACACAGAAAGTTTATGATGAATAAGAGGATGAATAAGGTATTCAATGGGAAACTATTACCGAGTCAGACAATGATGAGATCATGATGTTTAGATTGTTTTAACATCATACATATGTTGTAAATTGTAAGGTTAATACTATACTATGTTACCAAACAAAGAACCTAGTCGGTAAACCCTAAGGAACCTAGTCGGTAAACCCTAAGGTTATCACTATCGGTTAATGAAGGCGGAATGTCTATCGAGTGAAGTTTAGTATTCACCGAGTTGTAACCGAGCTATAACAGAATGCATTAAATGTTTACATGCATTATTTAATGAAGGAAGTTGATGAGCTAGAACTGATTAAATGATTGATATGTCGTAAATAAAGTTTGTTAATGAATCTATGGCAAAGGAAGATCAACAGGAAGATCTACAACTCAGATTGAACGACAATACCTTAGCACAAGTTCTAAGAAATATATGTAATTTCCAAGGTGAGGTAAAATGTTTTCAGATCGAAAGATGTATTAAACCTGGACAAGATTGAAGATCCGATGGCTGTGATTGATCATGGGAAATGTGATCAAGGAGATTAAGCGGTTAGCTAATTGTTTATAAATAGGGAACTATTGATAAACAATGCATGCAAGCAAGTGTATGCACAGGGATGCTACATAGTGATTACCGAGCACAGAAGCTTGAAGACCTGTTTGAATAATAGAGTATAGAAGCCTAGCAGATGGACAAGATTAGTTCTATGTCTAGATTGTATTGAGCAAATAAGAATCTGCTTTAGCATTTTAGATGTGAAGTTGCAGATAGATTTTTATTACTGTTATTTTGTGAAAGTGACAGAAAATATCTTAACTGAGTGGACTTAACAGTCTTATTTGTAAATCCTCTAGCAAGGTGACATTCTGATTGAGTGTTTGAAATCCTTTATCAAGGTCACTTCTAACAAGGTGAAGATCCTAATAGATCTGAGGGAAATCCCTTAACTGGGTCACATCTAGCAATGTGTTTGTAATCTTTGACAATATTTGCTTTTAACCGAGCATACTCTAGAAGAGTATATTTCTTAGTGGGTCTGAAATCCCATAGTGGTTTTTCCCTATTTGGGTTTCCACGTTAAATCTGGTGTTATGAGGCTTATGATGTTTATATGCTTTTGAGTTTGCATGTTTAGCAGTTTTGGTTATATTACTGAAGTATATGTTACTGAGGTTGAATCTGATGTTTTTATGGAAGATTAAGTTTGTATGATTCATCCCCTCCCTCATCTTGTTGGCTATTGGATCTGTACTTATATTAAGTATCTGAACTATCAATTACAACTCGCCATGTCAGCTTATAATGATTTTACAATTAATTACAAAATACATTTTAAACAAAATTGAAGTCGGCCAAGGTGTCGGTATCCTTCCTTCACTGTCGGTGTTCTATATACCAGTGTAGAGGCAGTCTGTCAATGCCGGTGTCATATGATTGCAAGGTTTCCATCAATGACAAAACCTTCAATCACCTACAATTTCTCATTGGAGTGTGCATTTTCCAACACTTGGTTTGTTACTGTAACCATTATATGTTTGACAAATTCATACTTGTCATTTGGACTAAGGAAATGTTCCAATGAATGAAGCTTCAATTATAATATATCTTTTCAAGGACCACATAATATTACAACATGGCTAGTAGATTCAAATCAAACCGACCAAAAGCCACAACATGCCTCACAATCCCTACTGTATATGTTCTTCTCCTAGAAGAATTGATTGATCTATTTTTTATATTTTAAAATTATCATCTATCCATTAAGATATCCTTACAAAAGTGTTAAAAGATGCCCATGTGCCTACTAACATTTATCCTACCCAATTCCGAGCACCAGTATGTCATCTATCATCCTCTTATCAACTAGCCTTAAATTAAAATGATATGCTACGAAGTGATCCAACCCATAAATTTTTCTCTACACATTGAATTCATCATCATAAAACACAAGGTGAAACGAGCCCTAATGGATATTGGTTCTATCACGCATAATCATTTTGACTGGGAGGCTTGAAATATGAATAGTTTCTCATTTTATTTGTTAGTTGCGTATTTTGTTATGTGTTAATAAAAATCTTGGTATTGTATAGAAATTTAAAAGAAAGTAGAATCTAATCAAAACACTATATTTTATTTGATGTTATCAAGAATTTTGACTAGTTTTCTTCATAATGTGTATCTTGTATAGTTTATCTTAATAATATCTTTCTTGTATCCTATAGCAATTTTGGAAGAATTATCATAACTTTCATTTGAATTGTTGGACCTTTCTATAAATTGGAGGAAAGTCTGTAACAATGATATCAAGAGACTGATGAGAGTGATTGGATTCATTACAAGGTAAGGGCAGCCTTTGCCATGTTTGTCTTCCTTAAATTATGGTTGGTGTCTATTAAGTTGTTGTCTTGTAAGGGTGTTTTGAAGATTGAGAAGAGACTTTTGATGGGTATTAATCCCATTGTTGTCAAGTATGCCTGATTGGAATTGAATGTTTCCAAGGTTTTTGTGCATTAGAGGGCAAATGATTCCTGAGATTGTTACTTCAATTAAATAATTACTGAAAATTTTGAATTGCTTGCTTGTAAATGAATTCTTTAAATAAAAGGTTACTTTATTATAAGTATGATTTCTTAATTGATATTACTCTAAAAACACCCGATTAAATTATCTTCAAATAATAGTAGACCAGTGCCTTCACCCTTGACATAATGTTGTAGTTAGTCTTACTGAATTTAATTTTCCTCTGAAAGACCAATAAGGTATAATGAATCTTGACATCCAATCCTTCAAACTGATAATCAAATTGAAACTTAAACCAAACTATAATAAAATAGGATAACACATTGAAACAATCTAAATGAATAGATTTATCATAGGTAACTAATCAAAAAATAAAAAAGATAAATACCGTCAGAGATGAAAAACACTTGATCTTTGTATTGAAATAAACATAAGATAATCAACTGATTACATATAGCACAATGTCTTTTCACTAGTTTGGTATTTCCAGAAAATAAACCACGAGAGTATTGTATATAATTACATCTCCAAATCTATCTCTCCTTTCATCAAAAGATCCTCTATATATACAAATGAGGATTTAGTTTCAAAATGAAAGGGCATACCCCTTCAATCATAATTACACTAACTAATATCTTAACTAAAACAAACCAACTAACTGACCCTAACACAACTACCAACATAGCAAATATATTACATAATACTTTAAAAGAAAACAATTTGAAACATTTAGAACAAGAGCTAATTTCCAAGCACTTCGCCATAGTTCTTAATATGCTCCAAATACTTTTCCGACTTATAGGTATTCACATCATAAATCACATCCCTAGCAATGATCTCCAATGTGACAAACCACTCCATTTGTGTAGTGGTTTCCTTTAGTTCTATTCAATCTGTCTAGGAAGCATCAAGTGAAACACTAAGGAGACTCTAACATTTAGCAATCCATTTATCCTTATCCTTAATTTTACCTTTCTGGTCAACTAGCATAGGAATACCATGTTGGATTATATCTTTACACTCATCATATTCATTTTGTAATTATGCATCAAATTTATCATGCTTTGCAAGTAGCCTTTCAATTTTCTCAATCTCTTTGGCATCTTCTCCCTCCAAATTCTTCTCATGCAGATTAAACCCCAGTCTATTTTTGATCCTGTTATGTGATCCTACACATTTTTTTGAAACATAACCCAAAAGTCTTCCAAGTGACCCTACAACTTTTCAAATCTTTTTTTCAATAAGAAAGAAGCAGTATAAATTCTTACACTTTGCATATGTTTGAGAATTCTTTGATTTTTCTTCTATAATTCCTCACATTTCTTCTTCCATTATGAATTTTTAGGAGAAAGAAACATGGGTTCAGACTATCAACTTCTTCTGATGGCCTCCTCATACATAGCTTTGTACTGATTCCTTTCCCTTACCACTCTAACCATTTGTGCCCTGTTGAATTTCAAAATATCGACTCCTATATCTGCTAAGACAATAGGATCAATTTCTCCCACCTTTAATTTCATCACGTGTCCAAAATCCCTATCCACATCAATGATTATTGGTCTCTTGTTTGGTGGATACAGTGCCCATAGAATTAGTTCTTCCTCATCTAGATTAAACCTTGCCCCAATAAAAATGTCATTAACTCCCTGAATATCTAATTTGAATTCCTTATTATCAGAGTGCAATAAACTATCAAACATAAAAGAGGCACTCAAGTCCCATCCTAGAAAAAGAATTACTTAGGCCTCTATTAGTAATTGTCTCCCTCTTTGTGGAATCATTATCACCAATTCTGCTTCTATATCCTCTTTTAGTTTCTTCGATAATTTTACCTCATTTTTAGGTGTCACATTTTTGATAGACTCCCTCAGCCTTTTGCCTTTGAAATTATAAAGAAAAGACTTAAATTCTTTGATTTAATAAATACATCATCTACCACAAAAGCAGCATGTCCATCCAATCTTGCATCTTTATAAATTTCCATTTTAGTTACAATTTGATCATCTTCATTGAACTCTTCTTCCACATCTTTTGCCTGTGACGTAGAAATGGGTTTAGTGTCTTCTGGTTCATTTTCTGACATTTCTTCTTCTGACTCCATCTCTATTAACCTCTGTATTTTCTCCTCCAATTATTTGTTTAGGTTATCAATCACTTCTTGAGCCTCTGCATCTTCCATGTTCCTAAATATATCTTCCACTTCTAGATTCACATGCAAATAATTACCTAGATATTGCTTTTTCTTGCAGCAGTGGATATATCCTTCTGGATGATTATTCTTTCTTGCAAAATGTTTGAATAAATTAAATTCTTCTATTAATTTCTTGTCAATTACATCATAGGCTTTTGTTGAAATAATTGTGAAATCTCCAAAGTTGAGAGTACCTGGCAAGAAATCTTGCTTACGTAGATCCCCAAAGTTTTTAGCATTTGAGACACTCAATTGTCCAACAATCTCCAAGTATGCTATTTGGTCGGGAACACATTTTGTTAACATATAGGGAGTTTCTTCAAACCTATATATCCTGAAACATGTGAAGTTCTTATAGACATACCAATCTCCCCAGTTATGATTCACTATCTTTCTGTGATCAAAATATTTAGGTCTTAAAAATCTTTTAATATCATTTGAGATTGATCCATCAAAAGGAAATCCATACATCCGATAAATTGGCTTTACTATCCATTCCTCAAATTTGATATAATTTGATCTTGTGTAACAAGAATCCCAAACAAAAGTACATAATTGAAGAGGTTGTTCCTCCCCTTGCCTATTTCTAACGTTAAGCCTCAATTTGTAGGGTCACATACCCCTAAAATGTCCATATAATAAGATTAAATGCATCAATAATGAGGAAAACTTAAAATTAGGGAAATTATTATCCCCGAGGTTCAAAAAACCCTCATGCAATCTCTCCACCAAATATGACGCATAATCAAATGACCTGGGTTCATACATTTGAATGTCTGAAGCTAAAACTAATGGCCCAATACTCATGAGGTCTGGAACCTCAATGCCTCCCAACTTCCCACAAGACATATAGGTGTACTGAAGGTAATATCTAAACAAATCAATGTTAAATGGTGGCTCATCTTGTTTTGTAATTTCTTCCGCTTCTTCTTTATGGACAACTAGTTTCCACCCAAGGTATGTAGTGTCCATTCTTTGATATTCCTCTTCCAATTACCCAAAAGATAGAGGTTTATCAAAACAACAATCTAGGTTGAACAATTCATTTATAGTGTTTATTGAAAACGTTATGAAGGATTCTCCATTTTGAGTCTAAATGTATCTACCTGCAAAATTATAATTTCTTACTAGAATCTCTAAAACTTTCAAATTTACAAAAACATTAGGGACAATTAGCTTACCCAGATTTGTAACCCAGGGGTTGTAGAGTGGAACCTCTCTATTTTTCCTAAGTAATGGAATAAAAAAAATTCATAACCCCTTACCCTAGTCCAAACATTCTTGACATCCTTGTATCTATCTTCCAATTGATCCCGACAAGGTAGATGTTGTTTTGATCTTCTAGACTTAGGGCCAGGTGCTTTCATTTTATCAATCATATCCTAGTTCAATTTTCTAACTAGGTTGTCTTCTCCTATTTTGGATTTATTGGATCCTGACTCCAAACTCTTGGCTAATCTCCTTTTCCCTGTAGAACTAGATGCCTCCATTTCTGCAACTACAATTTCTTATTTTACCCTTTACAAATTAGAAGTCTCTATTGTACCAATTTCCTTCAGTGTGTGAGATTTATATTAGGAAACTTCAATTATATAAAAAATGTATTCAATGCCAAACTCATAATGATTAGTATCCCATACATTGGCTTCATGTGAACCCAATGCAAGCATTTAATAAGAGTCCTCTGCTTCAGTTTTGAAATTTGATTTGACAATGACTCATAGTCACAGGTCTCCCCGATGTAATTTTATTTTGGCACCATCAGCATAACTCTCTCCCTTTCTTCAATACAAGATTACTTGTTGATTGACATATGTTGGTCCAATGATTTTTACATCCTCCTACTTTCTTCTTACTCATCGGGATAACATAAGTTGATGACCTCTCTTCCTGCTGATTGGTGTGAGTTATCCTGCTAGTCTCATCGAGCATCGGGATAGTTTAAAATGTGTTCAAGCGATGGGCATAATTTACTCGATGTCTTTTCCCTCAGTGTAGCTCCTCTAGATACGTTATGTCTCCTCAGCATAAGCTTTGCCAACATTCTCATTGGGAATAGTCTTACTGATAGCCTCATCGGCTATCAGCAAGACATGATTTCTCCATTGCCGCTTGTGTGTGTTCTGCTGATGGACTCCATCGATGTATTATATCCCGATCACATGCTTCTACTTATCTTAAGTGTTACCATTGGGTTGACTTTTGCTGATAGTGCAAATTTTAATTTTTTTGTAACTTTTTTTTTCCTTATGAATATAAATGTTTATAATCTGTTTAATGGGTTCAATATAAACTGAACAAAACCTCTAACACAAAAATGGACTCCACTATTCCTAGTTATTCTTTAAGATACTTTTGAAGCATATATTTTGGCAAAATTTGTCAAAGTGAAAGCTCATCCTTATCTACCATCTAATAACAACACATGTTTTTGCTTCAAAGGAATCTTGAAAACCATTTGATAAGTAGCCACAATCATATTTGCATTTTTATCACTCCAAGAAATGTTTGATAAGCTTTCTATCCTCCAATCTGCACCTTGAGAGGATCTATGTCTACCTTGTCTCATCTTAGTGCCACCTTCAAGCTGCCCAACTAATGGTTGGTTTACAGGAGCCAAATCACAGATGGATGTGAGTTGGTCACTTCAAGCTCCTTTAAATGTAGCTACTCTTGACTTATTGCTTGGCCTAGTTTTCAAACTCTAGAGAATCCTAGTAATGTAGAGAGGCTATAGGATCCCTCAAATCTTTGTGAACCTTCTTGAACTTATCACTACTTTGATCTTATCAGAGCGATTTGATATTTTTTGTAATATAGTTGTTGCTCTTGTGACCTATCAATGACTATTGTTCATGATGTTACTGTGTTGAATATTTAATGGTTTTGGTTCATTTTGCAATTTTTCTATGTTTAAGTATTTCAATTTGGTATATTATACTGAAACATCATTTTATAAATAACATTTCAAGTTCTTTATAACTAGTTCTAAGAAGCCTTTTGTACTTGCGACATCTTTTTTCTTAGTTTGTGAAGGTTATAGATCAAAGTTTCCATAAACCATTTTTTTTTTCTTGTGAAGAAAGGCCATGTCAGATAATATCGGCAAAGAACAAAATAAGGAGACAATTGCTAAATTGTGGTCTCATTTGAAAAGAAAAGGTGATGGAAAATGTTATTGTCCCTACAAAAATTGTAAGGGCTTAAAGACTACAAGACTTCTAATCACAACAACTGAGAAAAATTGTAGGCAAGATGGTCACATTGAAGGGGGTATGATTATCATCCATTGGTAAGTTGTTCATTATATCATTTTAACAATTTTTTTTTTTGATAGGTAATGGGCCAAATCCGATGAGGTGTACACACCTTATCCCCTTTGGGATTTGAACTTGTGACGTCTCTTTTAAGAACATTGGTTCTCTACCACTAGGCCAGCTTAGGTTGTACATCATTTTAGCGATTTATATACTTAAGAAATCACTTGATGATGAGATCATGATCATGGTTTATTTATGTTGATCATTTTTATATAGGTGGAGAGCCCCAGGGCACATGATATGGGCTGCCACAACTCGAAGAATGTGGTTTTCCAAGTGGAGGAACATGGAGGTGTGAATATTGAAGCAAAAGATAATGATCGTATGGAAGAAGATGATCATGGGCCAGAAAACATAATTGAAGATGATGGCACAAATACATTGATCCACAACACTTTTAGTGCTAGCACAACTAATCATGATTATCAAGATGACTTTGATGTTGTTCATGATGCACCTCTACTTTAGAAGGCATATGAGTCCCTTTGCGAAGGCTCCCAAACAACTATTCTCTCTGTTGTATTGTTGTTGGTGAACTTGAAGGTTATGAATAATTTATCCAACATAACAATCTCACGTATGTCATATATGTCATCTTTTTTCATCTATTTTGGTTGTTATTTAATTATAGTTAATAAAGGGTGAAACATGCACCATTAAGATTCTTTATATTAACAAATTATATTTTTGGTTGTAGATTGATAGGTGAGTTTTTGTTACCACCATCAAATATTCTACCTCGATCATACCGAGAATTATTTGCCATTATGAAATATATTGGAATGGAGTGTCAAGCAATAGATGCATGTCCCAATGATCATATTATATATCATAAACAACATGAATTTGCAACAAAATGCCCTAAATGTCACATGAGTAGATATCAAATAGATCAACAAACAAAAAAGGTACCATGCAAGGTTGTTCATTATATTCCCATTATTCCATGTTTGCAACGATTATTTAGGTGTGAAAGCTTGGTGCAATTTATGGATTACCATGCATGCAATAGAAGTCGAGATAGTATTATTCGAATGCCTACAGATGGTTCTATATTTATGGACATAGACAAAAAGTGGCCACACTTTAAAGAAGAACCTCATAATCTTAGGCTTTCATTGGCAACTGACGGTGTCAATCCATTTAGAGAGATGAGATCTGCTTACTTGGTGTGACCTATTTTTGTTATCAACAACAACATTCCTCCATGGATGTCAGTAAAGAGGGAACATATAATGTTGGCAATGATTGTTCCAAGTATTTTTTCATTTAATAGTCATCCACATTAAATTATAAATATTGCAGCAAAATGGTCCTAATAATTATGTAATGTTTTTGTTCATTCAACTAAGTACCAAGTTAAAGATATTAATGTATATATTGAGCCTCTTATCGACAAGTTGATGGAGTTATGGAATGGTGTCACTATGTATGATGTCTCTAGACCAATAGGACAAAGACAATTTCAATTCCATGCAATGCTTGTATGGACAATTCATGATGCCCTAGGGCTAGCACATTTTTGTGGTATGTTATAGTGATCAACTTGCACATAATTATAAATATAAAAAATTATCATATTTAATCCATTTATACATGATCTTGTAGGTCTTCAAACAAATGGAAAATTTGCATGTCCAGTTTGTGGTCCAAAGATGAAATCTTGTTATTCAAAAAGTTTAGGAAAGTAGGTATTTGATGAGTATACGCACTTCCTCCACAAAAATCATAAGTATCAAAATACTGAAAACCATCTTTTCAATGGGAAAGAAGAGACTACATCAAAGCCACGAAAAATGACACCTCACCTATAGAAGTTGGAATATAATAGAATTAATTGTCAAGGTAATGTCATTCCATCTAATGGTTTATGTTTGGAATTAATATTTTTATATTGTGTTTTGTTTACTGATGATGTAATTGATGATGATCATCGTTGTTAACTTTTTTAGCATATTATATGCCTCGTGAAGGTCATCAAGGCATTAATGACCACCTTCCAAAGGGACTAAAGGGTTATCCCAGACAATTTAGTAGATTTCCCTACTACGAGAAGCTACAAATTGTGCATTTATTTGATACTATGCATATTGGAAAGAATATAACAGAGACATTATGGAAAATATTGGATGGAAGATGTGACAAAGAAAAAAAAAATCAAAATTGGTAGTGACATTTAGGAATCCAATCATGCAATGAAAAATGTCATTCAATCAAATAGTGATGGATACTAGATTAATATAAGTTCCCTTCATTGGTTATTAATGGAGAAGCAAAGCAATGCTATAAAGGAATTCATATGAAAAATTTAATTTCCCACAGGATTTGCTGCAAACATTAACAATCTCATAACAAAGAAAAGTGAATTTGGGTCAGGGATGAAAACGCATGATTGACATACCTTCATTAAGGTAATTCATGTTCTTGTGTATTTACTATATATTTGTATACTGCATGTACTTTTCATTGTATTAAGTTAGAAAAAAATGAAAAGAGATAATTTTATAATTGTTGCAGTACATTCTACCTCTTTCTCTCCCAGACCACTTTGACAATAATGTCAAGCAAGTTATATATGATCTTGGAAAATACATGAGGTAAGTAGTGACATTTGTTCAATTTGTAGTGATATTACTTGTTATGTAATATATTGTATATTATTTTGTAAAGTCTCGTTAATATATTTGCATCTTAAATCTCTTGTAGGTAGTTGTCATCTAAAGAAAACCAAAAAGAAGATAAAAAATATTGGAAGGGAACAATTCCTTGTCTAATGTGTGAAATGCAAAAGTGTCTACCTTCAACTTTTTTCAATGCACAAGAACACTACCTCATACACCAAGTTGAGGAGATTGAATTGTGTGGGCCTATACACACAAGGTCAATGTGGATGGTTAAGAGACACTTGAAATTTTTCAAGTCTTTGGTTCGACAAAGAGCACATCCCGAGGGTTCTATGGTGGAGGGATATATGGTATACCAGACTATGGTGTACATTATTGAATACCTTCCTAAGTTCACGACAAATATCCATGTAGATTACATTTGGGATCCCAACTCAATTACAAGTTTTGAAGGGCAATACCTGATGGGGAAAAGAAGAATGAGGAAAGTGTGAGGTAATTATTCGATATTGCAGTTATTTTTATATATATTGCAGTTAATTTATTCATAATCTTTAATATACTTCAGTTGTAAATTTCTAGCTATTTTTTGTACAGTTTCTTGAGAGTGGGATGGACTACATTTGTATGTTACAAACTATCTTGATTGGATGACGGTATGGATTCAACAATGTCAACAATCTGGTCGCGCATTAACATGGGATGGTGTGGCTTCATTGGTTAAAGAAGCTCACCGCAATGGAGATTCCAGTGTTACACAAGGGGAAATTGCTTTAGCATATGGTTTAAGAGATAAACATGTATGTATAAATATATTAATCACCCTTATTTAATTTTCTTCCAATTGTAATGATATACATATTATATATGTTTGATATTTTTGTAGGTGAAACAACACAAGGCTATGTGGTGCAATGGTCATAAATTTTGCACCAAAAATTTGGATGACACGAAGAAAATTTATGATTTTGGAATAAGTGCAATATTTTAGGTGACTAATGTTTCATCTAAAAGCGACATAAATCCTCAAGTCTCAACAAATCGATACTATGGGATTTTGGATGATATAATTGAGTGTGACTTTAGGTCCTTCAAATTGGTTTTTTTCGTCATCTAATGGTACAGGCTACAATTGAATGAAAATGATCCTAATATAACTGTTATTGAATATGATAATAGATTTACAATGGTTAATACAAGGTCGTTTGAGTGAGCTGGAAATGAGCCCTATGTTCTTCCAAGCCAATTTGAGCAGGTATTTTACTCAGAGGCTTCTCATAAACTGAGTTGGTCATTTGTTGTTAGACATGATCCAAGAGGAAGGTTGGTAAAGTATAATGTGATGGAAGAAGAAGATACCGAAGAAGTAGAAGATGATGTAGATGATGATCATGATCGATAATTTGTTGATGATGTTCCTGACGGAAATGTTCATGAAGAAGAATAAGATGATGATAATGATGATGATGATGATGTTGTTGTTGTTGTTGTTGTTGATGATGATGATGATGATGATGATGATGATGATGATGATGATGATGATGATGATGATGATGATGATGATGATGATGATGATGATGATGGCGATGATGGTGGCGATGGTCATGATGATGAGTTGGATGAAGAAGAAGATCAATGACATGAATGAAATGTATTGGTATGTGATTAGAATATTATTTATTTGATATTGATTTCTTGATAGAAATTTATTTCACTTATATTTGAAGTTTGTGGTTATTTATTGAATGTGGACTGTTTATTAGCTATGTGATGGATGGTGATTTATGATACATATGTGATGGATTACGACATATACGATGGATTACAACATGTTTATGATAATACATATGTTTCTATTATTACTCATATATTTTATGTATTTATTGTTCATCAAATTGCAAATGTAATGCTTAGGATGCTCAACCATTTTGTTGAGGACCTTGCACTTTCTAGATAAATGAAAGGTAAGGAAAAAATAAATAAACAATGATATT
Organism: Cryptomeria japonica; assembly: GCF_030272615.1. Lineage (NCBI taxonomy): Eukaryota > Viridiplantae > Streptophyta > Pinopsida > Cupressales > Cupressaceae > Cryptomeria > Cryptomeria japonica. Next base: position 224,505,929 of record NC_081412.1, read on the forward strand.
TATGATGTCTGCATATTGTTCATGTTGTCTAGAAGTATGTGTTTTTTAGCATATGTATTATGTAATACTTATGATGCTCAATTGTTGGTGCTGATTATATGTATATATTTTGTTTGATTCTGTCATCCTTGGTGGAAATAGGTAATTGACTATAGACATCGTCAACCCTTTTGTTGAGGACCCTGCACTTTCTAGATAAATGAAAGGTAAGGAAAAAAAAAATACAATGATTATGATGTTTGCATACTGTTCATGTTTTCTACTATGTAATTTTTAGCATACGTATCATGTAATTTTTAGCATACATAAGATAAATGAATTACATATGTAGGAACCTGAACCCCTTTGCCAAGGATCTTGTACAGTGTCATGGAATGACAAATAAAAGTCAATACACCCTATAGAAACCATTTATTAATAGCTTGTTTTCTCTTTAATAATAAGCTAGGTTTTAACAACAATATTTTGTCAAAAATTTGATTTTTTTCTCATCGAAACCACATGTTATAGCTCATTCCACCTTCTCGGCCCTCCTATATGCAAAAAATCTAATACAATTATCAACACTTGAGGCCCTAGTTGGGATAATTCAAATTTTAATGTCAACATAAACTTTAGGTCGGACTTCTTCATTTGATGGAGTGTAGGTACCACCAAATAGGTATTTGTCATATTTTTCTTCCTCGAGCGAGGGAAATTATGGAAGAGGAGATGAAAGTGAGACATGTAGTGTGTCTAAAAGAGGGAGATCAACTAGAGGTCAAAATATTAGGAGAAAATTCAATAAATGCATGCAATTTTTTCTACTCAAGAGGGGTCATGTTCTTATGATGATGAGAGCATAGGCAACATTGAGGTGCTCTTGAGGTACAAACATCTATAGAAACAATGGGTACCCAAGGAACTTCCTCTAATAAATAGTGATTTTTGTGTTAACGAGAGGATATATTGCATAGCACCATCGTCATTATATGGTTTGGGCCTATTTTCCATGGACAACATAAAGGTTCGGTACAATAAAGTTGCTGAATTGATGGAGTATGTTGGACCTTGTTACAATTATAAAAATTAGATGCAGATTGTTTCATATAAAAAAGGTATGTGTAGGTATGCACTCTCAGTGAATTATATATAATGGAAAGATAATGATCAAATTAAAAGAGTGGCTATTTACATTGATGGAAGGCCAAAAACAACTGGGAATATTGTAGGTTTTATAAATAGTACATGACCTAGGTCAACTAATAAGAAACCCAATTGCATATTTGAGGCATGCGAGGGAAATTATGTATTTGTTGTTGGCATTACACACTCCAATGAGAAATTGAAGGTGATTAAAGGTATTGTCATTGATTGCAACCTTGCAATCCTATGGCACCGACAGGCACCGACACCAGCTGACTCTACACCGGCAAATAGTTCACCGGCAGCAACAAAGATGATTACCGGCACCCCAGCCGACATGATTTTAATTATTGTATATTGTATTTATTTATAATATCTTTTTGTAAGCCAAAAAGGTGTATTTTAATAAGACTCATATATAAGTACAAGATCTGGTAGATCATTTAAGATGCAGACATGGGAAGATTATTACAGAAGTAACATGTGAATATTAAGGCAGTTTTTGGAGTAAGGTTTATGGTTAATGTATGAGCTTAAACTGGTACTGAACCTGGCATAGCAAATGCTGAACTAAAGTGGTACATTATATTGGATTTGTATAATCCATTTTGTAAGTTAGTGAGACTTCCTTTTGTAATTAAGCAGTGAACTTTAGAAAGTTGGCCTTCTTGCATGTGCAGGCCCCTATTGTACGTAATATCCATTCATTGGCCAGTGAGTGAATATTGTGGGTTACAAATCCCACCGAGATTTTTCCCACATCGGGTTTCCTCGTTAAAAATATTGTGTTATGGTATGCTTTCTATTTTGTGCTTATTGTTCATATTTACTGCATTAATTCTTGTTTACCGGTACACTGTTTTGGAATGCAATTTATTTAATAAGGTCAGAAAATCTGTTAACTGGCAAGATACTGATCCACACCCCCTCTAAGTATCTTTGGGAATCCTAACAATTGGTATCAGAGCATGGTCCTATTTTTTCAAAAGCCTAACAACTTGAGGGAGATTTCGACACCGATACAGATGGATAACTTGAGAAAGCAATTGGAAACAACTCTTGCAAATTATGATGCAGAAAAGTTGACGAATATCAAACTTGAATATGATCTAAAGGCTGCATAGGAAATCATTCAAGGACTTTAGGAGAATCTTACTATTGCTAGAAACAAAAGAAGAGAACTTCATGAGAAGATACAAAATGATGATGATGAAAAGGAAAATCTTAATGATCTTGTAAGCAAGATGAAGCAAGAAAACATGACCTTGAGGAATGAGATGCAAGATATGACTATGAGATTTTGTAAAGACATTGAAGACAGAAAGAAAAATGAAGATGACTTGGCTAGGAGAATCAATGATGCTGGAAATGAAAATCTAAGACTCAGTCATGAAAATGATATGTTAAAGATAGATTTGATTCACTTGGAACATGATAAAATTGAACTCATGAGAGAGAAAGATTTCTTGGAAAATGAGTTGGCTACTGCAAATCAACATAAAGATAAATTCAAGAAAATTTCAGAGGAACTTGATGATATGTTGAAAAATCAAAAACCTAATGGAGATACTAATGGACTTGGCTTTGAAGTTGGTGAAAGCTCCGATACTACAAACAATCATGATCACAGTAAACCGATAAGACAACCTAATGCCTACAAATTTAATGGGAAATGCTTTAACTATAACAAGTATGGCCATAAAGCAAATCAGTGTAGATCTAGAAACTATCAGAACACTAATGCACCCACCAGTCAATGTTCAAAATGCAACAAAATTGGACATAATTCAGAAAATTGTAGAATGAATGTAAGATGTTATGTTTTTGGAAGATTTGGACACTTATCTAATCAATGCAGAACACATACTAGCATAGGATATGGAAAAGCTATTTAGAAAAATAATGTGACTTGTTATGCTTGTAATAAGATTGGACATATTGCAAAATTTTGTAGAAGCAAGGCATCACCGACAAATAACAAAGGACCTAGTTTGAAAGGTAAAGAGAAGGTTGATGAGGTAAATCAAGAATTTTGAAAACAATGGATTACAAAGATAGATTAGAATGTTGATGAGGTTATTCCTTCACTAGTAGAATAGAGTATCACTCCATCGACAAGAGATTCTTCATCTAACTAAAAATAAATCTCTCGGGGGTATGACAACTAATTGAAAATAATGCTAGTTTACCCTCAATTGATGGTAAGAAGATGAATTGCTTCTTTACCGGTAGACGAGTTAAGTTTTCACTTAACTGATAGACATTTATTATGGTAGTTGAAGGAAATGACATTAGAACGCAAGTGTTTTTCACTCTTTTTCACTCACCGAGAATTCAAATTTCCTAAGAGCACAAAAAACCCAAGTGAAGGCATCCACAATGAGAAGTGAAGCAAAATATTTCAAGCATTCAAACCTAAAGGCAGATGAAAACATAATTGAGACATATGCTAAAGCCCTACTTGAAGCCCCTAGAGAATCTGAAGAGGAAATATTGGGAAATGCTGAAACCATTGAGAGAAAGGTACAGACCCTTAAATGAAGGAAGAAAAGAGAACAATCTATCAAAAAAGAAACAAAACAAGCCAAAGAGATCAAGGAAAACATATTGAATATCACTGGTATTAAGGAAAGTGACCTAGAAGGGATACAACCTGAAGCTCATCTTTCACTGGTTGGAACTTCATCTAATAGTGAAATCCCAGCTGAGTTTAAGAGAGTAGAAAGGAAAAGAAAACCTTCATTGGCACCCTCTCCTGCACCAAAGAGAACAAGAAGGAAACAATAGGCAGTAAGGCCCCCAACAAAGAAAATGACACCAAGGAAGAAGAAGGAAAAATAGGTTATTCCTCCTTTAGACAATCTTTCGAATGAAATAATAGATGAAGGAAACTTGTCTAATGTCAGTAAAATGTATGATACTTTTACTAATGAAGAAAAAGAAAGTATAGAAAACAATATCATTCTACACTTAGACATTTGCAAGAAATTTTTGATAGAAGTTGTAGATGATTTACTGAGTGACTTGTATAGGAGACTTGATGCAAAGAGGCTAGCTATTATGGAATTGGATAAGAAAATAAAAGTTAAAAAGCTACTTGTTGTACACCCAGTTAAATCAGTAGAAGAAATTGATGAGTTAATAAGTGAGGCAAATAGGACAGTATTTTCTAGTGGTCACCGACATGTAGGTTTAATGGCTGGAAGAGTGAATGAAATCTTTGAAGAGACAGTTGATAAATGGGATATCTTCTTTGTGGAGAAATAAAGCAAGAAGAGCTCAAATGACCCAAAAATTTTAGAGTTTACCAAAAGGAAAAGGATAAAGGTAAAGGCAAGGTAGGCGGACCTCCAAGCATAAAAGTGATAGACAACTTGCCACCACCTTCTTCTGATACTCCACCAATCAAGACTGTTGATACACCACCGACTAATGATAATGTTGAGTTGGAATCAACACATGAGGACACCAATCCTAATTCAAAAGTTTTATATACTATGAACATTGATACACAAGAGGTAAATATTATGGTTGATAAGGAAAACACTGGTGAAAAGAAAGATGTGGCTATTGAGCCACCGACTGAGAATATTGTAGTGGAAACACATGCAGAGCATACAGTTGAAAATATTGAAATTGGGGTTGAGACACAAACTAAACAATCAGTTGATCCCTTGGCTTCTGGAATGGTGTCTCATACCACTAGTGCACACATTGAAAAACCCACAGAGTTAGAGATGCCAGCAGTGGACAGTTTAGAGGTACATACTGAGAAACTGATAGTGAATACTGAGACAACATCAGAGAAACTGGCAGTAGAAAGCACAGAGAAACAAACTGAGGTACACATTGAGAAACGGGAAGAGAAAAAGGTTGAGGTACAGGTTCAAACTGAGACAATGCCACTGACAACTACTAAGAAACCCAAGCCTTTACTAGTTGAGATTTAGACACAAACTGACCTATTAGAGGTCAACACAAGAAAAGAGGTCACTCACACCAGCAAAATGTAGATTGTTAAGGTAGTTAGACAATCATCTGGTTCTTCCATGACATAATTAAAACCAACTAATGTGACAGAGGTACTATTGGAATCCATCAAGAAAATAACAGATTGTAATGCACTTGCATACAAGGCTATTGATGATACAATTCATTTATTAAAATTGATTGCACCCAAGTGAAATGTGGACAATAAAGATTCTTTGAGACAATTAGACACATTGTCTAAGTATATCACTAGAAACCTATTAATAGTTGATCAGATTAATGAGGAAACATTTAGTGAGAAAATGAACAGAGAAAAGGAAAAATTATTTGATGAGACAATAAAGAAGTGCATGGGACACATTGATACCCTTTTACCAGCACTTAACAAAACAATAATGGAATTTAAAGAGTTGTACAGAGACACATGCAAGATTGATACTTTGACAATGGATATAGACAAGAAAATTAGTAAAGCATAGAAAGAAATAAATGATATTGCTGATAATCTCATCGGTTCATCAGAACCAATATCGGTTATAGAATAGAAGATAGCAGGTTATGAGGAGAAAACTGAAAAATTTGAAAAAGAGAAGGAAAGAATAAAATTCAAGGCAAAAGAGCTTAAATGTAGACTTGGTCTGAAACTTGACAACCTCATCTCTTTGAGGAAAGAGAAATCAGAGGCACTTGTTCCAGGACTAAAGACACCAGAAGAGCAAATGCACATCCTCAGCGGTACAATTTAAAGGACTAAGGCAACATTGAAGGATAGTAACATGTTCACTGAGAGCCTCAATTTTCTATTGGCAAATCTATTTCAAATTGTAACCAACTTGTTACAGGGTTCTAGTTGAGAACTACACTTAGTTGACATTTTTGACAACCTTTGTCATTGATGCCAAAGGGGGAGTAGTAGAGATGAGAAAAATGATGGACAAAAGAGATCATCTGCTCAGGGGGAGCACATGTTTTGGTGAGATTTTTGGACTTCAATTTTGGATATAATTTTTTGAATTTTTCTCATGGGTGTTGCCATCAATGCCAAAGGGGGAGATTGTTGACATTACACACTCCAATGATAAATTGAAGGTGATTGAAGGTATTGTCATTAATGAAAACCTTGCAATCCTATGGCACCGGCAAGCATCGACACCGATAGACTCTACACTAGTAGATAGTTCACCGACAACAACAAAGATGATTACCGACACCCCTGTCGACAGGATTTTAATTATTGTATATTGTATTTATTTGTAATATCTTTTTGCAAGCCGACAAGGTGTATTGTAATAAGACTCATATATAAGTATGAGATCTTGTAGATCATTTAAGATGCGGACATGGGAAGATTATTGTAGAAGTAACATGCGAATATTAAGGCAGATTTCGGAGTAAGGTTTATGGTTATTGTATGATCTTAAACCGGTACTGAACCTAGCACAGAAGATGATGAACTAAAGTAGTACATTATATTGGATTTGCATAATCAATTTTGTAAGTCATTAAGACTTCCTTTTGTAATTAAGCAGTGAGCTTTAGGCAGTTGGCCTTCCTGCATGTGCAGGCCCCTATTGTAAGTAATATCCATTCATTGGCCAGTGAGTGAATATTGTGGGTCACAAATCCCATCGAGGTTTTTCCCACACTAGGTTTCCTCGTTAAAAATCTTGTGTTATGGTGTGCTTTCTATATTGTGCTTATTGTTCATATTTACTGCATTAATTCTTGTTTACAGGTGCAATGTTTTGGAATGCAATTTATTTAATAAGGTCAGAAAATTTGTTAACCGACAAGATACTGATTCACCCCCCCTCTCAATATCTTTGGGAATCCTAACATTTGTATGTGTGATAAAATAAATAAGTGCAGGGGAAGAGATGCTAATCAATTACAATTTGAATCCCATAAATACAAACAAAGTTACTATCATAGGGGTGGTACGTACTATATACCATTTAAACCAATCTTCAATTAATGACTCCAATATACCATTTTATTATTAAGTTTTTTTACTAAGTCTATTGGTTTCATTTTGCTAATGTTTTTTTTCATATTTAATCATTGTCACAAGGTGACATTCATCCGACACATAGCACAAACAGGGATGTAGCTCCCAACCCTTCTGCCCAACAAGTAAACCTCATTGTAATTGTACAAATTTGATAGAAGCAAACTGTTATTATTATGTTCTTTTCTTTAGGGTTTTCGAGTATTTTTTCTAATGTTACTAATATTCTTGTCACAGGTAGATGTTTCGGGAAAGGCACTTGAATTACTTGATCATAATACATCGGTGGACTCACTATTATGCGATGATGACATCGCATATTCCATAGACCCTATCGTAAGGATGAGAAAGATCCAAAAAAAAGTCAATGGAGAAATTATTGCTCTAGCATAGAAAGTCCCCAAATTTGATGCAATAAGAGAGAGGTTGCTACAATTGATGCAAAGAGTACAAAAATTTCAAGTAAGGAGTAATGAAATCTTTAATTAGAACATAAGTTCAAAATGCTTTATATTTTATACTCTTTTATGTCAAGAAGTAAAATATGTATGTGTTGTTTTTACATGAAATATTGCATCCTCATCAAGTTGGTGGCCATGATTAGAGTAATCTAGGTGATGATCATGTTCTATACATTAAAACTACTTTGATGCTCTGATATATCCTTTATGTGTTCACAGGCTCCTTGTTGTTATCAAACATGTGACTTCCCTACACATTTTATAATTGTTGGAGAGCATCCATACTATAACTCATCAACTAGGGGCAACCTTCCACTCAAGGTCATTTGAATCACACACCATTTGACTCTATTTTTTATGCCTCCATACATGGCACAATACATTCATACATCCTTCAAGGTTTCACAACACCTGGGTTGCCAAGTCACAATTCATTGACTCAAACATACCAATTAGGACAATCATTATCTAAGACTCCATACCCTCACTTTGGAAATCTCAATCATTCCCAATGGAAATCAAAATTACTCCTAGGGTTTACTCATACCCCCACATATTGACACATTACTTGGTTTGCACATTAGAGACAATATTCTCACTATTTTCCGAAGTTGACAGTCTATGTAAAGTTTAGGATAGTCACAAAGTAATTAGGCAATCACTTGTCATAAACACCCAATATTGACTCAAGATACTCAACCCTCCTTCCAAAAATACAGAAAACACTGAGGTTTCCATCCACATGATCTTCCAATACTATTTTTCATTTAAACCTCACATGTCAAAAACTTTTTATCACTATTTTCAAGTTTGTTGTCATGAGGCAATATAAGAGGACAATCATGTCACATCTTTGGTTCAAGGTATTTTAAGGCTTCAAAACTCCCTTGAAATCTCTTAGATGACTCCCCACATTCCTTATTCAACCCCCAACAATATAATAACACTCATTCATATGTAATTTTGTACCAAACCCTCACAAATCTTCCTTTTCACTATCCTTGGACTGAGACACCCAAAATAGTCCCAAAAGTCTTCAAATCACATGCCAAACTTGGAGTGAAAACCCTTCACACTTGATGAAATGAAAGTAAAAAATATAATACATATTTATTCCCATTTGTGGGCTTATTTGACAAAGAAAATAAAAGATATTACATTTTAAGTGCTTGTTTCTAGCCCTAGGTAGGGTTTGGATAGTTTTCACCAAAATGGCTATAACTTTTCAAATACAGATCCAAAATTAATGAAACCAAAAGGAAATGAAAGTATATTCATGCCACTTACATATCCAACTAGTTTACAAAGCCAATAAATTCATTTTATGGTGGAAAACATGTGGATAACAGACTGCAATATTCAGAAAACTGAGAAAGAGTGCAGGGAATTCAAAAGTTTTTATTATTTAAAGGCTCTAAAATTGTCTGTTCTTTTAAAAAATGGTCCTAGTTCCTCATTATGCTCTTGGTTCTCTTACACCACTATTTTATTTCTTGTATATTTAATTTTTTGTATATTTAATGTATTATTCTTCAGGTGATGTCCATGTTCCTATGGAAATGTCACCTCATCAGAGGCCATCATCCCCACCTATATTCCCAACTGCAATGCCAACAACATGCAACATGCAGACATCCACTAGTGTATTTCATACTATCCCTGGAATTGGTATATCCATCTTTTTCTCTCTCTTTTGTTATGTGTTTATTTCCCTTGAAGTGTTCTTTCTTGGGGGCATTTCATAGTGGATTCATTTTCTATAGCAAGACATGTACATGAGGATGCAGAGGCCACTAGTGGTGATACCATAGCAACATTTCCTAGATCTTCCCATATTTCTAGTACGGGAACATTTTCAGTCACATTTGTGGTGACCGAAGATTTGCTTCCCATAAAGATAGAGAAGGTTCCAAGTACTTTAAAATTATTATGCTATGTAGAGTAATTGTAATTTACTTATTGATCACTCATTTTGGAATAATCATCCCATGATTTGTTTGTAGGAAATGATATTTTTTTATAAAATTCTTAATGAAATTACATTGGAGATCATCGGTCTCACCATACGTAAGTCATGGAATGAGTAAGAAAAAAAGTTAAAAGATGAGCTCATAGGTTTTTTGGAAATGACACATTCAAGAAAAGCAAGGTCCTTGACCAAGCTGGAAAACATATAAAGTATGTGAGGGACCAGTATAAGACACATTTAGAGAAGAAAAAAAAGTACAAGCATCCCCCCATGATTCCAGAGAGGGAGTGGAAGGACCTAACTTTGGATGTAAAGAAGAGAGTTGAAAGGAAAAATGAAATACACCACCAGGAAGAAGAAGGTATGTGATACTATTAAGATTGTAATTATGTACTAATTACTCTTTATATTTATATAATATAACATATTTCAAACTTTTCATAGACTGCTCGACACATCAAAGGCAACTAAGGCAAGAATAGAAAAGCACAGGCAACACAAACTCTACTCTGGTGGTAAAATGAAAGTTGCCACACAAATTGTAACTATCAATAAATGAAATATCGCATCGAAATAATATAATTGCAAACATTTTTTTCAATCATTAAATAATACAAGCAAAATTCATGTTATTAATTAAAAAATGCAGGGCTCTAAATTCAATAGAGTGCCCATAGAAGATAACATTAAAATTGCCTTCCGAGAGGGATATAGAGCTATGGCTAAATGTCTAAAAGGATTGAGTGGGAAAACAGAAGAATCTAGTGCATTCGTCAATCATGTAAATAAGCTAAATGAAAATTATTTAAAATTGAATACTTGAGCAATAATCTGTTTGATGTTATTTTCCAACATAATGTGACTATATTTGTTTTAAATATTCAAGAAATCATAACAAGCACATGACATTGGAATGCAACCTGCATAGGGTGGAACATAACCTGCACATGATGAAGGTCATGGTGTGCATCCCAATATTGGAGGTATTCACATGCTAAACAATTTTTTTAATGTAATGATTATTACAATTAAACATCTTTAATTTAAATTGTAGAAATTAATGTAATCTTTTTGTTTTTATTTTAGAGCATGTAGACCATGGTGAGAAAGTTGAGAGTGATCTAGGTAGACAACATCAGGAACGTGATGGGGCCCCAGCAGGTAAAGAGGACCACTGTTATTCCTTTAAACAAATTTAATTGCAATTGGTGTATTGATTAATGTAACCTTTCATGTTTGAACTATAGAGGATTTAGAGGGTGTTCAGGATGTTGAGGACGAGGCTAGACAAAATGATCAAGAAGATGATGTGGCCCCATTAGGTAAAGAGAACCCCTATAATTTTCTTTTAATTAATGGAATACTTGTAACAATAATAATAAAACTCATGAATTTAACCCATTTCTCTGTTATTACAATGGACCCCCCTTTGCATACGCATCCTTATCGTGAGTACTGGACTAGACATACATTAACTAGATCATGAGTAAAGGGCAGAAGAACTAAAGAGGGGACAAATGATAAGGACAATGATGGTCCATTTCATCTTTGTGTCCAAGCTTAAAAAAGAAAGAAAAAAAATGATTGTAATCTTATTGTATGTTAACAACTGGATTTTATGTGTTAAAGAATTTAATTATATGTTAATGAATGGTATGTGTTAATAAATGTTGATGAATGTTACTTGTTAATGAATGTTAATGAATGATATATGTTAATGAATTAAGATGAATGTTACATGTTAATGAATGTTAATGAATGTTATGTGTTAATGAGTGTTACGTGATAATGAATGAATGTTATATTTCATTAATGGATGAAAGAATGTTAGATGTTAAAGGGGAATTTAGAGTGATATTAGGGGGGGGAGGGCCAAATGAGCTTCCACCTTCGCATGGTTGTCCTTGTTAAGTAGAAAATATTAAACTTTTCTTGAAACAAAGAAAAGATCAATAAGGTAACACACTTTTCAATATTTCATTATGCTCCTCTGTTAATCTTATTGATGCTAAGCATCTTGTTTGCAAGTTACATATTCAATGTTGCAAGTTGTGAACACGCTTCTATGAGACAGTTCCCCATTACAAGTGAATGCATGCCTCATTGGTTTTGTGAGTTTATTTTGTTCTAGAATAGACATACTTTCTCTGTTCATTACTTAACATTTGTTCATTTTGTTTTAGAATAGACACAATGCCTCATTTTGTTCATTCATTGTTCATTTTGAGTTTATTTTGGGTCAAATTTGAAGAAAGAGCATGCATAAAAGGAGTTGGAACTACTAGAAACTAACTATTAAACTAAGTTATTGATTCTTCACTAAAACTCCTGGATCCTGATTTTGCTTGGGTCCTAGTCCGAGCCTGATTCCCCTTGGATTCCTCCAAGGTCCTTCTTAGGTGGTTGGGTCCTTAGTGATTATTCATTATCTGTTGTGCCTAATTTTGGGGCAAATTAATAAAGTAGTGTTGGCTACAAAGTGTACAATTTAAATTGCTATCTCATATACGCTGCAACCTTTTGTAAGGGGTGTAATGTAACCCAAAATACTATTCAAATTACAATTGTCATAAATACATAGCCTACCATCATTGGTGTAATCTGATCTTTATTTCTATTTTTGTTGATTTCTTCATACTGTCATAAGGATGTGAAAGTGCTATTATTGATTTCTTATTGGTCAACTAGTTATCATATTGATCAGTAATCAGCTCTGAGATCTTCCAATAGTTATAGTGACATTATTTATCACTAGATTTTGTCGTCCTACTATCTTGATGACTAGATCTAGTATTGTCAATATTTTTTTGAGGGTTTGAAGACCTAATTGAGCATCATTAATCAAATCAGTTTCTGCATCTATGCAATTTACTGTATGAGTGTTTACTTTGATTTCATTTCAGTCTATCATAAACTAAATAAATTCAAGATTACATTTACTCTCAGCTACTTTTATACCATTGGAATATATTTTATGTCATATATATGTGTGTGTGTACAAATGTACCCATACCCATACCCAAGGATTTTTTTTTGCTGATTTAGTGAATCCGTACCCAATTCTATATCCATATGCATACCCAAATTAGTAAATTAGTTGTTAAATTATCTAAAATCCATCTTTTCTCATGTATGACCTATGAGAGGCTTCTAACTAATGAAATTCTCCTTAAAACTCCACCTTTTCAGGCCTCAAACTGATGAATGATACTAATAACTTGCATTCTAACTTGAAGTTCACTTAATTGAAACTCCCACCCTTTAGTCATTTCCATGTGCATGTTTATGATAGTCCAATCTACTAAAAAATACTATAATGACTGCACTTTCATTTCTCATAGAAGGTGATCATATCTCTATGTTGCATTGTCTAATCTCAAACTTACTGTCATGTGCCTCTGTATTTAGAACCTAATTTATATCACAATCCTTATTCTTCACTCCTCATTACTGGTCTGCAACACTATATCACCATTGTCTGGAGCGTCTGTGCATGCCTTATGACTATTACATCTTTGAATGCCTTTGAGTTCTTTTTTTATTTGATAGACTTTATCTTCGTATCTCTCTATGATTGTACTTTGTCTTTGATTTGCTTTGCGACAAGCCTTTTATGGACTACAGTTGGCATTGATGGAATCATATCTCCTTGTATTTCCCTTAAGTTTGGAACCTTGAAATCAAGTGTACACCTTATGATGGCACTATCTACTTTGTGTTCTACAATATTCTCATGTCTCCAACTCAGATGATTATCTTTTATGACTAGATATATCTTTGTAAGTGCTTTCTTTTTTAATCATTATCTCCTTGAGCTGTGTATGCCTAAGACTGAAATATTGTTCTTGATAGTCTTGTTGCTCACCATTTTGTAGAGTTTTCCTTAGGCACATGCACTATCACATGTGACCCTTTAAACAAGGTCTAGGATTATACCTTACCCTACATTGTTATTCATGACTACATACTAAGCTCTAGGTCTCTATATTTATAATATCCTCCTTTGATAATATTTTTAAACAACAATATGACTATTTGTATGACTATTTATGAATGCTTTATGTACTATTTGCAAGACATTTTTGGCATTTACTATTATGATTCCTTATAATAAGTCTTTTCATGCATTCTTGTAGCTATTTCATCTTTATCTTCTTGATACTAAAGTACCTACTCCACTTAATCCTTTGTAAGATCAATGATATTAATGTTGCTAATATTAATCCTTTGTAATCAGCAAAAGTTAACCTGCTGGTAACACTGACAAGTAGAAGCATGTGATCAGGATAACATTCAACGTTTGAGTCCATCGATAAAACACACACTGGCGGCAATGGATAAATCTTATCTTACCGATAGCCGATGAGGCTATTAGTAAGACTTATCTTGATGGACACTGGCAAAAATTAAAATGCATTGGCAAAGGTTATGGTGATAAGGGTCATTGGTGTAAACAAAAGCAGTCCAGTTTTTTTTTTTAAAATGTTGGGGAAGGTCAAAATTTTGATGAACACCACAAGAGAACTGACGATGTTTCCATACCTGCAACAATAAAAATGTTGCAGGATGCAGCCTCGTCCATCGTTGTAATTGTCAAAATTCTGACATCTCCTTGAAGATCATCCATCGACAGAACACATAGTAGTAGCAATGGAGAAATCATGTCTTGTTGATAGTCGATGAGGCTACTGGTAAGACTTATCTTGATAGACATTGGAAAAAGTAAAATGCATCGGCAAAGGCTATGGCATTTATGGGTCATTAAAAAAGGTTACGCCAATAAAGGATGAAATGAGGTTAGAATTTGGACATCTTGTTAAATAAACATGTCACCTAGCAGCAATGGAGAAATCTTGTGTTATTGATAGTCGATGAGGCTATTGGTAAGATTTATCCTGATGGACACTGGAAAAAGTAAAATGCATCAGCAAAGATTATGATGATAAATAAACGGTCATTGACAAAGGTTACGACGATAAAGGATGCAACAAGGTCAGAATTATGACGTCTCCTTGTCAAAAAAACATGTCGTGGGTGCATAGAAGTTTCCAACGTGGTGTCGTCTAAATTTTGACATGAATCTCATCATCAGAATCAAAAATGAAAAAAATAGCGATGAACAAATACGTCTGAATGCCGACATTTAGTTGTCTAAGCTCTGATGAATGGTCATTAGAAAATCGCTCCAAATGTACTAGTGTTTTTTTATCAGAGTTGTGTTCAATATGTTTGGGATCAGTGTGAGTCAAGTGAGTTAGTTTATTCATGGGTTCAAAAATATCTAACTCCTCTATCTCAAACAACATCCACGTCAAATGATGACATGGAAAGTTTAGTTAATTATGACTATCTTTCAAATCTTTTACAGCCAGGACATCTTGTTGCAATGGTTGCACCACAAGGGAATGAAGAGAGATCAGACTATTGGTTGGCATGGTGTGTGTAGAGAAATAAGAAGTTAATAGAGCCAGTGATAGATAATGATGGGTTCATGTATCCTACAGGTTCAGTTGTTGTTGCAGGAACTTGGTTGCAAACATACATGATTAGAAAGAATAACATACTTGCATTTGAAGATTATGAGAGACACAAAACCATTCTCATGTATTCACACCTTATTATAGCTATAAATGTCAATTTATTGAAGCATCAAGCTAGACCGAAAACAAAAGAACCATGGACAATGACTAGTGTTGATCATGAAACAATCCTAGATACTCTCAAGCAAAGAGATGACCCTTAAGGCACACTTGAGTAGTAGGTCTTTATTATCTCTTAATTTTTTATCATGCATTTCATCTCAAATAATGATCATAAAACCTTTATGTTCAAGTTTTTTACGTTTATATTAAGGATTCTTAAAAATGCAGGTCTTTTTGCTGAACAATACTATTGCATCAAGTGAGTGGGTACACTCGATATAATTATTACAATCTGACCTCTTGATTTATCCGGCCTCTTCATTTATTATCATGCATTTCATTTCAAATAATGATCATAAAACCTTTATGTTCAATTTTTTTATGTGTAGATTAACAATTCTAAAAAATGCAAGTCTTTTTGATGATATACAATACTAATGCATCAACATAGTGCGTACACTCAATATAATTTGAAGGGACGTATCTTCATAGTATATAATCCCACCTATCCATTTATTATCATGCATTTCATTTCAAATAATGACCATAAAACATTTATGTTTATTCTTTTTATATGTACTAGATTAACAATTCTTAAAAATGCAGGCCTTTTTGATAATATACAATACTATTACATCACAATTTTTGCATCAACATAGTGGGTACACTCGATACAATTTGAAAGGACGTATCTTCTTGGTAAATAATCCAACCTCTCCATTTATTATCATGTTAATAATGTGTAGATTCACAATTCTTAAAAATGTAGGTCTTTTTAATGTTGTTCACGTTGCTTATATTTGTCTTCATTTATTTGCAAGCATTGCTCTACATAAGCTTGGCTCTTAGGACATGAGGATATCAGATGCACATGTAGTGGGATATTGTATTTGTATATAATTACATTTATGTAACTTTATTATGATGATATATGATATATTTGTACATGAGTACAAATATATACAATGTATTTGTACATGAGCACATTGGCGTAGTTGTATTGATGATATATAATGTATATGTACATGAGTAAATTGGTTTAGTTGTATTTATGATACACAATGTGTAGCATCAAAAACTTTGCATTTGGGTCTTTGCATTAGCGGATGAATCCCTAAGCCTTATCAGATACCTGAAACATGCTCATGACATAAAAAACTTGCATTTTTCATCATTCTGCACTTCCTTTTTGTTGCTGCCTGTCCTAAATTAGGGTAGGATAGGGGCATGGTGCCCCTTTCCTCTCAGGACAAGGGTGTGGCACCCTTGTTGTGGCCCTATGTTGGGCTCCCTTTGATCCCCCTTGCATTGGGCTTGTCAATTATTGAGTAGGAAATTTTTTTCCCATGTCATCCTAAGACAGGAAATTACCTAAACACCCCTAATCGGAAAGTATATAAGGAACACTTCCCCTCCTATTTTCATGAATGAAAATAAGCGAAAATAAGCGAAACAAAGCAAAGATAAGAGAAAATAAGTGGATCATAAGGCAAAATTACAAGGCAATATTATCATTAAGCATCAAGAATTTAAGCATTCATTAAAGATTTGAGCATTTCAAGTCTCCTTTCAAGGCTAGGTGTTGCATTCAAGACAAGGATTCAACCATTGAAGAGGAGATTTCTATAAACATTCAAGAAAATTCATCTACAAAGGTATCAACATTTCATTTACATCCCCTTCTTGAGGTGGATTTTACTTTAGACATTTCCTTTCATTTACTTGCATCATTTTACAACCACTTGGTTAATTCCAAAATGGGGTTTGACCTGAAGGAAAACCCCCAATCCCAACAATATTTCCCTCTCTTTTTTATGTGTAGGTTGGAGGTGTGTGGCTGTAATTGCAGGTTTAGGCTTCATTTTCAGAGACAGAAAAACCCTTTTCAACACGCATATTTTTTGGAGGACCGTGCATAACTTACGATAGTCCCTGCAACTTTTGCTCAGATTTGCAGGGAAGATTCTTCTTGACATTATACTACTAAATCCTGATGCAGAGCTTCATTTCGCATCTCTATCTCAAGATATAATCATTTCTTTGTCATTTTTGCAGTAAGTCTCAATTTTCTTAATTCAACTAGTCTATTACAAAAGGGGGTCAATTTAATTTCCTAATACTTTCCAAATTTACTACAATTCACTTAGTATTCAACCTCTTACCATTAGGGATTATATCTAGTGAATTCAACCCCTCTTTTGACTATAATGTGTGAAAAATTGAAGGGGAATACTTTGTGAAATTTACATTCCTCTTTTGAGGGGAGTAAAGCTTTCCACTTGACCTCCCCTCATCATTTTTCACCCTATTACATTTTTGTGAACTCGACATCTTACATGCTTTACATTGAAAATTATTGCATACTTTTCATTTATAAATTTAATTTTCTTGCAATTTACACAAAATTAAGTAGTTGATTGTGAAAACCATAATTTTCAAACATCAACTTGAACTTATGCAAAAATTGGATTTACATTTAATTTTTAGATTTGTGACTATTTTTAGACTTGTCTTCTTGCCTAAAATTCAAATATTCAATTTCCCTTCTTTTCCTAAAATTTAAAATTTTAAAATTCAGTGGTTATGTCCTAAAACCCTAATTTTCAAATTTAATTAGATTTTGTACAAATTTCAATCAATTTCAACCAATTTCAGTTTTCTAAATGTTATTTAAGGTGACCCTTTCCACTAGGTTTTACCTTTTTCAAAATTGCAATTCAATTTCTTATCTTTTTCAAAAGCCTAATAGGGTCCTATTTTGACATTCGAATGTTAATTTCACCTATCTAGAGATCGTAAAATCAATCAATTTCTTGGGGTTAGCTCTAAAATAATAGTAGCTTTCATCCCTGAAAAATTTCTAAAAAAGTTGGGAGGACCATGCATAACTTATGCATGGTCCTTTTCCTGAAATTTTGAGAGACTATTATGACTGTATTTAATTGCTAAAATCTAGAAAATTGGCTAATTTTGTTGAATTTTGATCCCTCTAAAATTGAAAACACTTCCCAATTTCAACATTGCAACTTTCAAGGAAACATTTAAAATTTAGTGGTTAATTATAATCTGCCCTAATTTTAAGATCTTAATTTTGTCAATTTCAAATTTGAAATTAAGTGGTATCCCATTGGCCCTAATTTTATATTTCAATATCTTCTTATTAATTATAACTTTTTCTTGGAGATTGTGTCATTTCTTCTTTCCACAAAGTTAAAATTGTATAATCATCTTTTTCTTGAATTTTACATTAATCAATTTTGCAAACTTTGTTCCCAAAATTCAAAATTCAAATTCAAAATTTCCCTCTAAAGCATGAGTTTTACAACTATTAATCCTACCTATACTATCTCGGTTAGAAGAAGCATTATAATTAAGGCTTCCCAAGGTTTAATTCTTGAAGAGATGGAGCCTAATTTGGGTGACTTCTACAATGAGGATATTTCTAATTCTTCCTATCCTAATAATATCTCAACCTGCCCAATTGATGATTCCCATGATGAAGAAGAAGATTTGACTAGAGTTTCCATAGCTCAACTTTCAAAATTGGATAATAAATTTGACAATTTCTAACAATGGATGTCCCAAGAATACCCTAATACTGAAGCTCTTCCATTAATTGACTGTCTAAAATACATGATTCAAAGTGATAAGAATGAAATTGATATATTGTGTGGTATTGCTCACATTGTTGGTTCTAATGTTATGCCTATGAATATTTGTGCTGAGAACAGGTTATTCACAACCTCCTACACAAATCAATCATTCTATTCCTTTGACCACTTCTATGGCTAGTATTGCTACTTTCACTTCAAACATCATGGCTATTTTAACTAAAAATGTCATACCTACAACCATTAGTCATGGGGGAAATCCATCTTCTTAATTAAATCCTCCATCTTTATCTATGCCTTCAATGAGTATTCCTATTGCCTCTCAACCAATCAATGTGACACAAGGGGGCAATTCAATCAAACATTTTACTCCTCCTTTTAGTGTCCCATTTCTTACTCAATTCTCACCTATGCCTAATTACCATAGTGTCCCACCACCTTATTCTCAATCAATGCATTCTTTCAATATCATCACACCACCTTCTCAATCAAACATGACTAACATAAATTCTTCAACTGAACCAACCATTAATAACCTTGATCAAGTTGTGTCTTCATTGCAACAACAAATTGCTTCAATGAGTCAATCCAAGTTTAGTGTGCCCACATTTGATGTTGCGAGCCAACTTTCTCTTGATATTGTTAGAGTTGTCCCTCCTAAACATGTTGAAGTCCCTCAATTGGAACTCTATAAGAGAAAAGGTGATCCTTTAACACATGTTAATACATTCCAAACTTTGTGTATTGACTTTGCTCATGATCAAAGATTGCTTGCCAAATTGTTTACTACAACATTAAGAGATAAGGCTTTACAATGGTATTTCTCTTTTCCTTCTTATTCTATTACTTGATTTCAACAATTAGCAAATGATTTTATTCAGCAATTTCAAAATAGCATAGGCCCTAAAATCACTTTGACTGATTTAACGCATTGTAAACAAGGTTTATAGAAAAAGAGACTAATTTCATTGGCAGATACAAGCATTTCTATTCTCAAATCTCTTTTCCAGTGCCTAATAATGATATTCAAATAATTTTCATTTATAATTTGCAAAAAGACATTAGGGAAAAACTTCTCTTTTCCGAGTTTACTTCCTTTCTGTAGTTGTGTGCAACACTTCACAATTATGAACTGACTATGAGTCATATGGAGCAATCTACTCCTATGGATCTGAGTGATAAAGGTGAGAGTGCTCAACAACCATTTGCGAAGTTCAAACCAAACAAAGGCTTCACTAAATTCAATGACACCATCAACAACAACAATGTGAATGCTACAATAGGTGTGCCTGCTATTTCTAAATTTTTCAAAAGAGTGAAAGAATGTACTCATTTGAATGAATCTTTGTATAGCATCATGTCTTAGTTGTTACAAAGAAATGTTATCAAACTTCCTCCAATAAAACTAGTTGATCCTTCTAAATCAACTTCACCTAAATTTGATAATAATTCTTTTTGTCAATTTCATTGTCAACATGGTCATGATACTAAAAAATGTTTTGCATTAAAATGTAAGATTCAAAACTTGATTGATAATAATACTATATCTATGGTAGGTGTGAATGATAAGGGAAAGAAATCAGTAGCTCCTCCTAATCAAAATATTAAGATTTTCACTGATCCTTTACCCTTTCATACCTCTAACATGATTGAGACTAAAAATACCTCTTTCTCCCCCACTGATGTCACTTTCATAGCTCAAACTGTGGTTAAACTTGTAGAAAAACAATAAATACCTAAGGACCCATGTATCACATTTGATCCTAGTGAGATCATTAGGGCACCTGATGGCCCTTTATACTTAGTTGCGAAGATCCAAGATAAGCCTTGTCGTGGCATGCTTATTGATCCCTCTTGCATGGTTAATGTCATCACTGAAGAATATATGTATACTTTACATTTGCATCAAATAATCTATGATGATACTAATGTGGTTGTTAAGTTATTTGATGGATTTTCTTGTCCTAATATTGGTTATATCACACTTCCTATTGAGGTTTATACTAGATCTATAGATGTCAACTTTGTTATCATTCCTTCATCTTAATAATTCCATGTGAAGTTAGGCTACCCTTGGATATCTTCGATGAAGACTATTGCTTCTCCAATCCATAAGTGTTTAAAATTTCCCCATAATGGAGAAATCATAACTGTTAACCATGGCTTATTTTGACCAACTGAAAGAAACCTATGCGTTCCTATTGATTACTTTTGGCCTCAACAATTTGAATCTCTTTCACCAAGAAGTGATGCTCTCTTTCAATCTTATAAAACATGGAAAAAATATATGATTTTATGCTTAAGACAACCTAGATATCCAACACTTGATATTCCCATCATTCTTGAAGATGAAGTTCTTTCCCTAACAGATAGAACTAATCTTCCTCATCAAGAAGATTCCCAACCTATTCCTATGGATGAAACCATGCCTTCTCCAAAGAAGAGAAATAATATTCCTCCTAAGGATAGACCTATACATCCTCCTCATGATGGACCTGGTCTCCTTCCTAAACCACACATTCCTCCTTCATATGGTACAGTTCCACCTCCTTCCTCTTATAGAGAGAAGAGACCTACCTCTCCTCTTGCCCAACCTAAAAGACCTCAACCTAAACATCCAACTACTAAAGATGAGAACAATCCTACTTCAAAAAATATACCTCAGTCTTCTCATCCTTTCGCTAAGACTAGACAAAATTGTTGTATGAGAGAACGTCGATGAAAGCGCCATGCTAGAGCTCATGAATTTATTTCTCAAACTATTCAATCTTTGAAAACACCAACAGTTGACCTGATTCCATTTTCTCCTAAACAAGATGTTGAACCTAAGTCTCCAAATCATGTTACAAAAAACATGTGATGGTTTTACTTCTATTCATGTTAGAGCTCCTCTTTTTATAAATCTTGATGAAAAAATGGATGAAAATGTTATTCATGATGGTAATACAACTCCTAATGCTTTTGATAGTGAATATGAATATTTTCATGTTGACAATCATTTATCTACAAAATTTTCAAAAGCCTTAATCCTAGCTTTTAGAAACAAACAAAGTGACTTAGCACATGAGCATAGTCCTTGTTTGGATCTTGTGATAGCTCTATCTATTGTTCTCGATGTCACTCCTTTGGCAGGTTTCCTACCTTCCCAAAATAATGATCAGCAAGATCGAGAAGTGGATGTCATGCTAGAATAGCTGCATTAGTACCGTAGATCCTCTACCTCTCTCCTTTATTTCTCTTTTGTGGCTATTCTTCTATGTGTATCCCTATTCTTCTATTTTTTGTCCCTAGTGATGTCTACTTGAGGATGATGCAAAGCATTGAGATCTCTTTGGGTCTCTTTCATGTTGACTCAAAAGACACATGTGTTCCCTTTCTTCCAAGGTGGTTTCCTTTCTTTGGGGAATGAGGACTATTCTATGCATATATATACATGATATACATGAGTTGTCATACAACATCCTAACCTTAAGGAAAGTGAAGCCACATTGTGCTTCGTGTTTTATGTTCATTATCCTTAGGTTTATGCCTCAATTGAGGGATAAATGTTGGAGTTGAGAAAACACAATGCCACAAGAGCCTAAAGATCTTCTGCAAGCTAAAACAATCTGCCACAAGGAGATGTAATGAAGCAAAACAATTTGAAGAACAAAACACAGGAAAATATGCTCAAAAGAGGAGAGCTCAATATTCACCAAAATGTGTAATGACATAATGATACAAAGAAAAAAAATTGACCTTTAATAGGTCAAGAAACCCTAAAAGGGAAAACCCTAGGCTTGCACATAATAATTAATAAAAGAATTAATTATTATGCACCTAATGTTAGCTTAAGTGTAAGAGATAATAGGGAACTTAAAGAATTAAATAAATATTGTTTAATTAATCAAGTAAAGACCCAATTACTCTAACACCCCCCCTTAAGCTAGACTTAGGGATAAGCTAAAACCTAGAATAGCTACTGAAAGAAGGAAAGATGGGTCTCGACAACAAGGCCTGCTCAGTTACCCAAATACAATGAAATCTCTATGAAATGGAGAAAACCTAGTGGGAAAAAACTCCTCTCAAAAAAGAGATAAAAGAACATACTGAAAGAAGAAGAAGGAAGGAAGGCCTCAGAAAGTCCCCCCAAGGAAAACTTCCTTCACCCCAAGCATAGAGCATAACTGAAGATAGCGCGGTGATGCAAAAGGTTTTGTGAAGATGTCTGCAACCTGCTTGTTGGTTTTTTTTTATTATGTGATCTTTCAGAATAGATAGAAGATG
Organism: Cryptomeria japonica; assembly: GCF_030272615.1. Classification (NCBI taxonomy): domain Eukaryota; kingdom Viridiplantae; phylum Streptophyta; class Pinopsida; order Cupressales; family Cupressaceae; genus Cryptomeria; species Cryptomeria japonica. The sequence continues at coordinate 224,529,001 of NC_081412.1, forward strand.
CAGAAGGGTTTGTTTATTTTGAGATTTTTGGTGTTCTTGATTTTTGATATAAATGATAGAAAGCAAGAAAAAAAAACACCCCCCCACAATAGATAAACCCAAACCTTAGTACAAACTGATGAGAAGGAAGTAGTGCATAAGCAAAAAAACTTCAAACTGATATCTCATGTACCTGATGAAAATTCTGAGAAAAAAGATCACAAATTTCAATAGACCAAGCTGAGAGCTTTCCAACGCCTATTCACTTTTGAAAAACGGAGTTCGTTTGCACAATCTACAGCCCCAAAAGTGCAGAAAGGAGGCCTGATTTTGATTGGAAAAAAGTATAGTCAAATAGCAAAGTCAAAAAAAAAATCCAACACCACGATGTCCGGCTCAAAATGTACACCAGAATCAGAACACCATCTTGAATCAACTAGCGGATGAAATGCATGTGAATCTCAATGTGCTTGATCCGCTGATGCTCTACCGGGTTGCGGGAAATATGAATAGCACTCTGATTGTCACACCAAAGAATAGTGGGACTATCAAGAGGAAAACCAAACTTATTCATCAACTATCGAAGCCATAAGATCTCATGACTAGTGAGCATAGTAGCATGGTACTCAGCCTCTATAGATGATAATGCATGAGCTGTCTGCTTCTTGCAAGACCATGTGATAGGACCAGATATCTTTAGTAGATGAGTACACAGGCACTTGTTCTTGGGATCCCATAGATTTCCTACACTAATGGTGTTTGTCATGGTTGTGTGCTTGGAAAACATCACAAAGATCCCTTTCTGAAGGGAAGAGCCTCTCATGCTTTGGCACCCTTGGAGTTGATTCATAGTGATCTCATGTCCTTTCCCACTCCTTTTTCAGGGGCCAAGTATGTACTCACTTTTATTGATGACTTCTCCAAATGCACATGGGTATACTTTCTTAAGTACAAGTTTGATGTCTTTGATTCATTTCAAATCTTCAAGACATTTGTAGAGAAGCAGTCTGGTTGTTCTATTCGACAAATATGTACATATAATGGGGGGGGAGTATGTGAATCAGGCTTTCAGATATTTTTGCACTAAGCATGGTTTGCAACATCAATTTACTATTCCCTACACCCCTCATCAGAATGGTGTCGCTGAGTGTAAGAACAAAACTTTATGAGAGATGGCGAATTGTATGATTTAGTCTAGTCCAGGTCCATGGATTCATCTTTTTGGGCTGAGGTAGTCAATTGTGCCAACTATATTTAGAATTAGATGCCTCACAAGGTGATTTGACATATGACTCCTGACGAGGCTTGGTCTCATGACAAGCCTGATGTTTCTTTTTTTTGAGTGTTTGGCAGTGAGGCATGGGCTTTTATTCCTGACACTCAGAGCAAAGCCATGGAGTGGAAGAGTAGAATCCTCATTTTTGTTGGCTACTGTGAGGATGTTAAGTCATATAGGTTGTTTGATTCTACTTCTATAGAGCTCCTATTTTGATGGGATGTTCAGTTTGATGAGCACCTTCCCATAGTGGATACCTCGAATCCAGTGTTTACTCTTCTGCCTACTTTGACCATTCCACCCCTTCAAGATATTTTTGAGGATGATTCTGATGATGGTGCTGATGTTCCACCATCCCCACCTCCACCTACTCCACCTCTGATGCCCAAGTGGGCTCGCCTTACTATTGAGGCAGTAGGTCCTATGGCCAGTGATCCTTCAGATACTTGTCGCACCCATTCACATACTGTGGGCTCTATTCTTTTGAGTCATGCTATTTTTGATGATCCTCCAATGTTTTTAGAGGCTACTGGACACCCTAAGTGGGATTGTGCTATGGAGGAGGAGTATTCTTCTTTGATCAGGAATCATACTTGGGATCTTTGTCCTCTTCCTAGGGGTAGAAAGATGGTTAGGTGCCGCTAGTTGTATCACACTAAGTATGCTGCTAATGGTTCCATTGATAAGTACGAAGCTCATATTGTTGTGAAGGGGTTTTCATAGGTTGAGGGTATTGATTACTCTGAGACATTTTCCCCTGTCGCCAAGATGAACTCTATTCGCTTTATACTATCTCTTGCAACTTCTTGGGGATGGTTTGCTTTTTAGATGGATGTGAAGAGTGACTTCTTGCATGGGGATCTACAAGAGGAAATCTACATGGATCAACCTCAGGGATTTGTGTAGGATAGTTCTTTGGTTTGTAGACTTCAACATTCATTGTATAGTCTCAAACAGGCCCCTCGGGCTTGGTATGAGAAGATGGATTCTTTCTTTCTCTCCACTGGGTTCACCTGCAGTCATTCTAATCACATAATGTATATTCATCTTCTTGAGGGTGTGATCCTGATTCTTGTGCTCTATGTTGATGATATCCTCCTCATAGGTAGCTCATCCTCTATGATTCAACATACCTAGCGAGCCTTGATGGATCAGTTTGAGATGACAGATCTTGGTCTTTTGCACTATTTCCTTGGTCTTCAAGTGATTCAGTCTTCTGATGGGATCTACATTACCAGTAGAAGTATGCTCTTGACATGCTTCAGTGCTTTGGCATGCTTGATTGCAAGCCTGCTCCCACTCCTTTTTAGTTAGGGGTTGTTTTGATTACTGCTTGGCCCACACCTTCAGTAGATTCTACACTTTACAGGCAATTGGTTGGCAGTTTGTTGTACCTGACTCACACCCATCCTGATATTTCCTTTGTGGATGGTCTTGTCTCTTGATTCTCCCATGATCCTCATGAGAGTCATTAGCAAGATTCCAAATGTATTTTGAGGTACATTCGGGGCACTAGTACTCATGGCATTCACTACACATTAGGGGAACTTCACATTGTTGGCTACACTGACTCAAATTGGGCTTCTAATGTCACTGATTGGTGGTCTACTTCTGGCTTTGTTTTCTATCCTGGCTCTGATACCATGTTGGAGTTGAGAAAACACAACACCACAGGATCTTAAAGATCTTTTACAAGCTAAAACAATCTATCACAAGGAGATGCAATGAAGCAAAACAATCTGAAGAACAAAACACAAGAAAATATGCTCAAAAGAGGAGAGCTCAATATTCACCAAAATGTGTAATGACATAATGATACAAAGAAAATAAAATTGACCTTTAATAGGTAAAGAAACCCTAAAAGAGAAAACCATAGGCTTGCACATAATAATTAATAAAAGAATTAATTATTATGCACCTAATGTTAGCTTAAGTGTAAAAGATAATAGAGAACTTAAAGAATTAAACAAATACTATTTAATTAATCAAGTAAAGACCCAATTACTCTAACAATAAATCCTTGCAATAACATGCTCCTCTCTTTTTCTCTCTTAGGTGTATCCTACCTTAAAGTAATCTCTCCTGATAAGGCATGAATGATCACTTTAATGTGGGGGCATACACTCCAATCATATTTTGTTTCTTGATACTTAAAGTTACTTAGCAGACTTTGGCTTTGCTTTGTAATTTTTGGTATTTTTCTTTTCATGACTCATAGTGAGGGGAACCTTACCACTTGCAGTCATTTTTCTCTCCCTCTTGATCTTCCCTTTTACTTTGTCAATCAAAGTTGTAAGATCCTCAGTCCATTGGGGGCTTGGTGTATCTTGCCTCCTTGATGTGGTGAAAGTCTTTCAATCTTGTCTCCTTGTACTTTATTGATAGTATTGGCATACACTTATACTCCCGATAAAGTGAGGGCTAAATGTAGCATCATAAAATTGTGACCCTTGCAATTTTCAACCACATTTGGGTCTTTGCATTAGTGGATGAATCCTTAAGCCTGATCGAAGACCCAAAACATGCTGATGGCATAAAAAACTTGCATTTTTCATCATTCTGCACTACCTTTTTGTTGTTGCCTATCCTAAATCAGGGTAGGATAGGGGTGTGGCACCCTTGTCCTGGCCCTATTTTGAGACCTCTTTGATCCCCCTTGCATTGGGCTTGTCAATTGTTGAGCGAGAAAAGTTTTTCCTATGTTGGCCTAAGACAGGAAATTACCTAGCCACCCCTAATTGGCAAGTATATAAGGAGAAATTCCCCTCCTATTTTCATAAGAAAAAATAAGTGAAAATAAGTGGATCATAAGGCAAAATTACAAGGTGAAATTATAATTAAGAATCAAGCATTCATTCAAGCATTGAGAATTTCAAGTCTCCTTTCAAGGATAGGTGTTGCATTCAAGACAAGGATTCAACCATTGAAGAGGAGATTTATATCAACATTTAAGACATCCTATTTCACATATCCATTCAAGAATATTCATCTACAAAGGTATCAACATTTCAATTACATCCCCTTCTTGAGGTGGATTTTACTTCAAACATTTCCTTTCATTTACTTGTAGCGTTTCACAACCACTTGATTAATTCCAAAATGGGGTTTGACTTGAAGGTATACCCCCAATCCCAACAACATTTCCCTCTCATTTCTGTGTGTAGGTTGCAGGTGCATGGCTGTAATTGCAAGTTTAGGTTTCATTTTCAGAGATGGAAAAACCCTTTTTGGCATGCAAATTTTTTGAAGGACGGTGCATAACTTATGCACAATCCCTGCAAATTTTTCTTGAATTTGCAGGGAAGCTTCATCTCGACATTCTACTACTAATTCCAGGTGCACAAATTCATCTCGCATCTCTATCTCAATATATAATCGTTTCTTTGTCAATTCTGCACTTAGTCTCAATTTGCTTAATTAAACTAGTCTATTACAAAACAGGGTCAATTTACTTTCCTAAGACTTTCAAAATTTACTGCAATTCACTTAGTATTCAATCTCTTACCATTAGGGATTGGATCTAGTGAATTCAACCCCTCTTTTGAATGTAATGTGTGAAAAATTGAAGGGGAATCCTATGTGAAACTTTCATTCCTCTTTTGAGGGGAGCAAAGCTTTCCACTTGATCTCCCTCATCATTTTTCATCCTATTACATAATGTATTTATATGAGTAAATTGGTGTAGTTGTATTGATAATGATGAAAAAATATGCATAGAGTAACAAATATTATGTGTATGGCCCACTTATGTATGTTCATGGATGTCACATGTAAGCCTAATGGTAATTATGTATCTAGAATATGTGCAAATATTGATGATCATGATTATTACTACTTCACTAAATTCATTACAACTTAATATGGTCTTGGTAGTATAAATTTATCCTTTTCATCCTCATTATCATTTAATATAAGCCTGTTTGACAATTTTTCACACTTAGAGTGCTCAAGGGATGGTGTCAGTAGGGTATGGCCCTGAGGGTTTGACTGATTGGGGGGCCATTTTAGGAGCACACCTAGGGTAAGAATGCCTAACTAGACATGTTGGAACTGACGGTTCGCGCCCACAATGAGCAAAATGAGAAATTGGCTCTGTGGCACCTTTTCATTGAATGAAACTAACAATTTTTTCGTCAACAAAAAAATCACTACCCTACGAAAACCACTATGAATCTTGAAAATCTGAGACAAGCCATTGTAGGTAGCCCTCACATGACCCTGTAGGTTCAAATAGATCACTCATAGGAGTCATGGATTCTGAGATACAAACTGTCAGATTTTGATAATTTTTCACACTTAGGGTGCTCAAGGGGTGACACCGGTAGGGTATGGCCCTGAGCATTCGACTGAGTTGGGGGGGGGGGGATAGGAGCATGCCTAGGGTAAGAATGACTGAATGGATGTGTTGGAACTGATGGTTCACACCCACAACAAGGAGAATGAGAGATTGGCTTTGTGGAAGCTTTTCATTGAATGAAACAGACGATTTTTTCATCAACTGAAAAATTACTGCCCTATGAAAACCGGTCCAAGAATGATGTCGATGGGGTATGGCCTTGAGCATTTGACCAAGTGGGGGGGGGGGAGAAATAGGAGCATGCCTAGGGTAAGAATTCCTAGTTAGACATGTTGGAACCAACGATTTGCGCCCACAATGAGAAAAATTGGCTCCGTGGCAACTTTTCATTGAATGAAATTGACAATTTTTTCGTCAACTCAAAAATTGCTACCCTACAAAAACCACCCAAAATATTCAAAAATCGAGACAAAATATTATGCAAAGCCCTCATGTGACCTTGTAAGTTCAAATAGATGATTCATAGGTGCCACAAATTCTGAGATACAACTTGTCAAATTTTGACAATTTTTCGCACTTAGGGCACTCAAGGGACAGCATCTATAGGGTATGGCCTTGAGTGTTCAATCGAGTGGGGGGAAGGAAATAGGAGCACACCTAGGGTAGTGATTCCTAACTAGATGTGTCGAAACCGATGATTAATTCCCATGAGGAGAAGAACAAAAAAATGGCTTTGTGGCAACTTTTCATTATATTGAATGAAATTGATGATTTTTTTGTCAACTAAAAAATATCTACCCTACGAAAATCGCTCTAAATATTGAAAATCCAAGATAGGCTATTGTAGGAAGCCCCCCTCACATGACCTTGTAGGTTCAAATGGATCATTCATAGGTTCTATAGATTCTGAGATACAACTTGTCAAATTTTGATAATTTTTTGCACTTAGGGTGCTCAAGGGACAACGGCGGTAGGGGATGGCCTTGAGCACTCAACCGAGGGGGGGTAAAAAAATAGCATGCCTATGGTAATAATGCCTAATCAAACATGTTGTAACCAATGGTTTTCACCCACAATGAGAAGAACAAGAAATTGGCTCTATGGCTACTTTTCATTGAATGAAACTGACAATTTTTTTGTCAACTGAAAAAAATTGTTTCTCTACAAAAACAACTTTGAATCTTGAAAATATGAGACAAACTATTATAGTAAGTCCTCATGTGACCCTCTAGGTTTAAATAGATCATTTGCAGGGGCCATGAATTTAGATATACAACATGTCAAATTTTGACAATTTTTTGCACTTAGGGCACTTAAGGGATGACGTTATGGCCCTGAGTGTTCGACTGAGTGGGGGGGGGGATAGGATCACACCTACGGTAAGAATTCCTAACTAGATGTGTTGGAACTGACAGTTTGCACCCATGATGATTATAATGAGAAATTGGCTTCGTGACAACTTTTCATTGAATGAAACTAACGATTTTTCATCAACTGAAAAACCTCTACCCTACAAAACTGCTTCAAATATTGAAAATATGAGATAGGATATTGTAGGAAGCCCTCATGAGACCCTTTAGGTTCAAATGGACCATAAACAAGTGCCATATATTCTGAGATACAAACTATCAAATTTGGACAATTTTTCTCACCTAGAACGCTCAAGGGACGACACCAGTAGGGTATGGCCTTGAGTGTTTGATCGAGTGGGGGGGGGGGAAATAGGAGCATGAATAGGGTAATAATACCTAATTGTACATGTTTCAATCAACCATTCATGCCCAACACAAGAAGAATGAGAAATTGGCTTTGTGACAACTTTTCATTGAATGAAACTGATGATTATTTTGTCAATTGAAAAATCGTTTCCCTATGAAAACCGCTCTGAATCATGAAAATCTGAAGCTATTGTAGGAAGCCCTCACATGACCCTATAGGTTCAAACTTATCATTTTTAGGTTCCATTGATTCCAAGATACAACCTATCAAATTTTGACATTTTTCACACTTAGGGTGCTCAAGGGATGACCTCAGTAGGGTATGGCACTAAACGTTCGACTGAGTCGGGGGGAGGGGGGGGGGACAGGAGCATGCCTAGGGTAAGAATGCCTAATTATACATGTTGGAACTAAGTTTACAATACATTATGAAGCACAATATTCCTACATTCAATGTGGGGTAGAGATATTTTGCACGTGATAGTAAAGGAAAGGAAGGTAAAATTTGTATCTTTCAATAGCTGAATGGCAATAAAAACAAGTTTATGTTTAGAGTTCATATATTTAGGTCTTAAATTTAATGGGAAATGTGTAGAAATGGACCTCTTCACAGTATATCCCTACTGAGATGACTTTAATGGTGGGGCATTGTTGCTAAATGTAACCAATCGATTATGAAAAATTGCATTCCATTGTAGAAGATGCTTTACTACTTTTAATTTGTCATTACTAAGTATCCATGTTATGATTAATAACAATACCAATATGGTCATTAAATTTGGTGAATTTTCCAAATGCAACCAAATTTAACACTTAAGATTTATATGGAATAAATTATATAGAATCTCATGATTATATAAACGACATTCTATTGTTCATTATTTAACCATTGTTAATTATTGGATTGAAGATTAAAGTTTAAAATAATGATTCCATGCACATGAGGAACAAGTTATATATAATCTCAACTTCTATATATCAAAATGTCAAATAATTACAAGGGTATGTCCATATTAAAAAATGGCATAAACACCAACTCAAACAAAATGTATGTCGATATATGTAAATGTATGTCCATAGACAAAATATACATGCCAACTAGACATGTAAGTATCCCAAAAAGTTCTATAATATCCTAAACTACTGATGGATCATCAAAATCAATCCTCTTCACAACACTTCTCATCTCTGAAGGATCCTGCACAAGAAAAATCAAATCACAATTGAGATTAGTTATATTATATAATTTACATTTGAAAAGTTAACATAAAGTTCAATATACATTGAACTATAATTGAACTCTAAAATTGAATTTTTGATTACCTCTAGAGCAAGTATGTCATCAATATTTTCGTAGACAACCTACATATGTTCACAAACATAACATTGATACAAGTTAGCATATATAATTGTCGATGATAGGAATGGATTATATCAACTAAACACAAAATAAAATATACACATGTATCTGAGGCATCTCTTCCACTTCTTTAGGTATAGTGGATGCAATCAACAAGGATGTGAAGCCAAAAAAAAAATTGTACATAAAGATGACGAGTATGTGAAACTATCAATCTATGTAGACATGTATAATCATTATGTTATTTAAACTCTTAATTCAATCATGTTTGCATTAAATTACCTTACCCTTGTCACTAACTGCACTACCTGAGCTCGAATCGCACAACACCTTACTCATGCTACTTGTGTCCTACAAGAGTAAAATAAGAAAAACATGCAAGTTACTGTATGATTTAATTAATGAAAAATTAAATGACAAGCATGTATGTGTTGGAAATTGACACTCAATTGGTTGGTTTCACTATGTTGTCATTGATGGCAACATGGTATCTTATTATGACTTCATGTTTTGGTTCAGTCATGTACTAACAAACACTTCACCAACAGACACTTTACCGACACCGACATCGACATGATAGAAGGATTTCTTTGGTTACCGGCAATGCAGGCCAACATGGTTTAGAATATAGTTATCGGTAATGGAGGCCGACATCTCTTTGATCCAGCATTGCCAATTGATTTTGATATTCATGTATTTATTTTATCTAACTGACATGTAATTTGATATTATAAATATCTTTGTAAGCCGACATAAGGCATGATAAATTATATAGGGTATATAGGCTAGCTGGATTAGATCATTTTTTATAGATGAGGATATGGAATATGTGGATGAAAGATGATGTGGAATATACCTGAGAGATCATGTATGTGAGGACATTTGTGTAAGGGTTATTCCAGTAAAGGGTTTAGGGTTTCAGACTAGAACAAAAAGAATTGGAACTGATTCTGGCATAGAAGATGCTATCCTAGCAGTTCACTCATTTATTCGGATTGAAGTTTGGATTTATATGTAGTCAATGAGGCTCCTTTTGTGATTGAGCATTGTGCTCTTGGCAGTAAGCCTTCCTACGAGTGCAGGGTCCTTATTTTTTGTAATATCTCTTCATATGGCCAGTGGATTGATGTTATGGTCACAAATCCCACCGTGCTTTTTGCTCTTTGAGGTTTTCCATGTATAATTATATGTGTTCTGGTGTTCATTTATGTGATTGGCTTATTGGTTGCTTTACTTCTTTCAATTTTGTATGTATCAATATACCAGTTGGTGTATGCATGTTTTAATAGAGCTAAAATTGATCATTCTGGTATAAAACTGATTCACCTCCTCCCCCTCTCAGTGTTATTGGATTCCAACAATTGGTATTAGAGCCTTGTGCCTCAAAGGAAGTTTAACAACTTGAGGAGGATCCTGAATCCAGAATCCATGGATATGGGCTTGTAGAAGCAACTTGAGATGGCACTTGAAGATTATGATGATGAAAGATTAAAGAACTTAAAGCTACAAGATGAATTGAACTATGCTAAGGAATTCATTCTTGGCCAAAAAGAGAGGTTGTCATCTGTTCAAGCTAGAAGGAACTTTTGTAAAATCAGGATGATGAAGAGAAAGATGCACTTAAGGAATAGTGTCAGAAGCTGAGTCAGGAGAAAATGGTCATGAGAAATGAAATGCAAGCTATAACCATGAGGATGTCTAAGGAGATTGAAGACCAGAAGAAAAAGGAAGAAAATATTGTTGTATCCCTGAAGAACAAATTTGAAGAATGTGGTAGGTTGGTTCATGAGAATGATATGTTGACAACCAATTTAATACAATCCCAAAGTAATGAACAATGGCTTGAGAGATAAATTATAATTTTAAGAGATGATCTAACTACTTCAAGTGAGTATAAACAAAAATTCAAGATTAGTTTAGCACAACTAGATGAGTTATTGAAAAGACAAAGGCAGATTGGAGATTCCAGTGGACTTGGATTTGAGTAACAACAGAGTTCCGGTACTGCTAATGAAGATCAAAATCATAAGGCATCGGTAAGGAAGTTTAATGCTTATGAATTTAATGGTAGATGTTTTGTTTGCAATAAATTTGGTCACATTTCTAGGCAATGTAGAAACAAAGCAAATCAGAACCTTGATTCTTCTCCTAATCAATGTTCTAAATGTAATAAGTATGGTCATAAAACTAAAAAACACTACAAAATGAATGTTAAATGCTATGCATGTGGAAAATTTGGACATTTGGCTAATTAGGGTAGGTCAAGCAATTTCACTGGTTTTAGAAAAGCAATTCAAAGGAACAATGTTACATGTTATTCATGTAATGAGGTTGGACATATTGCTAAATTCTGTAGAAGCAGAAATCCACTGGTTGGTAATGGAGGATCAAATGAGAAAGGGAAAGAGAAGGTTAATGAAATCCAACAAGATCATATCCAAAGATGGGTCAGGAAGACTGAAGAACAATCATCAGATGGGAATGCACTGGTTACTTATGCAATAGAGGAGGTTGATCCTACATCGACAGGTAGCTCATTTGTTAATTGAGGTAGATGCCTTAGGGGTAAGAAAAATTCATGAAGATGATGCATATTCCCTGGGAAGAGGTTCTCAAAGATGTTCTAGACACTGGAGATGCTTATCCGACATGGAGATGTTTTGTTCAAGATTCAGTATATTTCACCATAAGTCATTGATGTCAATGAAATATTAGGGTTTTTATTCTTCTTGGAGGATAAAAGGTTGAATTCACTTCATTTTTTATTACCTTTCATTTAGAGCGATTGAGTGTGATTAAGAGTGACTAAGAGCTATAAAAGGCATTTTAGAGTGATCATATTTCTTCTTGAGCGATTTCACTGGTGACTAAAAGAGTTTGTTAGGGTTTTACCTGAAGCGATTACCAAGTACTTTTATTTATTCATGGAAGCGATATCTTCATCTATTCCTATCTTTGTTGCAAATCCAATTATTGTAGAAGTCAAAGACCATCCAAGGCCAACATTCAAGTGGTATCCACATGTGGCTATCTTGGATGACTCGGTTAGAGCATTTTCCCATGTTCTGGAGGGAGTTGTTTATGTCAAAGATGTTAGGGAATACATACATTATCACATTAAGGATTTGGGGACATCTGATATAAAAGGCATGTATATGAGCAAGCTTATGGAATATTCTAGAAAGGTTAAACCTGTATACAAGCACATTGAAGACTTAGGGTTTACTGACATTCTAAACATTTCAGAATTCTAAGATGAAATCATTAGATATGTTTAAAGAAGAGTAAATGGAGAGTTTATCTAGTTGGATAGACCTTACAAGATCACCAAGGAAGCCATCAAACCAATCACTGGTTTACCACAGGTTGGGCAATGTCCAGACAAGAAGGTTTATGATGATTATGTCAAAAAAATCACCAGTGCAACATCAGATAGGATATCTTTGAGAATAAGCACTATCACCAAGACAAAGATTAGATTTGGTAGCATGGTCATCGGTTATAAGGTAACTAAGTCAAACCAACTAAATTATGTTTCTAGCTCCTGCATTTTTGCAGCTTATAAGATGATGAGAGAAAATGAGAAATTGGATCTATGTGGTTGGATGTTGGATGAACTATTAATGAACCTAGGAAAGATTAAAGGACAAAAGAAAGGAACTTTATAGTATGGCAACTTAATTGTTTGCTTAATGTTATTTTTCATGAATGACACTCTCAGTTTTGGGAAGAGGCAATGGGCATTTGATATCCCGATAGGGAGACAATTGAAACAATCAATTGATACTTTGGGAAGTTAAAGAGATGATAAGGTATGGGGATATTTTAAGGCATTCCATAGGGCTATGAAATATAGAGAAAAGGGTTCCTAAGAATATTGTTGAAAAATACTCAACTGACATATGCTTCATGGTGAAGAAAGATGAAACACTTATGGAAGTGGTTAAGCCCTAGAAGATTTGGATTGAGGAAATGGGCTATGAGTTTGATGTACAAATCCTTGATACCTATGCAAAGATGCTGATTGATGCAACTCTTGATGAGGATGAGAAGCCCTGTAGTACTATGAAGCAAAAGACACTATAGCTTGAAAAAGAGTTCAACCAGAAGAAGAGAGAGAAGCAGGAAGGAAAAAAAGAAAGTTTGTTGAAAAGGTCTCAGAGTGCATTAAAGCATTAATTGATGTTGTCCCAGAGAAAGGTAGGAAGAGGAAGGATCCAGAAGTACACATTAAGCCTATTACAACAGAGTCTGAATATGAGGATGACACACCCTTGGCTTTCAAGAGGGTTATAAGGAAGAACATAGAGGAAACTAAGGTAGGATCTAAAAGGAAACCGGTTAGGAAAGTTACAGTCAACTTACCAACACATAAGAAAGCACCAAAAGTAACACTTTTAGCTCCATCTGGTACTACAAAAAGGAAGAAGAAGAATGGCATTGATACACCAATTCAATCTGGTAATACAATTATCCCTCCACCAAAAACTTGTGCAGATTTGGTAGATGAAATAACTAAGTATGGCTTGTTAAAGAATGTACAATTTTACTATGATTGTTTAGATAATGTTGAACAAAGAGAGGTAGAGGATGCAGTATTGTTATATTTGGCTATTTATAAAAAATCCTTGATAGAAATTGAAAACCAAATACTGATAGAACTGTATGATATGTTAGATACTAGGAGGTTACTAGCAATACTAGAAGACAAGCATATTAAAATTCAAGAGCTATTATTTGTTTGTGTTTCTATTACTCCAGAGGAAATGGATAAGACACTTGAGGTTGCAGATAGAAATATCTTTAACAACAAACATAGAATAGCCAGTTTTATGCTAGGAAGGGTAAATGAGATAATAAAGGAGACCCAAAATGCATGGGTTAAGTTCTTTGAAGAGAAGCAAAGTTTCTTTACTTCACTGGAATAAAAAACAGACACTGCAGACACCCTAGATGAAGGGAATAGAAAGGGTATTATGGGTACTTCACCCTCGATTTTGAAAAACATTAAGATAGTGGAAATCAAGCCACCGATAGATAAAAATGTACAGACAAATGTTGACATACTGACAAATACAGAAAGTTGAAAGGTAGATATTGTACAGGATACTAATATTGAGGATAACAGTCCTCTCAATACAAATGTACAGGTTGAGGCTTCAATTCCTACTAAGGAACCGATAGTTATAGAGACTGCACCAAGTGGTGAAGCCACTGATGCAAGTGAGGAATCTATTAAGGATGAATCATTAGAGGAGAAGAAAGGGGAATCCGTCAGGGAACCGATAGTAGGTCCATCATTATTTTCAATTGACACCTCATAGGTTGTAAAGAAAACAATAATCGAGATGAGTCCTACTGAACTCATGATGATGGCTACACAAAAATTGATGAAGGAGGGATCTACAGATAAAGGGATTATTGATTAGTCTATCACTGTTTTGCACAGGCTAGTCCTGGATTACAAGATTGACAAAGAAGCAAGCCCATATGGAAAGCTTAAGATAATTACTAAGCATATTTCAAAGGATTTTTAAACCATGCAATAGATTTCAAACCGACAAGCACTGGAGAGGTTCACATAGGCTAAAAGAGCTACATGTTATCAAGTAATTGAGTCTAAGAGGAATAAGATTGATGAAAAGTTTAAATTGATAGACAATTCTTTGAAGCAATGTACAAATATTTATAGGGTATGTTGTAACACGAATGTACTTATAGTTAATGTGGATAAGAAGATTAAGGAATTTCAGGATAAAATTGCAAGTATAGCCAATTCTTTTGATGGATTGAATTCATTGACTACATCCATTGATGGTCAAATTTTTGTTTTGAAAATCATAAGAGATAAAAGTCTTAGAGTCTTGCTGAGTCCCTAGTTGGATTCACTCAGTGTACATAAGGAGTGTATGGATATGGTAGGAAAGCCCACACCGACAGAGTTAAGTGAGAAAGAGTCCTTTGCACATATACTAAATGGATTTGTATCTATTTCTGGCACTTTCAAAATTGGTTGGGATACTTATCTTGAGCTATTGGAGAAGGCATATCTAGAAATTTTCAAATTTGTTAAACTTGGGTAAGATATTTTTGGGATACTCATTGTACAGTTTTGGATCTTTGGCATTCTTTTTGAATTTTTGATGGTATTGATGTCAAAGGGGGAGTGATATAGATGTGAAAATGGATATAAGGAGTTTTATACATTAGGGGGAGTATGAAGTACTTTTGATTATGATCATCGATGAATATTCAACTCAGGGGGAGTAGGCAGAATAAAAATGACAGATGAAGCCTTGACCATTTTTCACATGAGTGTTGCCATAAATGACAAAGGGGGAGATTGTTAGCAATTGACATTAAACTGGTTGGTTTCACAATGTTTTCATTGATGGCAAGATGGTATCTTGTTCCAACTTCATGTTTTGGTTCAGTTGTGTACCGACAAACACTTCCCCGATAGGCACTTTAGCGGCACCAACACCAACAGGATATAAGGATTTCCTTGGTTACTGACAATGTAGACCAACATGGTTTATAATATGGTTATCGGTATTGGAGGCCAAAATATCTTGGATCCGACATCGATAATTGATTTTGAAATTCATGTATCTATGTTATCTAGCCAACATGTAGTTTGATATTGTGAATATATTTGTAAGCCGACATAAGGCATGATAAATTGTATAGGGTATATAGGTTAGTTGGATTAGATCATTTTTGATAGATGAGGATATGAGATGATGCGAAATATATTTGAGAGATCATGTATGTGATAATATTTATGTAAGGGTTATTCCAGTAAAGGGTTTAGGGTTTCAAATCAGAACAAAAAGAGCTTAATCAGAGCTGTATTCTGGCATAGAAGATTCTATCCTAGCAGTTCACTCATTTCTCTGGATTGAAGTCTGGATTTATATGTAGTCAGTGAGGCTCTTTTTGTGATTGAGCAGTGTGCTCTAGGCTGTAAGCCTTCCTACAAGTGTAGGCCCCTTATATTTTATAATATCTCTTCACATGACCAGTGGATTGATATTCTGGGTCACAAATCCAACCATGGTTTTTCCTCTTTGAGGTTTTCCACGTATAATTATGTGTGTTATAGTGTTCATTTATGTGATTGGCTTATTGGTTGCTTTACTTCTTTCAATTTTGTATATACCGGTATACCGGTTGGTGTATGCATGTTTTAATAAGGCAAAAATTGATCATTCTAGTATAACACTAATTCACCCCCCTAGTCATAGTGTTATTGGATTCCAACAATTCTTATCAGAGCCTTATGCCTCAGAGGAAGTGAGGATCTTGAATCCAGAATCCATGGATATGGGTTTGGAGAAGCAACTTGAGATGGCACTTGAAGATTATGATGTTGAAAGATTGAAGAACTTAAAGCTACAAGATGAATTGAATTCTACTAAGGAATTCATTCTTGTCCTATAGGAGAGGCTTTCACCTATTCAAGCTAAGAGGAAGGAAATTTTGCAAAATCAGAATGATGAAGAGAAAGATGCACTTAAGGAAGAGTGTCAGAAGCTGAGTCAAGAGAAAATGGTCATGAGAAATGAAATGCAAGCTATAACCATGTGGATGTCTAAGGAGATTGAAGACTGGAAGAAAAAGGAAGAAAATATTGTTGTATCATTGAAGAACAAATTTGAAGAATGTGGTAGGTTGGTTCATGAGAATGATATGTTGAGAATTGATTTAGTACAATCCCAGAGTAATGAACAAGAGCTTGAGAGATAAATGATAATTTTGAGAGATGATCTAACTACTGCAAGTGAGTATAAATAAAAATTCAAGATTAGTTTAGCACAACTAGATGAGTTATTGAAAAGACAAAGGAAGATTGGAGATTCTAGTGGACTTGGATTTGAGCAAGGACAGAGTTTTGGTACTGCTAATGAAGATCAAAACCATAAGGCACCGGTAAGGAAGTTTAATGCTTATAAATTTAATGGTAGATGTTTTGTTTGCAATAAATTTGGTCACATGGCTAGGTAATATAGAAATAGAGCAAATCAGAACCTTGATTTTGCTCCCTGTCAATGTTCTAAATGTAATCAGTATGATCATAAGATAGAAGAGTGTAGAATGAATGTTAAATGCTATGCATGTGAAAAATTTGGACATTTGGCTAATTAGTGCAGGTCAAGTGATTTCATCGATTTTAGCAAAGCAATTCAAAGGAACAATGTTACATGTTATGCATGTAATGAGGTTGGACATATTGCTAAATTTTATAGAAGCAAAAATCCACCGATTGGTAATGGAGGATCAAATGAGAAAGGGAAAGAGAATGTTAATAAAATCCAACAAGATCATACCTAGAGATGGATCAAGAAGACTGAATAACAATCAGCAGAGGGAATGCACCGGTTACTTATCGAGTAGAGGAGGTTGCTCCTACACCGGCAGGTAGCTTATCTGGTAATTGAGGCAGATGCCTTAGGGGTACACAAAATTCATGAAGATGATGCATATTCCCTGGGAAGAGGTTCTGGAAGATGTTCCAAATATTGGAGATGCTTATTTGGAATGGAGATGTTTTGTTTGAGATCCTATATCTTTCACCGCAAGTCATTGATGTCAATGAAAGATTAGGGTTTTTCTTCTTCTTGGGGGATAAAAGGTTGAATTCAGTTCATTTTTTATTACCTTGCATTCAGAGTGATTCCGTGTGATTAAGAGCGATTAAAGGCATTTCAAAGTGATCAGATTTCTTCTTGAGCGATTTCACCGGTGACTGAAAGAGTTTGTTAGGGTTTCAACTGAAGTGATTACCCGGCAATTTTCTTTATTCATGGAAGAAAGATCATCATGTATTCCTATCTTTGTTGCAAATCATACTTTTTTAGAAGTCAAAGACCGTCCAAGGCCAACACTCAAGTGGTATCTGCATGTGGCTACTCTAGATGACTCGGTTGGAGCATTTTCCCATGTTCTCGAGGGAGGTTTTTATGTATAAGATGTTAGGGCATACATACATTGTCACATTGAAGATTTGGGGACATCCAATATAAAAGGAATGTACATGAGCAAGCTGATGGGAGATTTTGGAAAGGTTAAACTTGCATACAAGCACATTGAAGACTTAGGGTTTACCAACATTCTAGACATTTCAGAATTCGAAGATGAAATCATTAGGTATGTTTAAAGAAGAGTAAATAGAGAGTTTATCCAGTTGGATAGACCTTACAAGATCACCAAGGAAGCCATTAGGCCAATCACTAGTTTACCATAGGCTGGGCAATGTCTAGACAAGAAGGTTTCTAATGATTATGTCAAAAAAATCATCGACGCAACATCAGATAGGAGATATATGAGAATAAGCACTATCACCGACATAGACATCAAATTCAGTAGCATGGTCATTTGTTATAAGGTAACTCAGTCAAACTGACTAAATTATGATTCTAGCTCTTGCATTTTTGTAGCTTATAAAATGATGAGAGAAAATGAGAAATTGGATCTATGTGGTTGGATGTTGCATGAACTATTAATAAACCTAGGAAATATTAAAGGACAAAGGAAAGGAACTTTATAGTATGGCAACTTAATTGTTTTCTTAATGTTATTTTTCATGAATGACACTCCCGGTTTCAGGAAGAGACAATGGGCATTTGATATCCTTGTAGGGAGATAATTGACATAGTCAATTGCTACTTTGGGTAGTCAGAGAGATGATAAGGTATGGAGATATTTTAAGGCATTCCAGAAGGCTATGAAACATAGAGAAAGGGTTTCCAAGCATATTGTTGAAAAATACTCAATTGACATATTCTTCATGGTGAAGAAAGATGAAACACTTATGGGAGCGGTTAAGCTCCATAAGATTTGGATTGCTGAAATGCGCTATGAAGTTGATGCACAAATCCTTGATGCTTATGCAAAGATGCTGATTGATGCATCTCTTGATGAGGATGAGAAGCCCTATGGTACTACAAATAAAATGACACAAGAGCTTGAAACAGAGTTCAAATGCAAGAAGAGAGAGAAGTAGGAAGAAAAAGCAAGAAAGTTTCTAGAAAATGTCTCACAGGACATTAAAGCATTAATTGATGTTGTCCTCAAGAAAGGTGGGAAGAGGAAGGATCTAGAGGTACACATTGAGCATATTATAGCAAAGTCTAAATTTGAGGATGACACACCCTTGGCTTTTAAGAGGGTTGTAAGGAAGAAAATAGAGGAAACCAAGGTAGAAGCTAAAAGGCAACCGGTTAGGAAAGTCACCTTCAAAATACCGACAATGAAGCAAGCACTAAAAGTAACACCTTCAGCTCCATCCAGTACTACAAAAAGGAAGAAGAAGAATGACATTGATACAACAATTCAATCTATTAATGTAACTATCATTCCACCAAAAACTTGTGCAGAGTTAGTAGATGAAATAACTAAGGATGGCATGTTAAAGAATGTACAATTTTACTATGATCGTTTAGATAGTGTTGAACAAAGAGAGGTAGAGGAAGCAGTATTGTTATATTTGGATATTTATAAGAAAGCCTTGATAGAAATTGATAACCAAATACTGGTAGAAATGTATGATATGTTAGATGCTAGGAAGCTATTAGCAATACAAGAAGTTGAGAATATTAAAATTCAAGAGTTGTTATTTGTTTGTGTTTCTATTACTCCAAAGGAAATGGATAAGACACTTGAGGCTGCAGATAGAAAAATATTTAACAGAAAACATAGAATAACTAGTGTTATGGTCGGAAGGGTAAATGAGATAATAAAGGAGACCCAAAAGGCATGGGTTAAGTTCTTTGAAGAGAACTAAGGTTTCTTTACTTCACCAGAATAAAAAATAGACACTGCAGACACCTCGGTTGAAGGGAATGGAAAGGTTATTATGGGTACTTCACCCTCAATTTTGAAAAACATTAAGATAGTGGAAATCAAGCCCCTGATAGATACAAATGTATAGAAAAATGTTGAGATGTCGGCAAATAAAGAGAGTAAAAAGGTAGATATTGTACAGGATACTAATATTGAGGATAATAGTCCTCTAGATATAAATGTACAGGTTGAGGTTTTAGTTTCTACAGAGGAACCAATAGTTACAAAGACTACACCAAGTGACGAATCCACTAATGCAAGTGAGGAATCTATTAAGGATAAATCACCAGAAGAGAATAAAGGGGAATCTGGCAGGGAATCGGTAGCAGGTTCATCATTGTTGTAAATTGACACCTTGCAGGTTGTAAAGAAAAAAATAACCGAGATGAGTCCTACTGAACTCATGATGATGGTTGCACAGAAATTGATGAAGGAGGGATCTACAGATAAAAGGATTATTGATCAGTCTATCGCTATTTTGCAAAGACTAGTCTCAGATTGCAAGATTAATAGAGAAGTGAGCCCATCCGGAAAGCTTAAGACAATTACTGAGCATATTTCAAATTATTTTCAATCCTCATAATAGATTTCAAACCGACAAGCATTGGAGAGGTTCACATAGGCTAAAAGAGCTACATTTGATTAAATAATTGAGTTTGAGAGGAAGAATATTGATGAAAAATTGAAATTGATAGACAATTCTTTGAAGCAGTGTACAAATATCTACAGAGTATGTTGTAACATAGATGTACTTATAGTTAATGTGGATAAGAAGATTAAGGAATTTCATGAGAAAATTGCAAGTATAGAAAATTCTTTTGATGGATTGAATTCATTGACTACATCCATTAATGGTCAAATTTTGGTTTTGGAAGCCCAAATTTTGGTTCTTGAGAAAGAAAAAGACAATCATAAGAAGAGCTAGAAGTCTTAGAGGCTTGGTGTGTTCCCAGTAAGATATTTTTGGGATACTCATTGTACAATTTTGGATCTTTGGCATTCTTTTTGGAATTTTTGATGGCATTGATGTCAAAGGGGGACTGATATAGATGTGAAAAAGAATTGAAGGAGATGTATACATTAGGGGGAGTATGGAGTACTTTTCATTATGATCATTGATGAATATTTAGCTCAGGGGGAGCAGGCAGGATTAAACTGGTAGATGAAACCTTGACCATTTTTCACATGAGTGTTGCCATCAATGCCAAAGGGGGAGATTGTTGGCAACTGACACCCATTTGGTTGGTTTCACTATGTTGTCATTAATGGCAACATGGTATCTTATTTTGGCTTCATGTTTTGGTTCAGTTGTGTACCGACAGACACTTCACCGACAGGCACTTTAGCGGTATCGACACCGACAATATAGAAGGATTTCCTTGGTTACAGGCAATGTAGACCAACATAGTTTAGAATATGGTTATCGGTATTGGAGGCTGACATCTCTTGGATCTGGCATCGACAATTGATTTTGATATTCATGTAGTCATGTTATCTATCTGAAATGTAATTTGATATTTTAAATATATTTGTAAGCCGACATAAGGCATGATAAATTGTATAGGGTATATAGGTTAGTTGGATTAGATCATTTTTGATAGATGAGGATATGGAATATATCGATGTGAGATGATACAAAATATATCTGAGAGATCATGTATGTGAGTGTTGGCATTTTGGATATGTTGATATGGTTTTGTCATTGATGTCAACACTTGTCATCGCTTGTCAACACTTATCAGCACTTGGAGATTTTGGTTATGTTTATCGACAAGTTAGAGAATTATGCACAGTCACTGGTATTTGGTTCACCGATAGATTATATTGTTCACTGGCACTTGGAATGACTTGGAGACTACTTGGTTATGTCGAAGACATTATTCGATCACTTGGCTTTGGCAATTTGGTTAACTGTTTATTCGGGTTTGCATATTTGCTGTTACCGACAAATAGGTCCAGAATAAGCACCAATAGATATATCTATTCCAGATCAACACGACACATTATGGAGATTATTTATTATTATTGTAAATGCATTGAGTTGACATCATGCATCAAATATTGATTTACTTGTAATTGATTTTATTGTAATATCTTTTAGTGAGCCGACCTATTCAATTGGTCTTAGGTTATGGTATAAATGTAAGATCTCATTTGTGAGATCAAAGAGAGTGAATGCGAAAAAGGATTGCAATAAGGTCTATGCAAAAATAAGAAGAGCTATACACACAGACATCATTTGAAGGTTGAAGGAAGGATTTTGTGAAGGCAATCATAACTAAACCGGTACTGAATCTAGCATATGAAGATGCTATTTTGTGCAGTACATTATCATTGGATTTAACCATCCAATTGTAGTCAGTGTGACTCTCATTTTCTGATTGAGCAGTGAGGTCTAGGCAGCCGGCCTTTCTGCATGTGCAGAATCCATATTGTACACACATACTATCTGTAGTAGTATCATTTGATTGTGGGTAAGGCTTCCCACCATGGTTTTTCCCCTTACAGGGTTTCCACATACAAACATTTGTGTTATGTGTTGTGGATGTTATTGTCTTTCTATTTCATGCATTAATCTTTACCGGTATAGCAATTAACTGTTAAGATTTTCTACCAGCATAAAGTTTGGTTTACCGATATTAAGCATTAAGTTTTGGTTGAATTTATTGGACAACTGATTCACCCCCCCCTATCAGTTGTCTCTAGGGCCTAACAATTGGTATCAGAACTTAATCCTTTTTTTGCAGAAGTTTAACAGCTTGAGGAGATCCAATGTCTTCTAACTATTTCAGGAAGGACAGTGAAACTTGATGGAACTAACTATGGCATATGGAAGATCAGGATGGAGACACACTTGAATTGCATTGGAAAGGACATATGGGATGTTACAAACAATGGCTATACTACTCCTACTCAAGGTCAACCTATTCCACCTAACTTGGCTAAAGATGAGGAAAATGATTGCAAAGCAAGAGAAGCACTTTTGAGCGCATTGTCAGATCAACAATTCATGGGATTGTCAAATAGATCTATTGCTAAAGATAATTGGGACAAAATAGAAACATTGAATGAAGGAGATTCCATAGTCAAAATTGCAAAACTTAAATGCTTCTGGGTCAAGTATGAAAATCTGAAAATGGAAGAAGAAGAAAGAATTTCTACTTTTATGGAAAGAGTAAATGAAATTGTTTTGGGTAAACAATGTTGTGGAGGAACCTTAAGTGAAGATGAGATTGTTTCTAAAGTTTTAAGAGCTTTGCCACCTGTATATAAAATGAAATTTACTTCTATAAATGAATTAAGAACAATGCCTAATGCATCAGTATCTAGAGACACTTTGGTTGGAAAACTTTCAGCTTTTGAGCTTGAGGAATTTGGTCCTGTTACTACTATCAAGATAGTTGTAGGTTTTAAGGAATCATCATCAACTACAGCATCATCATCATCACATGAGAAATCTGATTGGAAAGCCTTCTATGCAAGAGAACTTGAAGAAAGAAGGAGAGAAAGTGAAGAACTTGAGGAACTTGAAGCACTATTTGCAAGGAAAATGCCTAAAGGTCCAATTGGAAGTAAGTATGAAGGTAAAGCACCCTTTAAATATTTTAACTGTAATAAGATTGGTCATATGGCTTCTAGATGTCCTGATAGACATGTAATATTAAGAGAAGAAGCTAAAAGAACATATAAGCCTAACCCTGACTATAAGAAATACAAGTTGAAGAAGAATAGACAAATCTTGTTATTATGCTGATGAAGGAGTTACTGATGATTCTGATGAGGATCCGACAAACAATGGATGGGATTTTGTTTCTATAACAGAAGATCAACTGGGACCTACTATTCAACTGGTAGAATAGGCCCTGGCAACTAAAGTTGAAGATAAGAATGAATGGATTATTGATTCAAGATGTTCACATTACATGACTGGTGATAAGAGTAAATTCTTAACCTTTCAGGATTACAATGGAGGTTTGGTAATATTTGAAGATGATAAAGCTTGTTTGATCAAAGGAAAAGGCACTATATATTTTGATGGTAAGCACAATACTAATAATGTTTACTATGTTGAAGGTTTGAAGCATAATCTTTTGAGTGTTGGTCAATTAGTTGAAAAAGGATTTTAGTTTCAAGAATGGTAAATGCAAAATATTAAACAAAACTGGTTTGGCAATTGCAACTAGTAATCAGACTAGAGGTAATATCTTTCATTTGAATAATAATGAGAAAGCAAGTTTGATTGCACATATTGATGAAAGTTGGTTATGACATAAGAGACTTTGTCATGTAAATTTTGATTGCATTGTGAAAATCAGTACTACTAAGGCAGTTAGAGATTTACCTAAGATTGTTAAACCTCACAATCTAGTATGTAAGGAATGTCAATTTGGAAAGCAAGTTAGAGAAACTTTCAAGAGTATTCCAAAGAAGTCTAACAATGTTCTTGATTTAATTCATACTGATTTATGTGGTCTAGCAAGAACTAGAAGTATATAAGGAGATAGATACTTTATCCTAATCATTGATGACTATTCTAGAATGTGTTGTGTTACTTTTCTCAGAGAAAAATCTGAAGCATTTGAGAAATTCAAACTATTCAAAGTAATGGTAGAAAATGAAACAGGCAAGAAAATCAAATGTTTGAGATTAGATTAAGGAGGTGAATTCACGTCTAAGGAATTTAATACATTCTATGAAGTGAATGGGATCAGAAGATAGTTATCAGCACCACGTACACCCTTGCAAAATGGAGTTGTGGAAAGGAAAAATAGAACTATCTTGGATGTAGCCAGAAGTATGATATCAGAAGAAAATCTACCCCATATATACTGGAGAGAAATGGTCAATACAACTGTTTATACATTCAACAGAGTTCACATCAAAGGAGAAACCAGTAAGACCCCACATGAACTATGGTTTGGTAATACTCCCACTCTTAAAAATTTAAGAATATTTGGAAGTAAATGCTATATTAGAAGAGATGAGTATATTGGCAAATTTGATCCTAGAAGTGATGAAGGAATATTTCTTGGTTATTCATCTAAGAGCAAGGCATATAGATGTTTTAACAAGAGATTGCAGAAAATTGTTGAGAGTGCAAATGTGAAGATTGATGAACAGTTCAGAGGAAATTCAAGGTAAACAGACTCTAAACTGTCAATACAGATAATCATAAATGAACCTACTGTGAATACACCAATACAGAATGGTGATCTAGTTACACCGACATCATTTGGAGATTCAACAGTCACTGAAGAACAACAACAAGTAAAAACACCCTAGTATGTAAGATTGAATCATTCTGAAGATTAGATAATTGGAAACAAATTTCAATGAGTTATGACTAGAGGAAGATTGGCAAATGAGGAGGTATGTCTTATTTCTCAAATTGAACCTACATCAATTAATGAGGCATGTGAAGATAAATATTGGATTAAAGCTATGGAAGATGAATTGGAACAAATTGAAAGGAATACTTGGTCATTAGTTCCCCGACCTAAAGACAAAAATGTAATTGGAACTAAATGGGTTTTCAGAAATAAACTTAATGAAGATGGTATGGTAATCAAAAACAAAGCAAGCTTGGTGTGTAAGGGATATTCTCAGAAAAAAGGAATTGATTCCAATGAAACCTTTGCACTGGTAGCTAGAATTGAGGTAGTTAGACTTTTATTGGCTACCTTTGAAACCACGTCAGACTTCCGACCAGCTTTACCATCAGAAACTTGTTGTCGAGCTTCTGGATGATGCCATTTGCGTTGGTCATCCGACAATGTTATGAACTCCTCAGGAGGTGGCTATATTTTCTCCCCCGACCACAAATTTTGGCGGATTACCATCAGAATTCTGACAGATGCTATGTTTCCTCCTCGTCAACTATCCGATATGGAAGTGACATCGGATATACAACATCCTTGTCAGATGTTTAATTAGTTATCGTCAGAATTCCGATGGCAAGAGATGATGTGGGTCAAACAGCTTGGCCGTTGGTGCATGAAAGCATTGAATGAGTTATACTTTTAAAAATTGCATAAAACATTTATTATTTATTTGATTCAATGTTATTTGCAAAAAATGATTATCAATGATGTTTCCTTTCTCCAAGAATTGTCTAGGATCTTTACATCAGATAATATGTAACATCGAATGACTAAATATTTTCTTTACAAATGCTTATTTTATTTAATTATTATCTGAGTGTGAATTAGAATTTATATCTGTACGAAAGTAGAACATACAAGCTCAAGAGTCATGTGCAAGCAAATTTCATAAAAAAAAGCAAGCATGCATTATCTTGAATGACATGGAAACAAGCTCATCAGTTGCCTAGAAGAGAGCAATTGGAGAAAAGCAGAGGAAAGTGTTAAAGGGTGATAAATACATAGAGAGTATGGAATACAAACAAACAATGTCTGGAGTGTGTGATGTTGCATCTCTAATTTATGTCTGGAGGGACTAACTGGTTTTGGAGTTCCTGTGAAACCTATTGGGCCATGATTGGAGGAAATCAATGTGTTCATGCAAAGAGCACCTTTTTTCTATTATGAGAATGATTCTCTTGCACCGAAGGATATTTGGAAGTCAATATCCAAAACTTTCTATAGTGTGGAACTAGAGTTGGTGGAATCGAAGTAATTTTCATCTTTCAGAAGACCAAGAGGTTATGTACACAATATCCCAATAGAAGGGTGATTTCAAGAATTACCTCTCCCCCCCATGACTATTCAGGAAGCACTTCCTCAGACAAAGGACTATTGGCCTCCATGGGATCAAATAAAAAAATTGAAGCATAGACTCTAGACGATGTGGTGGTGTCCTTCGTGAAGAACTCTGCACTATAATTAAAAATTCATGAGGGAAACTGCAAGATAGTGAAGAGAAATACATTCTTGAAAAGTGGGAAGAATGGATCTTGGTTTTGGTGGGGCCAAGTCAGGTGGCTCCTCTAGAGGTTGACGAGATAGAAATCATATTAGGATTTGAAAAAGATCACACTTGTGGAACTTCGTGTGCGATTGATCGATTGCACTATTTGGGTAATGCATTCCAAATAGATACAACTGCATACCATTTATCTATCTTGATTAAAGTCTTTTATCTTGATGGCATTAAATTAAAGTACTTTCTCTTCTATCTGGTATTGGTGGAGAAGAGGTCGATAGGTGGTAGGTCAGGTCGATGCAAAGCAACCTCTTCTCCACCAATACCAGATAGAAGAGAAAGAACTTTAATTTAATGCCATCAGGATAGAAGTCTTTAATCAAGATAGATAAATGGTATGCAATTGTATCTATTTGGAATGCATTACCCAAGCAGCGCAATCGACCAGTCACACATGAAGTTCCACGAGTGTGATCTTTTTCAAATCCTAATATGATTTCTATCTCATCAACCTCTAGAGGAGCCACTTGACTTGGCCCCACCCAAACCAAGATCCATTCTTCCCACTTTTCAATAATGTATTTCTCTTCACTATCTTGCAATTTCCCTCATGAATTTTCAATTATAGGGTAGAGTTCTTCACAAAGAACACCACCACATCGTCTAGAGTCTATACTTCAATTTTTTTCTTTGATCCCATGGAGGCCAATAGTCCTTTGTATGAGGAAGTTCTTCTTGAATAGTCATGGGGGGGAGAGGTAATGCTTGAAATCACCCTTCTATTGGGATATTGTGTACATAACCTCTTGGTCTTCTGAAAGCTAAAAATTACTTCGAGTCTGCCAACTCTGGTTCCACACTATATAAATTTTTGGATATTGACTTCTAAATATCCTTCGGTGCAAAAGAAAAATTCTCATAATAGAAAAAAGGTGCTCCTTGCATGAACACATTGATTTCCTCCAAGCATGGTCCAATAGGGTTCGCGGGAACTCCAAAACCAGTTAGTCCCTTCGGACATAAATTAGAGACGTCACATCACACACTCCATACATTGTTTGTTTATATTGCATACTCTTTATGTATTTATCACCCTTTAACACTTTCCTCTTCTTTTCTCCAATTGCTCTCTTCTAGGTAGCTGATGAGCTTGTTTCCATGTCATTCAAGATAATGCCTGCTTGCTTTCTTTTACGAAATTTTCTTGCACATGAATCTTCATCTTGTATGTTCTGCTTCTGTATAGATATAAATTTTAATTCACGCTCAGATAATAATTAAATAAAATAAGCATTTGTAAAGAAAAGATTTAGTCATTCGATGTTACATATTATCTGACAGAAAGATCCTAGACAATTCTTGGAGAAAGGAAACATCATTGATAAACTTTTTTGCAAATAACACTGAATCAAATAAATTAAAAATGTTTCATGTAATTTTTAAAAGTAGAACTCGTTCAATGCTTTCATGCACCGATGGAAAAGCCGTCTGACCCACACCATTATCCATAATAGAACAAATCAATATAATAGGCTATTATAAAGAATATATACAAAAATATGAAAGAACATTAAATTACCATTACAAACCCATAAACCATTAAATAGTGAAAATAGATATAAATTTGTAAATGTCTCCCTACAAACACCACAACCATAACCAAAACAAAAAAAATTCTTACCCGCAAAAACTAAGTAGTTGGTGAGTTGCAAGTCTACAACATCTCCCAGATGATCAAATCATTTCTTAATTTTGTTCTTCTGATTAGTCAATGGATTTAGTTGCATGTACAAGTTTTCTATTCAAGAAGCCTTCCGTTTCCCTATATTTGAGACTTGATAAAATTCTTGTGAGTAGAATGGTGAAGTTTATCACCCAAACAAATCATATGGAAGGGAGACAATCACTTAAGGTCCATTTGATCTTGAGACATTGATGCCCACTTTAGCATGTCACATCCTAAATTGACAAGACTCGTGATTGGGACCCAAAATATGACCCCTCATTTCTTGCCTCATGTGTGAGAAAAAATTCAAACACTTTATGTATGATTAGGTATAAAGGAATCCTACCCTGTCATTTGAAGGGGTCTACCTACAATTCAAGTGATCTCTTAACTATAAAATCAATTAAATTCCAAGTGAACAAGCAATCAAGCATTCATCAAGCATTGAAGGAGAATTCAAGTTAAAGCACAACATTCATGATCAACAGTCTACATGACATCCTAAAACCTTGTGTGAGGATTCAAGAAAGATTCATCAAGGTATCATATTCAATTTTAAGCATTTTTAGATTAGATCTAAAGGGATCATTTTAAAGAGGGAGGAAGAGATCTTTTCATAAAGATGTCTACCTCCAAAAATAGAGGAGATATTTAATAAAGATATCATCTTTTAAATTAAGAAATGGGTAGGAGATTAAGAATACAAACCTTCCATATTGCACACTTTAAGGTATATTCAAACCTATTTGACCTAGGAAAGCCCCCATCAACAAACCTATTTTCATCATTTTGTGTGTAGAAAATTGATTCAAGAGTTATGTGTGAAGAATTTGACAAAGTAAATGATGACAATCAAACTCAAATTTTATCTATCTTGAAAGCCTTTTATCCTGATGCAATTAAATTAAAATTCTTTCTCTATTTTTTGGTGATCTCTAGAGCAGAGGTTGCTTTGCATCAACCTAGGATACATTTAACTTGTGTTGTATTTGCGGAAATATGTATCATAGGTCGATGCATTGCAACCTCTACTCCACCAATACTAGATAGAAGAAAAAGTACTTTAATTTAATGCCATTAGGATAAAATGCTTTCAAGACATATATTAGGTATAAAAGGAAGCCTACCCTATCATTTGAAGGTGTCCACCTACAATTCAAGTGATCTCTTAATTATAAAATCAATTCAATTCCAAGTGAACAAGCAATCAAGCATTGAAGGAGAATTCAAGTTGGTGTAGGTGCATTTGGAAGACCAAAGGACTCAATGAAGCCATTAAAGACTTTTGAAGATCTTAGGAGTGAAGAGCCAATCAATTATGATGTCTTAAGGTCCATTATGGCCTTTAATGATGAAAATTGTAATAAGTTTGTAATTTGTCCTAAAGGGCCTGGTAAGGACCTTAGGACCAACAAAAAGATGTAATAGGAATTTATGGCTTAGGGAGTCTACAAGAGTTTAGGAAAGTTCAATAAATCATTTCATGACCTTGTGTGTTAGAAATTAAGAGTTTTTGACCAAATGGTTGATGTAATGCTTTGTACGACAGAGAATGCTAGTGTATGGACTAGGACAAGCAATCACAACAAATTTTTGTTTTCTTGAAATTTTTTGGTGTTTTGGCTTATGGTAACTTTGTCTTGAGTGTGTATTCAAATTCCTAATGCATTGAAGAGACCTTGAACATCTTATTTGTAGGGAAGATGCACTAATAATCCATTTGTCTCAGACTTTAGACTAGTTGCATTGACTATTCTAACAGATTTGTGCAATTTGGCATTTGATTTGGTTGATTTACAATGAGAATGGTCATTCCATGAATGTAAAAGGCCTAATATTCATAGGATGGCACTCCTCTAACATGTACAATAAATTACTAATAGGTTGATGTACAAATTGGGTGGAGAACCGGGGTGCTCACTAAAACAACGAATGTAAGAGTGGAGAAATTGCTTGCTAAGGAGTAGCAGTAGCAAATCCGCCTAAAGGAGGGGCACATTTTATGATTGGTAGTGTTTAGAAATTTCAAATGAAAGGTGAATCCATCATCATTTGGATGGTATAGTGTTTGGAAGAGGGGTATATGAGAAACCCTACTTTTAAGGGTTTGTGAGAGGCTAAATAAGGGATTCTGCATCTAAGAAGGTTAAAACTTGTAAATAATTGCATTTCCTTAGTTTTGAATCATATAATTTCCATAGCAACCTTCTGATAGTAGATTCTATGTACCATCCTAATCCAAAAAGCATTCATTTTGTCTACATCCGATAGTAATTTCTAAAATCAGTTTAAAGTGTATTCATTTATGGACCTTTCATAAAATATTCTCAACTTACACATCATAAAAGGATCTTAAAATATTCATTGTTTATAATGATAAGAATTTGGTTGTTCCATACACCTTCCTTTACTATTTTAAAAATATCATCGGCCAAAATATTGTGCAACAGTAGTATGGAGTGCATTTCATCTATTTCATGCCCAAATATTTCATCATACCACTTTCTTTTCAAAGGTGACTGATCGATTGCACTATTTGGGTAATGCATTCCAAATAGATACAGTTGCATACCATTTATCTGTCTTGAAAGCCTTTTATCATGATGCCATTAAATTCAAGTTCTTTCTCTATTTTCTGGTGATCTCTGGAGAAGAGGTTACTTTGCATCGACCTGGGATACATTTAACTTGTGTTGTATCTGCAGAAATATGTATCCTAGGTTGATGCAATGCAACCTCTACTCCACCAATACCAAATAGAAGAGAAAGTACTTTAATTTAAAGCCATTAGGATAAAATGCTTTCAAGACATATATTAGGTATAAAAGGAAGCCTACCTTGTCATTTGAAGGGGTTTACCTACAATTCAAGTGATCTCTTAATTATAAAATCATTTCAATTCCAAGTGAATAGGAAATCAAGCATTCATCAAGAATTGAAGGAGAAATCAAGTTAAAGCACACCATTCTGCATGACATCCTAAAACCTTGTGTGAGGATTCAAGAAATATTCATCAAGGTATCATGTTCAATTTTAAGCATTTTTAGATTAGATCTAAAGGGATCATTTTAAAGAGGGAGGAAGAGATCTTTTCCTAAAGATGTCTACTTCCAAAAATAGAGGAGATATTTAATAAAGATATCATCTTTTAAATTAAGAAATGGGCAGGAAATTAAGAATACAAACCTTCCATATTGCACACTTCAAGCTATATTCAAATTACAAGTTACATTTATAGGGTCTGTCCTATTCGAGCTAGCTACTATTTCAACACATTCTGACACATGTATCTATTTCTATGCAATAATTCGTAGTAGCTACATAGACTAGCATGGTACATAAGTTCTTTTCTAATAGTGCCCTTCATATGCAATTCTTTCAAGATTATTTAGTTGTATCTACCTTCTTAGGTTATGCAAATGGAGATTAGATTAGGTTATGTATCTACTTTCTTTCTCTGTAATTCTTGTTGTGTTTAATACATTTTTATCCCTTTGGTGGAAAAAAGGGAGGTTGATGATAAATATCTATGTCGTCTATTAGTTGATTCCCATGACAATAAGTGGTTAATGCTGATACAAAGTAACACTAACAGGAAACTTTGATGACAATCTAATACACATCACTGTTGAACTTACCCCTGTCTCATATAACCCTATGTTGGCTAGGCCCCACCATAATTAGAAGATCCTAATTACTACTTTCCTAAACCTTGCATTGACCATCACAATTTCACAGTGAGTTGAGTTAATTAGTCCATTAGCAAGATTGGGAAAGAGTTTGGTATTGAGTTAGGTGTTGGTGGAAGGTTTTGTTGGAAAATGCACACTCCAATGAGAAATTGTAGGTGATTGAAGGTATTTTCATTGATGGCAACCTTGCAATCATATGATATTGGCAGGCAGACATAGGCATCAGTACTAGCAGACTCTACACCAGCATACAGAACACCGACACCAAAAATGAAGACTACCGACATCCCAGCCGACAAGAATTTTGTGTATTAATATTTTGTAATTAATTGTAAAATCTTTTGTAAGCCGACTTGGCAGATTGTAATATGACTCATATAAGCATGAGATCATTGTAGATCATTTATGTAGTGAAATATGAAAAGATAATAGCAGACCTAATGTGCAAATTATTGGGATAAAGGTTTATGTATATTGCAGAGCTTAAACTGGTACTAAATCTGGCATAGGAGATGCTGATCTAAAGTAGTACAAGACATTGGATTTGTATAATCCATTTCATAAGTCAGTGTGACTTATTTTGTAACTGTGCAGTGAGCTCCTAGGCACTTGGCCTTCCTGCATGTGCAGGCCCCTATTGTAAATAGTAATATTCCCTTATTGGCCAGTAAGAGAATATTGTGGGTCACAAATCCCACCGAGGTTTTTCCCACACCGGGTTTACTTATTAAAAATTACTGTGTTATGGTGTGTCTCTTATGTTGTGGTTGTTATTCTTATTTGCTGCATTATTTTTGGTTTACTAGTACATAGTTTTGATATGCTTTTCATGTTATAATTAAAGTAAATTCTTTTACTAGTCAGATACTAATTCACCCCCCCCTCTCAGTATCTTTGGGAATCCTAACAAGTTTAAGGAGGTACACTATCATCATAATTAATGTTAGAGAGTGTTGTGTGAAGAAGAATGGCCATGAAAGGAGTGACTGTCCTAAGTGCTTGAGACTGTCACAAAAAGTGAGTGTTGCAGTAGTGAATCTTCCTTTGACCTTCGGGTGTTTGGGAGGGTAAAGACACATGGTGGTATATGTTGAGTGGTTGGGAGGGTAAAGACCCACATATCAACTATGTACTTTGACATCCTAGGATGGTGTCCACCTACTCTAAAAAACTTGTGTGCACTCTTTGTCTGATACTAACATATACATAACATGTGCCTCTCATATAACCCTATGTTGGCTAGGCCCCACCATAATTAAAAGATCCTAACTATTAAAAACATTGTATTCTCCCCTAAAAGGTTGTTGAGTCATAGAAGGCCTAGCTTGATAGCCCTATAGTCTCTCATACCTAAAATATCCTTGTGTCGATTATGGTCACATGTGACTACCCTATGGCCCCTACTATGCTCTAGACCTTTGTCCCTAATATTGATACTCTTGGGTTTTTCTTTGTAAATCATATAGTAAGTTTAAATTATCCTTTGAAGGATGGGGAGGCCTATGGACACTTTAGTCCCTTCATCAAGGTTACAAACTTCTCTCATGCCTCTTGTGTCCTCCCATGTACCTCCTTTTCCATAAGAGACTTTGCCATAGCAACCCTAAAGTCATTTGGATTGGCCATGTGTAGGAAAACTGAAATTTTGGGCTTTCCACCCCTAATGAAATAATTGACAAGTAACTTGTCTTGAATGTAATCTACAAACTAAAAGAACTCCAAAAACTAACTCTCATGTTGAGCCACTATGAAACCTTATTATGTAAATTGTGAAACTCATCTATGCATCTCCGCCAAAAATATTTTTAAATAGAACACACTTTGAAGCACTCCAAAATGGTATCTGGAGAGGGTTTCCAATGTGAGTTGGTGCATTTTATCCTCCCAGTACCACAAGGTGGAAGCAAGTCCTCTCAAAAATTGCATTGAAAATTATGCCTTTAGGTTTCTCATATATAGATGCAACCCAAAGCATAAGTCCAAGCTAAGTAACCAAGACTTATCCTCAACCCCATTTGTGGATCTTAAAAATGTAGAGGATTGGAGATGAAGCAACTCTTGAATATGATCCTTTGGCTAATGATATGTGTTTGCTATAGTCTATACCTCTTGTATTTATGCATGATGAGGCTAGGTAATGTGTATTGATCAATATTCTATCTCCTCTATGTGTATTTCCCAAATTCAAGGCGACCTCCTAATAAGCTCCCAAGATGCAAGTATATGCTCCTCTACTACAAGTGGATCCTCATGGCTTGTAAGATTTGAGGTCCATACTCAGGCTACTCATCTTGGTGAAAACTCTCAAAGTGATATGACCCTTCCTTCCATTTCATACACCCTATTTTCTAACCCACACCTCATAACCTGTACCTCACTTCCTATCATTATTACCTTCCATCTACCTTTCATATCCCCTATCTTAACCTCCTCCACTTTCCTACATCCTATCCTAAACCTTAACCTCATACACACTTACTTTTACTTCACCTACTTAACCCCATTCCATCCTTCACATCCTTTTATCTCCCCCCATTCACTTTCCTACCTTCCAAACCCCTAACATATCCTAACTTACTCTTTCACCATTACATCCTTCATCACTTACCTTCCTATCTTATCCTAACCCACACCTCATAACCTTATACCTCTTAGCTTCCATTTTATACAACCTTCCTAATGGTACACTTATGCTCCCTTCCAAAACACTGACAAAAAATAGCACTCGATCACTACACAGTGCTCTCATGGTTCTGCAGCAGGGATTTTCTGTCACAACCATATATACCAGCATCCATAATTAGGATATATTTTACATAATGGCACTTGATCACATAGGTTTAGGTCATCCCTCTCCTTAATTAGGATATATTTTAAATATGGAAAGTAGTCTTAATATGTTTCAGGCTTACTATATTGTTCATTATTTAAAATACAGTGTTTAATTAATATATGATTGTAGGATTGTTCAACAGTTTAGGTCTTGTAAGAAATTCTTCTTTTAAATTGATCATATCATATTACAGAAACATCTCACCATCTCTGTTATTGGAAATTAATCTGATAAATCTATAATAAACTTTGAATCTAAATATTTGAATATGTATAACAATGAATTTGCTGATTATACCCTACCTTTTTTCTTCAGCCAGATCTTGTAATGCCCAATTTAGAGTGAAGTGATGATAATTGAAATGGCCACCCTGACAAACACATCCTTTGGCTCAAATGCAAAAGGAAAGGAAAGCGACGCTACAATAGCTGACCATTCCTACATCCTGTAGCGATTAAACCACAGGGAACCTATGTTTGCCTCCCTCCTTCATGTTCATTGAGGGATGGCCCAACAATAACTTCTTGACTTACTATACCCCAACCCATGACTTCTTGAGCATGTAATCGATCTGAATTCTTTTGCCGGAATCGACATGGGAGGAACCACTTCATTCCATGGCTGGAGCACTAGTAATAGATAGTTAGGATAGCTGGCGATTAAACCCATAGGTTCCCTGTAGAGGCAAGATTTTGTAATGGCAGAGGTGGGATTTTGTAATGGCAAAGGATGATGGGACGAAGAGGCGGGATTTATGAAATGACTTGGTCTTTTCTTTTTTTTTTTTAAGTAATTCCCACGGTTTTTGGAATTTCAACGAACACGGGCACTTTTTCTAAAAAAACATAAATGTCATTGCCAATTCCTTCTCTGTCGAAACCAAATGTTGCATTGTCATCAGAATTCCAATGAAAGTGGGCATTTTTTCAAAAAAAATCAAATTTGATCACAATATACCTCCTCCGTTGGAATTTTAGGCCAAATGTATTAGTGGGAGTAGTTGGCATATTGAATGAGTTGGTATTTTGTATTTGGTTTTGTATTGCTTTGGCATTTGGTGTCAAAGGGGGAGAGATTGATACGGAAAACCACATTATATTTTTCTTTTGGGAGAGATTATTCCTAGGGGGAGAGATATTATGTATTTTTGATTTCTGGTTAATGATCTCTATGGGAGATTGTTGGTTTTTGGTTTTTGGCATTTCTGTTTTGGCACTTTGATGGTTTTTTTCCATCTTGCGTTGCCATCAATGCCAAAGGGGGAGATTGTTGGCATTTTGCATATGTTGATATGGTTTTGTCATTGATGTCAATACTTGTCATCTCTTGTCAACACTTATCAACACTTCGAGATTTTGGTTATGTTCACTAGCAAGTCAGAGAATTATGCACAGTCATTGGTATTTGGTTCACCAGCAAATTATATTATTCACCGGCACTTGGAATGACTTGGAGACTACTTGGTTATGTCGAAGACAATATTCGATCACTTGGCTTTGGCAATTTGGTTAACTGTTTATTCGGGTTTGCATATTTGTTGTTACTGGCAAATAGGTCCAGGATAAGCACCAATAGACATATCTATTCCAGATCAGCACGACACGTTATGGAGATTATTTATTATTATTGTAAATGCATTGAGCCGACATCATGCATCAGAGATTTATTTACTTGTAATTGATTTTATTGTAATATCTTTTAGTGAGCCGACCTATTCAATTGGTCTTAGGTTATGGTATAAATGTAAGATCTCATTTATGAGATCGAAGAGAGTGAATGCGAAAAAGGATTGCAATAAGGTATATGCAAAAATAAGAAGAGCTATACACGTAGACATCATTTGAAGGTTGATAAAAGGATTTTGTGAAGGCAATCATAACTAAACTGGTACTGAATCTAGCATATGAAGATGCTATTTTGTGCAGTACATTATCATTAGATTTAACCATCCAATTGTAGTCAGTGTGACTCTCATTTTGTGATTGAGCAGTGAGCTCTAGGCACCTGGCCTTTTTGCATGTGCAGAATCCATATTGTACACACATACTATCTGCAGTAGTATCATTTGATTGTGGGTAAGGCTTCCCACCGTGGTTTTTCCCCTTACAGGATTTCCACGTACTAAAATTTGTGTTATGTGTTGTGGATGTTATTGTCTTTCTGTTTCATGCATTAATCTTTACCAGTATTGCAATTAACTGTTAAGACTATCTACCAACATAAGTTTGGTTTACTAGTATTAAGCATTAAATTTTGGTTAAGTTAATTTTGGTGGAATTTATTGGACAACTGATTCACCTCCCCCTCTCAGTTGTCTCTGAGACCTTACAGTGAGGATATTTATGTAAGGGTTATTCTGGTAAAGGGTTTAGGGTTTCAGACCAAAATAGAAAGAGCTTAATCAGAATTGTATTCTGCCATAGAAGATGCTATCCTAGCAGTTCACTCATTTCTCCTGATTGAAGTTTGGATTTATATGTAGTCAGTGAGGCTCTTTTTGTGATTGAGAAGTGTTGTCTAGGCCGTAAGCCTTCCTGCAAGTGCAGGCCCCTTATAATTTGTAATATCTCTTCATATGGCCAGTGGATTGATATTGTGGGTCAAAAATCCAACCGTGGTTTTTCCTCTTTGATATTTTTGATGTTTAATTATGTGTGTTATGGTGTTAATTTATGTGATTGGATTATTGGTTGCTTTACTTCTTTCAATTATGTATATACCGGTATACCTATTGGTGTATGTATGTTTTAATAAGGCAAATATTGATCATCGCAGTATAACACTAATTCAGCCCCCCTCATGTTGGTATTTTGGATATGTTGATATGGTTTTGTCATTGATGTCAACACCTATCATCACTTGTCAACACTTATCAGCACTAGGAGATCTTTGATTATGTTCACCGGCAAGTTAGAGACTTATGCACAGTCACCGGTATTTGGTTCACCGACATATTATATTGTTCACCGACACTTGGAATGACTAGGAGACTACTTGGTTATGTCGAAGACATTATTTGATCACTTGGTTTTGGCAATTTGGTTATTTGTTTATTTGGATTTGCATATTTGTTGTTACCGGAAAATAGGTCCAGGATGTACACCGACAGGCATATCTATTCCAAATCAACACGACACATTATGGAGATGATTTATTATTATTGTAAATTTATTGATCTGACATCATGCATCGGATATCGATTTATTTGTAATTGATTTTATTGTAATATCTTTTAGTGAGCCAACCTATTCAATTGGTCTTAGGTTATGGTATAAATGTAAGATCTCATTTGTGAGATTGATATGTGATTGGAAAAAGAATTGTAATAAGGTATATGCAAAAATAAGCAGAGCTATACATGCAAACATCATTTGAAGGTTGAAGGAAGATTTTTGTGAAGGCAATCAGAACTTAACCGATACTGAATCCAACATATGAAGATGCCATTTTAATCAGTACTTTATCATTTCATTTAACCATCCGATTATAGTTAGTGTGACTCTCATTTTGTGATTGAGAAGTGAGCTCTAGGCAACTAGCCTTTCTGCATCTACAGAATCCATATTGTACACACATACTATCTGCAGTAGTATCATCTGATTGTGGGTAAGGCTTCCCACCATGGTTTTTCCTCTTATAGGGTTTCCACATACAAATATTTGTGTTATGTGTTGTGGATGTTGTTGTCTTTCTGTTTCATGCATTAACTTTACCAGTACTTCAATTAACTGATAAAACTGTCTACTGGCATAAAGTTTGGTTTGCCAGCATTAAGCATTAAGTTTTGGTTAAGTTAATTTTGGTTGAATTTATTGGATAGCTGATTCACCCCCCCACTCCCCCCCCCTCTTAGTTGTCTCCAGGACCTAACAATTGGTATTAGAGCATAGTCCTCTTTTTGCAGAAATTTAACAGCTTGAGGAGATCCAATGTCTTCTAACTATTTCAAGAAGGATAGTCAGAAACCTGATGGAACTAACTATGGCATATGGAAGATCAAGATGGAGACACATTTGAATTGCATTGGAAAGGACATATGGGATGTTACAAAGAATGTCTATACTGCTCCTACTCAAGGTCAACCTAATCCACCTAACTTGGCTAAAGATGAGGAAAATGATTGCAATTCAAGAGAAGCACTTTTGAGCGCATTGTTAGATCATCAAGTCATGGGATTTTCAGACAGATCTACTACTAAAGCTATTTGGGACAAACTAAAAACATTGAATGAAGGAGAATCCATAGTCAAAATCACAAAACTTGAATGCTTTCAGGTCAGGTATGAAAGTCTGAAAATGGAAGAAGATGAAAGAATTTTTGCTTTTATGGAAAGAGTAAATGAAATTGTTTTGGGTATACAATGTTGTGGTGGAACCTTAAGTGAAGATGAGATTGTTTCTAAATTTTTAAGAGCTTTTCCACTAGCATATAAAATGAAAGTTACTACTATAAATGAATTGAGAACAATGCCAAATGCATCAGTATCTAGAGACACCTTGGTTGGAAAACTTTCAGCTTTTGAACTTGAAGATTTGGTCTTGTTACTACTATTAAGAGAGATCTATCTTTCAAGGCATCATCATCAACTATAGCATCATCATCATCATTTGAGAAATCTAATTGGAAATCCTTTTATGCAAATAGCATCATCATCATCATTTGAGAAATCTAATTGGAAATCCTTTTATGCAAGAGAACTTGAAGAAAGCTGGAGAGAAAATGAAGAACTTGAAGAACTTGAAGCACTATTTGCAAGGAAAATGCCTAAAGGTTCAATTGGAAGTAAGTATGAAGGTAAAGCACCCTTTAAATATTTTAACTATAATAAGATTGGTCATATGGCTTCTAGATGTCCTGATCGACATGTAAGATTAAGACAAGAAGCTAAAAGAACATATAAGCCTAACCTTGATTATCAGAAATACAAGTTTAAGAAGAATAGAGACAAATCTTTTTATTATGCTGATGAAGGAGTTACTGATGATTCTGATGAGGATCCGACAGACAATGGATAGGCTTTTGTTGCTATTACAGAAGATCAACATGCACCTACTATTCAACCGGTAGAGTAGACCCTGGAAACTAAAGTTGAAGATAAGGATGAATGGATTATTTATTCAGGATGTTCACATCACATGACTGGTGATAAGAGTAAATTCTTAACCTTTCAGGATTACAATGGAGGTCTAGTAAGATTTGAAAATGATAAAGCTTGTTTGATCAAAGGAAAAGGCACTATATCTTCTGATGGTAAGCACAATACTGATAATGTTTACTATGTTGAAGGTTTGAAGAATAATCTTTTGAGTGTTGGTCAATTAGGTGAGAAAGGATTTCAGTTACAATTCAAGAATGGTAAATTCAAAATCTTAAACAAAATTGGTTTGGAAATTGCCACCGGTAATCAGACTAGAGGCAATATATTGCATTTGAACAACAATGAGAAAGTATGTTTGATGACACATATTGATGAAAGTTGGTTATGGCATAAGAGACTTTGTCATGTAAATTTTGATTGCATTGTGAAAATTAGTACAACTAAGGCAGTAAGAGATTTACCTAAGATTGTTAAACCTCACAATTTGGTATGTAAGGAATGTCAATTTGGAAAGAAAGTTAGAGAAAGTTTGAAGAGTATTCCAGAGAAGTCTAATAATGTTCTTGATTTAATTCATATAGATTTATGTAGTCCAGCAAGAACTAGAAGTATACAAGGAGATAGGTATTTTATGCTAATCATTGATGACTATTGTAGAATGTGTTGGGTTACTTTTCTTAGGGAAAAATCCAAAGCATTTGGGAAATTCAAACTATTCAATGTGATGGTAGAATATGAAACCAACAAGAAAATCAAATGTTTGAGATCAGATTAAGGAGGTGAATTCACATCTAAGGAATTTAATACATTCTGTGAAGTGAATGGATCAAAAGACAATTATCAGCACCCCGAACACCCTAGTAGAATGGAGTTGTGGAAAGGAAAAACAAAACTATCTTGGATGCAGCCAGAAGTATGATATCAGATGAAAATATACCTCATATATACTAGAGAAAAGTGGTCAATACAATAGTTTATACATTCAACAGAGTTCACATTAGAGGTGAAACCGGTAAGACCCCTCATGAACTATGGTTTGGTAATACTCCTACTCTTAAATATTTCAGAATATTTGGAAGTAAATGCTATATTAGAAGAGATGAGTATATTGGCAAATTTGATCTTAAAAGTGATGAAGGAATATTTCTTGGTTATTCATCTAAGAGCAAGGCATATAGATGTTTTAACAAGAGATTGCAGAGAATTGTTGAGAGTGCAAATGTGAAGATTGATGAATAGTTTAGAGGAAATTCAAGGTACACAAACTCTGAACTGACAATAGAGATAATCACAAATGAACCTACTATGAATACACTGGTATAGAATGGTGATCCACTTACATTGGCATCATCTGAGGATTCAACAGTCACTGAAGAACATCAACAAGTAAAAACACCCCGGTATGTAAGATTGAATCATTCTGAAGATCAGATAATTGGAAATAAATTTCAAGAAGTTATGACTAGAGGAAGATTGGCAAATGAAGAGGTATGTTTTATTTCTCAAATTGAACCTAGATCAATTAATGAGGCATGTGAAGATAAATATTAGATTAAAGCTATGGAAGATGAATTGGTACAAATTGAAAGGAATAACACTTGGTCATTAATTCCCTGGCCTAAAGACAAAAAATTAATTGGAACTAAATGAGTTTTTAGAAATAAACTTAATGAATATAGTAAGATAATCAGAAACAAAGCAATATTATTGTGTAAGGGAAATTCACAGAAAGAAGGAATTGATTACAATGAAACCTTTGCACCGGTAGCTAGAATTGATACAATCAGACTTTTATTGGCTTTTGCAGCACACAAGAACTATAAAGTATATCAAATGGATGTTAAATTTGCATTTCTAAATGCAGATCTTGAAGAAGAAGTTTATATTGAACAACCTGATGGATTTTGTTTGACAAATAACAAAGACATGGCTTGCAAGTTAATGAAAGCTTTATATGGTCTAAAACAAGCTCCAAGAGCTTGGTATGCTAGATTGGACAAATATCTTTTGAAGCTT
Source organism: Cryptomeria japonica (assembly GCF_030272615.1). NCBI lineage: Eukaryota > Viridiplantae > Streptophyta > Pinopsida > Cupressales > Cupressaceae > Cryptomeria > Cryptomeria japonica. The sequence continues at coordinate 224,570,723 of NC_081412.1, forward strand.
GGATACACTAAAGGTAACGCTGACAACAATCTATACTACAAAGTGACTAATGATGACATCTTGGTTAGTGAAGTTTTTTTTGAAGATAATATCTTTGGAGGAGAACATGGATTGTGTAAAGACTTTTCTAACAAAATGTAGCAAGAATTTGAAATGTCTATGATTGGAGAGAGAAAATTATTTTTAGGATTGCAGATTTCACAGAGTAATAAAGGTATATTCCTATGTCAATCTAAGAACTTGAAGGAATTACTAAAGAAATTTGGCATGGAAAACCGTAAACCGGTAAGCACACCTATGACTACAACTGATAAATTATCTTTGAAGGATGAATCAACACCTGTTAATCCAACTAGATACAAGTCTATGATAGGAGGTTTACTGTATTTGACACAAACAAGACTTGATATTATGAATGTAGTATGTATTGTTTCAAGATTTCAGAGTAATCCTAAATAAAATCATGAATCGGCAGTGAAAAGGATTTCCTAGTACCTACAAGGCACTACATATCTTGGTTTATGGTATCCTAGAGATGAAAATTTTGACTTATGTGCATACACAGATGCTAATTAGGTAGGAGATGTGGATGATAGAAAAAGCACCACCGACAGAGCATTTTTTCTTGGTAGTAGACTAATTTCATGGTTGAGCAGGAAATAGAGTTGTACAAGTCTATCAACAATAGAATCAGAATATGTTGCAGCAACAACAAACTGTACATAGGTATTATGGATCAAACAAATGTTGAAGGAAATAAAGGTAAAATACAAGGAACCTATAACTATTTACTATGATAATATGGCAGCAATTGATATATCAAATAACCCGATATTTCACTCTAAGACTAAACATGTTATCTATCAAATTCAATTTTCTAAAAGAGAATGTTGAAGCAAAAGAAGTGAAATTGGTTTATGTGAATACTAAAGAGCAGATTGCAGATATTTTTACAAATCTTTTTCCTAAGGAAACTTTTGAATATCTCAGAGAGCAACTTGGAGTCCTACCCCCACTAGTAGAAACTTAGACAGTTGATGTTTGTCATCAACCGACAAAATTAATAGAGAAATTTTTTATTTGAGCTTTGATGAGGAGAGCTACTTCTCAGGGGGAGTAGTTGGTATAATAAGTTGGTATTTTGTATTTGAAATTGGTTTTTGTAATGCTTTGGCATTTGATGTTAAAGGGAGAGAGACATTATGGAAAAACATTTGAAAAAAAATTTGAGGAGAGATATCTTTTGGAGAGATTATTCCTAGGGGAGAAAAATTATGTATTTTGATTTCTGGTTAATAATCTCTTTGGGAGATTGTTGGTTTTTGGTTTTTGGCATTTCTATTTTGACACTTTGATGGTTTTTCCATCTTGTGTTGCCATCAATGCCAAAGGGGGAGATTTTTGGTATTTTGGATATGTTGATATGGTTTTGTCATTGATGTAAACACCTGTCATCACTTGTCAACACTTATCAGCACTTGGAGATCTTTGATTATGTTCACCGACAAGTCAGAGACTTATGCACAGTCACCGGTATTTGGTTCACCGACAGATTATATTGTTCACCAGCACTTGTAATGACTTGGAGACTACTTGGTTATGTCAAAGACATTATCTGATCATTTGGTTTTGGTGATTTGGTTATTTGTTTATTCAGGTTTGCATATTTGCTATTACCAGAAAATAGGTCCAGGATATACACCTACAGACATATCTATTCTAGATCAGCACGACACATTATGGAGATGATTTATTATTATTGTAAATGCATTGAGCCAACATCATGCATCGGATATTGATATATTTGTAATTGATTTTATTTTAATATCTTTTAGTTAGCCGACCTATTCAATTGGTCTTAGGTTATGGTATAAATGTAAGATCTCATTTGTGAGATTGATATGCGATTGGAAAAGAAATTGTAATAAGGTATATGTGAAAATAAGTAGAGCTATAAATGCAGACATCATTTGAAGGTTGAAGGAAAGATTTTGTGAAGGCAATCAGAACTTAACCGGTACTGAATCTAGCATATGAAGATGCTATTTTAAGTAGTACATTATCATTGGATTTAACCATCGAATTGTAGTTAGTGTGACTCTCATTTTGTGATTGAGCAGTGAGCTCTAGATAGCTGGCCTTTTTGCATGTGCAGAATCCATATTGTACGCACATACTATTTGTAGTAGTATCATCTGATTGTGGGTAAGGATTTCCACCGTGGTTTTTCCCCTTATAGGGTTTCCATGTACAAATATTTGTGTTATGTGTTGCGGATGTTGTTGTCTTTCTGTTTCATGCATTAATCTTTATCGGTACTGCAATTAACTGATAAAACTGTCTACTAGCATAAAGTTTGGTTTACCGTCATTAAGCATTAAGTTTTGGTTAAGTTAATTTTGGTTGAATTTATTGGACAATTGATTCACCTCCCCCCCTCTCAGTTGTCTCCGGGACCTAACACCCCACTCTCAGTGCTATTGGTATCAAAGCCTTGTGCCTCACAGGAAGTTTAACAACTTGAGGAGGATCCTGAATCCAGAGTCAATTGATATGGGCTTGGAGAAGCAACTTGAGATGGAACTTGAAGATTATGATGGTGAAACATTGAAGAACTTCAAGCTACAAGATGAATTGAATTCTACTAAGAAATTCATTCTTCTCCTATAGGATAGGTTATCATCTATTCAAGCTAGGAGGAAGGAAATTTTGCAAAATCAGGATGAAGAAGAAAAAGATGCACTTAAGGAACAATGTCACAAGCTGAGTTAGGAGAACATGGTCATGAGAAATGAAATGCAAGCTATAACCATGAGGATGTCTAATTTGATTGAAGACCAGAAGAAAAAGGAAGAAAATCTTGTTTGTAATCGTGAAGAACAAATTTGAAGAATGTGGTAGGTTAGTTCATGAGAATGATATGTTGAAAACCGATTTAATACAATCCCAGAGTAATGAACACGATCTTGAGAGACAAATGATAATTCTGAGAGATGATCTAACTACTGCAAGTGAGTATATAGAAAAATTTAAGATTAGTTCAGTATAGCTAGATGAGTTATTGAAAAGATAAAGGCAGATTGGAGATTCTAGTGGACTTGGATTTGAGAAAGGATAGAGTTCCAGTACTACTAATGAAGATAAAAACCATAAGACACTGGTAAGGCAATTTAGTGCTTATAAATTTCATGGTAGATGTTTTGTTTGCAATAAATTTGGTCACATCGCTAGGCAATGTAGAAACAGAGCAAATGGGAACTTTGATTCTGCTCCCGGTCAATGTTCTAAATGTAATAAGTATGGTCATAAGATAGAAGATTGAAGAATGAATATTAAATGCTATGCATGTGGAAAATCTAGACATATGGCTAATAAGTGTAGGTCAAGCAATTTCACCAGTTTTAGCAAAGCAATTCAAAGGAACAATGTTACATGTTATTTATGAAATGAGGTAGACATATTGCTAAATTCTGTAGAAGCACAAATCCACCGGTTGGTAATGGAGGATCAAATGAGGAAGGGAAGGAGAAGGTTAATGAAATCAGGAAAGATCATACCTAGAGATGGGTCAGGAAGACTGAAGAACAATCAGCAGATGGGAATGTACCAGTTACTTATCCAGCAGAGGAGGTTTCTCTTGCACTGACAGATATGTCATCCGGTAATTGAGGCAAATGCCTTAGGGGTAGGAAAAATTCATGAAGATGTTGTATATGCCTTGGGAAGAGGTTCTAGAAGATCTTCTACACATTGGAGATGCTTATCTAGCATGGAGATGTTTTGTTCGAGATCTAGTATCTTTCATCGAAACTCATTAATGTCAATGAAATATTAGGGTTTTCCTTTTTCTTGGAGGATAAAAGGTTGAATTCACTTCATTTTCAATTACCTTGCATCCAAAGTGATTCAGTGTGATTAAGAGTGACTAAGAGTGATCAAAGGCATTTTAGAGCGATCAAATTTCTTCTTGAGCGATTTCACCGATGATTGAAAGAGTTTGTTAGGGTTTCGCTAGAAGTGATTATTAGGTACTTTTCTTTAATCATGGAAGTGGTATAATCATCTTGTCCTATCTTTGTTCCAAATCTGACTATTGCAGAAGTCAAAGACTGTCGCAGGCAAACTTTCAAGTAGTATCCACATGTGGCTACCCTAGATGACTCAATTGGAGCATTTTCCCATGTTCTGGAGGAGGTTGTTTATGTCGAAGATGTTAGGGCATACATACATTGTCACATTGAGGATTTTGGGACATCTGATATAAAGGGCATGTACATGAGAGAGCTTATGGGAGATTCTGGAAAGGCTAAACTTGCATACAATCACATTGAAGACTTAGGGTTTACCAACATTCTAGACATTCTAGAATTCAAAGATGAAATCATAAGGTATGTTTTAAGCAGAGTACATAAAGATTTTATCTAGTTGGATAAATCTTACAAGATCACCAATGAAGCCATCAAGGAAATAATTAGTTTACCACAGGTTGGGCAACGTCCAAACAAGAAGGTTTCTAATGATAATTTCAACAAAATCACTGGCACAAAATTAGATAGGAGATCTATGAGAATAAGAACTATCACCGACATAGACATCAGATTCTGTAGCATGGTCATTGGTTATAAGGTAACTTAGTACAACCAACTGAATTCTATTTCTAGCTCCTGCATTTTCACAACTTATAAGACGATGAGAGAAACTAAGAAATTGGATCTATTTGGTTGGATGTTGGATGAACTATTAATAAACCTAGGAAATATTAAAGGACAAAAGAAAGGAACTTTCTGGTATGGCAACTTAATTGTTTGCTTAATGTTATTTTTCATGAATGACACCCCTGGTTTTGGGAAGAGACAATGGGAATTTGATATCTCGATAGGGAGACAATTGAAATAGTCAATTGCTACTTTGGGTAGTCAGAGAGATGATAAGGTATGGGGATATTTTAAGGCATTTTAGAAGGATATGAAATATAGAGAAAGGGATCCTAAGCATATTGTTTAAAATTACTCAACTGACATATGCTTCATGGTGAATAAAGATGAAACACTTATGGAAGTGGTTAAGCCCTGGAAGATTTGGATTGACAAAATGGGCTATGAAGTTGATGCACGGGTCCTTGATGCTTATGAAAAGATGTTGATTGATGCACCTATTGATGAGGATGAGAAGCCCTGCGGTACTGCAAAGCAAAAGACATAAGAGGTTGAAACAAAGTTCAACCGGAAGAAGAGAGAGAAGCAAGAAGGAAAAGCAAGCAAGTTTGTAGAAAAGGTCTCATGGGACATTAAAGCATTAATTGATGTTGTCTCAGAGAAAGGCAGGAAGAAGAAGGATCCAGAAGTAAACATTCAGGTTGTTAGAATAGAGTCTGAATATGAGGATGAAACACCCTTGGCTTTCAGCAGGGTTATAAGGAAGAAAATAGAGGAAACTAAGGTAGAAGCTAAAAGGTAACTGGTTAGGAAAGTCACATTCAAATTACCGGCACATAAGCAAGCACCGAAAGTAACACCTTCAACTCCATATCGTACTACAAAAAGGAAGAAGAAGAATGACATTAATACTGTAATTCAATCTGGTAATGGAACTATCATTCCTCCAAAAACTTGTGCAAAGTTAGTAGATGAAATAACTAAGGATGGTATGTTAAAGAATGTACAATTTTACTATGATCATTTAGATAATATTGAACAAAGAGAGGTAGAGGAAGCAGTATTGTTATATTTAGATATTTATAAGAAATCCTTGATAGAAATTGAAAACCAAATACTGATAGAACGATATGATATGTTAGATGCTAGGAGGCTATCAAGAAGACAAGCATCTTAAAATTCTAGAGATTTTACCTATTTGTGTTTCTATTACTCCAGAGGAAATGGGTAAGACACTTGAGGTTATAGATAGAAAAATATTTAACAACAAACATATAATAACCAGTCTTATGCTAGGAAGGGTAAATGAGATAATAAAGGAGACCTAAAAGGCATGGGTTTGTTAGGATAACTGGTGAAAAACTTGTTGGTATTTTGGATATGTTGATATGGTTTTGTCATTGATGTCAACACATATTAACACTTATCACTTTGGTTAACACTCTGGAAAATTGGCAATGTTCACCGGCAAGCAAGTGACTTATGCACAATCACTAGTATCTAGTTCACCGGCAGGAAATATTGTTCACTGGTACTTGGAATAACATGGAGAATACTTGGTTATGTCAAAGACATCATTTTGACACTTTGTCTTGGATATTTTTTCATTGGTATATTTGTAATTGCATATTTGTTGTTATCGGCAAATAGGTCCAGGATAAGCACCAACAGGCTTATCTACTCCAGATCAGCATGGCATGCTATAGAGATGATTTATTATTATTGTAAATGCATTAAGATGACATGTTATATCGGTTATTGCATCGGTTATTGTTTTATTTTTAAATTTATTTTATTGTAATATCTTTTAGAGCCAACCTACTAAAATTGGTCTTAGGTTATGGTATAAATGTAAGATCTTATTTGTAAGATCAGTGTGTGGAATGTGAAGGAAGAAATAATTCGGTATATGCAAGAATAAGTAGAGCTATAAACACAAACATCATTTGAAGGTTGAAGAAGGGTTTTGGTGAAGACAATTAGAACTACACCGATACTGAATCCAGCATAGAAGATGCTATTTTGAGCAGTACATCATCATTGGATTTAACCATCCAATTGTAGTCAGTGTGACTCCTATTTGTGTTTGAGCAGTGAGCTCGAGGCACTTGGCCTTTCTGCATGTGTAGACCCCATTTGTATACACATACTATCTGTAGTAGTATCATCTGATTGTGGGTAAGGTTTCCCACCGTGGTTTTTCCCCTTATAGGGTTTCCATGTACAAATATTGGTGTTATGTGTTGTGGATGTTGTTGTCTTTCTATTTCATGCATTAATCTTTACCGATACAATAATTATATCGACATAAAGTTTGGATTACCGGTATTAAGCATTAAGATTGTTTAAAGTTGTTTTGATTTAAATTCATTTGATAACTGATTCACCCCCCCCCCCTCTTAGTTGTCTCTGGGACCTAACAATTGGTATCAGAGCTTAGTCCTCTTTTTGTAGAAGTTTAATAGCTTGAGGAGATCCAATGTCTTCTAACTATTTCAGGAAGGACAATCCTAAACTTGATGGAACCAACTATGGGATATGGAAGATCAGAAAGGAGACACATCTAAATTGCATTGGAAAGGATATTTGGGAAGTTACAAAGAATGGCTATACTGCTCCTACTCCTGGTCAACCTAATCCACCTACCTTAGGAAAAGATGAAGAAAATGATTGCAAGGCAAGAGAAGCACTTTTGAGTGCATTTTATCAGCTCAATAAATCATGGGATTATTAGATAGATCTACTGCTAAAGCTATTTGGGACCATTTGGAAACATTGAATGAAGGAGATTCCATAGTTAAAAATTGTAAAACTTGAAAGATTCTGGGTCAGGTAGGAAAATCTGAAAAATGGAAGAAGATGAAAGAATTTCTGCTTTTATGGAAAGAGTTAATGAAATTGTTTTAGGTATTAAATATTGTGGAGGAACCTTAAGTGAAGATGAAATTGTTTCAAAAGTTTTAAGAGGATTACCACCAGCATACAAAATGAAAGTTACTGCTATAAATGAATTGAGAACAATGCCTAATATATCAGTAACTAGGGACACATTGATTGGAAAACTTTCAGCCTTTGAAATTGAGGAAATTGGTCCTGTTGCTACTATAAAGACAGATTTAGCTTTTAAGGCATCAACATCATCTACACCATCATTTGACAAGTTTGATTGGAAAGCCTTTTATGCAAGAGAACTTGAAGAAAGCAGGAGAGAAAATGAAGAACTTGAAGCACTATTTGCAAGGAAAATGCCTAAAGGTCCAGTTGGAAGTAAGTATGAAGGTAAAGCACCCTTTAAATGTTTTAACTGTAATAAGATTGGTCATATGGCTTCAAGATGCCCTGATAGACATGCTAGACTAAGAGAAGAATCTAGAAGAACATACAAACCTAACCCTAAATATCAGAGATACCAATTTAAGAAGAATAAAGATAAATCTTGTTATCTTGTTGATGAGTCACTGATGATTCTGATGTGGATCCGATAGACAATGGATGGGTCTTTGTTGCTATAACATAAGATCAACTGACACCTACTATTTAGCCGATAGAGCAGACCCTTGCAGCTAAAATAGAAGTTAAGGATGAATGGATCATTGACTCATGATGCTCACATCATATGACTGGTGATAAAGGTAAATTCTTGAACTTTCAGGAATATAATGGAGGTCTAGTAAGATTTGGAGATGATAAATCTTGTTTGATCAAAGGAAAAGGTACAATATCTCTTGATGGTAAACACAATACTCATAATGTTTACTATGTTGAAGGTTTAAAACATAATCTTTTGAGTGTTGGTCAATTAGTTGAAAAAGGTTTTCAGTTACAATTCAAAAATGGTAAATGTAAAATCATGAACAAAACTGGTTTGGAAATTGCAACCCGTAGTCAAACTAGAGGTAATATCTTTCATCTAAATAAAAATGAAAAGACATGCTTGATTGCACATATTGATGAAAGTTGGCTATGGCATAAGAGACTTTGTCATGTAAATTTTGATTGCATGGTAAAAATCAGTACTACTAAGGCAGTTAGAGATTTGCCTAAGATTGTTAAGCCTCACAATCTGGTATGTAAGGAATGTCAATTTGGAAAACAAGTTAGAGCATCTTTTAGAAGTATACCAGAAAAATCCAATAATACTCTTGATCTAATTCATACTGATTTATGTGGTCTAGCTAGAACTAAAAGTTTACAAGGTGATAGATATTTCATGCTAATCATTGATGACTATTCTAGAATGTGTTGGGTTACTTTTCTCAGAGAAAAATCAGAAGCACATGGGAAAATCAAATTGTTCAAATCAATGGTAGAGAATGAAACCGGTAAGAAAATTAAATGTCTGAGATCAAATCAAGGATGAGAGTTCACATCAAAGGTGAAACCGGTAAGACCCCTCATGAACTATGGTTTGGTATTACTCCTACTCTTAAATATTTCAGATTATTTGGAAGTAAATGCTATATTAAAAGAGATGAGTATATTGGCTTTGCCTAAGGAGACTTTTGAATATCTCATAGACCAGCTTGGGGTCATACCCCCACTGGTAGAGACTTAGACAGTTGAAGTTTGTCATCAACTGATAGAACTAACAGAGAAATCTTTTACTCCAGCTTTGATGAGGAAAACTACTTCTCAGGGGGAGTAGTTGGCTACTGAATAAGCTGCTATTTTGTATTGCTTTGGCATTTGATGTCAAAGGGGGAGAGATTGATATGGAAAAACACATAGAAAACACATGTTACTCCCAAGGGAGAGATTGTTACTCTCTGAATCTGAAATTTTGATCTCTTTCGGGAGATTGTTGGTTTTTGGTATTTGGCATTTCTGTTTTGGCACTTTGATGGTTTTTCCATCTTGTGTTGCCATCAATGCCAAAGGGGGAGATTGTTGGTATTTTGGATATGTTGATATGGTTTTGTCATTGATGTCAGCACCTATTAACACTTATCACTCTGGTTAACACTCTAGAAAATTGGCAATGTTCACCGGCAAGTGACTTATGCACAATCACTGGTATCTGGTTCATCGGTAGGAAATATTGTTCACCGACACTTGGAATAACATGGAGAATACTTGGTTATCTCAAAGACATCATTTTGACACTTTGTCTTGGAGATTTGTTCATTGGTATATTCGTAATTACATATTTGTTGTTACCGGCAAATAGGTCCAAGATAAGCACAGGTAGGCTTATCTACTCTAGATCAACATGGTACATTATAGAGATAATTTATTATTATTTTAAATGCATTAAGTTGACATGTTATATCGGTTATTGCATCGGTTATTGTTTTATTTGTAAATTGATTTTATTGTAATATCTTTTAGAGCCTACCTACTAAAATTGGTCTTAGGTAATGGTATATATGTAAGATCTTATTTGTAAGATCAGTGTGTGGAATGCGAAGGAAGAAATAATTTGGGATATGCAAGAATAAGCAGAACTATACACACAGACATCATTTGAAGGTTGAAGAAGGGTTTTTGTGAAGACAATCAGAACTACATTGGTACTGAATCCAGCATAGAAGATGCTATTTTGAGTAGTACATCATTATTGGATTTAACCATCCAATTGTAGTCAGTGTGACTCCTATTTGTGTTTGAGCAGTGAGCTCTAGGCACTTGGCCTTTCTGCATGTGCAGACCCCATTTGTATACACAAACTATCTGCAGTAGTATCATCTAATTGTGAGTAAGGTTTCCCACCATGGTTTTTCCCCTTATAGGGTTTCCACATACAAATATTGGTGTTATGTATTGTGGATGTTGTTGTCTTTCTATTTAATGCATTAATCTTTACTGGTACTGCAATTAACTGATAAACTATCTACTGGCATAAAGTTTGGATTACCGGTATTAAGCATTAAGATTGTTTAAAGTTGTTTTGATTTAAATTCATTTGACAACTGATTCACCCCCCCCCCTTAGTTGTCTCCGGGACCTAACACAACTAAGAGGGGGGGTGGGTGAATCAGTTGTTAACAGATTATACAAATCAAACTACTTAATAACCATAAAACATAGCACATAAACTTAAATATTGGAATAGGAGAAATAGATACTGGTAAGTATTTAAACTTAATAATGAAATAAAGAATCAACACAATGCAACCATACCACATAACATCATGATTGGTACGGAGGAAACTTAGAAAGGGAAAAACCACGGTGGGAAGCCTACCCATAGTCAGATAATACTTCTGCAGAAAGTATGTGATACAATGAGGGGCTTGCACATGCAAGAAGGCCAATAACCTAGAGCATACTGCTCATTACAAAAGGAATCACACTGACTACAGAGGTTAAAATCACCTCAAGATGATTGGACAACAATCCAAAAGAATGAACTGCCAGAAATAGCATCTACTATGCTTGATTACAATCCCGGTTAAGCTCAATGTCGGAGGACTAAATCCTCCTCTAAATCTAATTCGATCACTAATGATCAACCAACTCCTCTATCTGAATGATATTACAATATTCACACATTACATTCCTTAACAATGATCTTTTCAATAACCATGATACATTACAAAGAGTTTCTACCTCTTATTTATACAAACCTTAAGGCCTAAACCAATTAGGTCGGCCATCCAAAAGATATTATAATAAGATCATTACATAAATCCATATTACAATGAAATGCCATGTCGTCTTAAGACCAAAACAACAATAACCAATCCATAGAACATTTGAAACATCTCAGTAACGTATAGAGTACACATTAACATGATACCAGTCCATAGCCTAGATAGGTACCAGACCTATTATGGGTCCACCATGCCAAAGCAATGTCTTCAAGTAGTTGAAGCATGATCAAATAACATCTTCAACATCGTAAAATTGATCTAGAAGCTGCACCAACACTACTTATGCATATTGTCAAAGCTCTGTTGGTTAAACCTTAAACCAATGCCAGTATGGGTTTATATGAGTGTATGATAGCATCCGATTACCAAGTTAATATCAAATGACCAAAACATGCTCCAGAAGCAAGTAACACATAGAATCAAACATACTCCATAGATCCAAACATGCTGGAAGTGTCCAACAAATAGTCTCTTCTACGGGTAACACAAGTTCTTCTACTAGTAACCAAAACCTATTTGTCGGTGCTGATAACCAGCCATAATAGCTAGTGTTGACATCAATGAAAAAATATCAATGAAACACATAATCAATTCATCCATAATGCCAATAGGGTTAAGTTCTTTGAAGAGAATTGGGGTTTCTTTACTTCACTGGAATAAAAAAATAGACACTGTAGACACCCCAATTGAAGGGAATGGAAAGGGTATTATGGGTACTTCACCCTGAATTTTGGAAAACATTAAGATAGTGGAAATCAAGCCATCAGTAGATACAAATGTATGGACAAATGTTGACATACTGACAAATACAGAGAGTGAAAAGGTAGATATTGTACATGATACTAATATTGAGGATAATAGTCCTCCGAATACAAATGTACAGGTTGAGGTTTCAGTTCCTACTAAGGAACCTGTTGGGAAAAATGGTGTCTCAACCTTGCATTTATGCGAGGTTACTATTTATAGTAAGTTTTCATTTGAGCACGAAATGGTGCGAAACTCTCCCTGAAGCTTCTGGTTGGTTAGATAAGCATTCCGGTAAAGTTTCGTCGCAAGGTCACAGCTAGTTTTGAAGATATTAAAGTTTTCGTCTTGGAGGGGTGCAATAAAATATTTAAACTTAATTTTGGGGACTTTAGAGGCTCCGAAATGCCCTAAAAAGTGGCCGTAACCGGCGAAGCCGGTTACGAGGTGATAGAGCACTTCGCGAGCTTTCCGGCGCTTCAAACGGTTCGTCAATCGGACACCCGGTTCTCAAGTTATGGCCTCCGGAAGTTTGTACTCCTAAAATAGGAAAAATAATTTGTATCGGATGCATAAATGAGCTGTAAAAGGGAGCGACATGTGTTGATGTGTGCTTTAACATGTCATAGAAGGGAGATAAGGTCGGCTACACCTTATTGGGTGGTTTTAGCCCATGGTTTTGTAATACCGTTTGACGGTTTCTTGTATCGTATCTCCTATTTATGAGGTGTGTGAGATAGAGGTTGTGTGTAAGAGTCTTATGGCTATTGAGTTGCCTCTGAATCTTTGATTAGTGCTACTCCTACGAAGAGCTTTCTCTGCAAGTATGTTGTAATCTGTTTTTGATTGCTGAATAAAATATTGAGCTGCTTTTGGAGGGTGGGGTTTTTCTCCCAAAAGGGTTTTCCCCACGTAAATCATTGTGTTGTGGTATGAATGCTATTATATCTATTTCTATTTTCTGTAACTGTTGTAATGATCTGAAAAAGTTTTGCATTACCCTCCTCTCAAGGTTAGTGTAGGAAGTTGTTTCCGCTACTTAACTTCCTTACAGAACCGACAGTTACAGAGATTGCACCAAGTGGTGAAGCCACCGATGCAAGTGAGGAAGCTATTAAGGATGAATCATTAGAGGAGAAGAAAGGGGAATCCGTCATATAACCGATAGTAGGTCCATCATTGTTGTCAATTGACACCTCATAGGTTGTAAAGAAAACAATAACCGAGATGAGTCCTACTGAACTCATGATGATGGCTGCACAAAAATTGATGAAGGAGGGATCTACGAATAAAGGGATTATTGATCAGTCTATCACTATTTTACACATGTTAGTCCCGGATTGTAATATTGACAGAGAAATGGGCCCATTTGGAAAGCTTAAGAAAATTACTAAGCATATTTCAAAGGATTTTCAATCCGTGTAGTAGGTTTCAAACTGGCAAGCACTGGAGAGGTTCACACAGGCTAAAAGAGCTACATGTTATCAAGTAATTGAGTCTAAGAGGAATAAGATTGATGAAAAGTTGAAATTGATAGACAATTCTTTGAAGCAGTGTACAAATATTTACAGGGTATGTTGTACCACAAATGTACTTATAGTTAATGTGGATAAGAAGATTAAGGAGTTTCAGGAGAAAACTGCAAGTATAGCCAATTCTTTTGATGGATTGAATTCATTGACTACATCCATTGATGGTCAAATTTTTGTTCTTGAGAAAGAAAAAAATAAAATCATAAGAAGAGCTAGAAGTCTAAGAGGCTTGGTGAGTCCCTGTTTGGATTCACTCAGTGTACATAAGAAGGAGTGTATGGATATGGTTGGAAAGCCAACACCGACAGAGTTAAGTGAGAAAGAGTCCTTTTCACATATACTAAATGGACTTGTATCTATTTTTGACACTTTCAAAACTGGTTGGGATACTTATCTTGAGCTATTGGAGAAGGCATATCCAGAAATTTTCAAATTTGTTAAGCTCCAGTAAGCTATTTTTGGAATACTCATTATATAGTTTTGGATATTTGGCATTATTTTTTGGAATTTTTGATGGCATTGATGTCACAGGGGGAGTGATATAGATGTGAAAAAGAATAGAAGGATATGTATACATTAGGGGGAGTGTGGAGTACTTTTGATTATGATCATTGATGAATATTCAGCTTAGGGGGAGCAGGGAGGATGAAACCAGTAGATGAAACCTTGACCATTTTTCACATGAGTGTTGCCATCAATGCCAAAGGGGGAGATTGTTGGAAATTGACACTCAATTGGTTGGTTTCACTATGTTGTCATTGATGACAACGTGGTATCTTGTTTGGGCTTCATATTTTGGTTCAGTTGTGTACTGGCAAACACTTCACCAACACCGACAGGATAGAAGGATTTCTTTGGTTACCGGCAATTCATGCCAACATGGTTTAGAATATGGTTATTGGTATTGGAGGCCAACATCTCTTGGATCTGGCATTGGCAATTGATTTTGATATTCATGTATTTTTGTTATCTAGCCAGCATGTAATTTGATATTGTAAATATTTTTGTAAGCCGACATAAGGCATGATAAATTGTATAGGGTATATAGATTAGTTGGATTAGATCATTTTTGATAGATGAGGATATAGAATATGTGGATGTGAGATGATGTGAAATATGTCTGAGAGATCATGTATGTGAGGATATTTATGTAAGGGTTATTCTGATAAAGAGTTTAGAATTTTAGACTAGAACAAACAGAGCTTAACCGGAACTGTATTCTGGCATAGAAGATGGTATCCTAGAAGTTCACTCATTTCTTTGGATTGAAGTCTGGATTTATATGTAGTCAATGAGGCTCCTTTGGTGATTGGGTAGTGTGCTCTAGGCTATAAGCCTTCCTGCAAGTGTAGGCCCCTTATATTTTGTAATATCTCTTCATATGGCCAGTGGATTGATATTGTGGGTCATAAATCCCACTGTGGTTTTTCCTCTTTGAGGTTTTCCACATATAATTTTGTGTTATGGTGTTCATTTATGTGATTGGCTTATTGGTTGCTTTACTTTTTCCAATTTTGTATGCATGTTTTAATAAGGCTAAAATTGATCATTCCAGTATAACACTGATTCATCCCCCCCTCTCAGTGTTATTGGATTCCAATAGTATGTACAATAAAAAATGTAAATGACTGGGTGCAATAATATATGTACCATATAGCTGTCAAGGCCAAATGAAATGGTCGCCAAAGTTCCATCATGGACCTGTGCTAACTCCTCCTCAATTATCAACTGTTAAATAGACCATGTATATAAATATTAGTAATTAATAGTTTCTCTTATAAATATTCATTTAGTATAAAATGTAATATGAAATTACAAGTCTTACCACTATATCATCAATGTATGATGAAGGTACCTCCTCACCTCTAGAATTCAAGGAGTCTCCAGGGTATCCTCTAGTCCCTGTCATCACATCTAATGTATCAGGCATATCATGCATCTCATAATTAGTAGTGTCAGCCAAAGAGGTTGTGTCAGCACCACTAGATCCACCACTAGCATCACTAAAAGGCCGAGATAGTGCCCCATCTTGAGAAACCAATAGGCTACCCAAAGAGTGAATAGCCGATATAGTCTGTGATGTTACCTCGATAATGATATCTAGATGTTGTACTATAGGTGGGGGATCAATGAGAGGAGGGGGAACATATGGTCCTTGTAATACTCGAACTGCCCCAAGTCTATCTTGAGGCATACCTAAATCCCACACCCTAGAAAGGCTTGATGTCAAAGTAGTTGACATGCTTGCCCAAAACAAACTCAACATATAATTTTTTAATGAAATAAAATGAGACATGAAGATTATTGTTGGCTGGTCTATCAAAAACCATCCACCAACGATCCTAAAATTTATTTACAATATCTTCATTTTGACACCATTTGATGGAAAGTTTTATTTTTTTCACATCTATGGGTTTTCTAGTGTGGGGATTGATAAACAATGCGACAATATCAACTTTGGATATCTCAAGCTCCTTGACATGATCATAGGTCAAGGCATCTAAATATCTAGCCGTCATGAAATATCACCATAAAAGTGAGGCATTATGCTCTGTGGTGATGATTTTTACATTTTTTTATCATGGCATTAAGAGGAATTAAGAGGATCTAACATTGCGGCTAGACGAGAGATTCTACTATAAATATTTTCAGTGCCCCTCAATTGGTCTAAATTTTGACCAATTAAATCTTGAGTGGAGTGGGGGGTTGGTAATGGAGGGTTTGTTAACGTAGGGTTTGGTGGTTGTGGTGGGTGTGGCTATTCAATTATCATTGTTATCTCCCACTTAACCTGATTGAATTCAAAAATTTAAATTTACTCAACAAAATTGAAAGAACAATGTATTTCAAATGGAAAAAACTTGTTTCTATAAAAAAAGAGAAACAAATTAAAAAAATGAAAAAATTGATTAAAAATAGAAAAAATTACAATAAAATCATACCTTAGATGACAAATTGACAAAAAAATTGCCCCCAAATCGGATATCCTCTCAAATACGATATCAGATTTTATGCCTTTCATGCAACCTGTGGGTAAAAAATACCCACAAGAATTGGATATTCGATTCCTAAAATTTTTATGCCATGCATTTTATATATTATATTAGATATTATATATTATATAATAAATAATATTTAATATATTATATTATATTATATAAATTATATAATATATAATATATTATATTATATAAATTATATAATATATAATATAATATATATGTTATATTATATATTATATCATATATAATATAGTAGATATTTTATTGATATAATATGTTATTAATATCAGATATCCGATTTGTCTAGGTTTTTTCCATGGCCAGGTATACTGACATCCAAGCCAAGAAAAAAGTCAACACAAATTTTTCATGTTTTTAGGCAAGTGGAGAAGGCAATTTTTTTTCATATCACCACTTTTTGGCCCCTCATGATCTTACATATAACTGTTAAACCTATTGGCAATTGACACTCATTGGATTCATATGTTGTCATTGATGGCAACATGATTCTATAGGAGGCATATACCAGCAGACACCGGAATTAGTGGCATATACCAGTGGATGACGACATTGGAGTTATCAGGGTCATCACTGACATCGACACCCGCATCCAACACTTCAGTGAAGCCAACATCATTTTGGATTCTAAAAGGATTTATTTGTAAAATCATTTTATAATTATTGTATAGGGCTGACATTGAATATCTTTTGTAATGCATTGTAAGTCGACATAAGGCACATTGTTTGTAAAGGGTATATAAGTTAGCTTGTTAGGTCATTTTGAAATAAGAAGATAATAGGAAGGCAAAATAATATTATGATGCAAAGGATATGTATGTAGATCATTTGTATGTGAAAGTTATATCATGCAATGATCAATAGATGGTTTGTAAGGCATTCTTGGAGGAAAGGAGATACCGGTAAAAGGGTTTAAGGTTTATGAATCGGTACAAAATAGAGCTATAACTGAAACTCTTTTTGGCATTGTAGATGCATTTTGTGAGTTCATTGTTATTGTTTTATCTCAGCATAAACCTATAGTTAGTGAGACTCTTTTCTGTTGAGCAGTGTGTTCTAGGCAGTGTGCCTTCCTACATGTGCAGGCCCCCATGCTATGTAATATCTTTCATATGGCCAATGAATTGATATTGTATATTGTAGGTCACAAATCCCACTGTGGTTTTTCCTTATTGAGGTTTTCCATGTATAAAATAATGTGTGTTATGGTGTTCATTCATGTGGCTGGTTTAATACTCAATGTTATATGTTTCTTCATTTACCAGTTTATATGTGTATGTTGTAATAAGGTAAAATCTTATATTGCCAGCAAAACACTGATTCACCCCCCCCCCCTCTCAGTGTTCTTGGGTACATTGTATTCCAACAATTGGTATCAAAACTTGGTGCCTCGGAGGAAGTTTAACAACTTGAGGAAGATCCTAAGACCAGAATCATTAAACATGGATATGGAGAAGCAACTTAAGATGGCACTTGAGGATCATGATGCTAAAAGGTTGAAAAACTTAAAGTTGCAAGATGAATTGAATTCTGCTAATGAATTCATTCTTATTCTACAAGAAAGGTTGTCATCAACACAAGCTGGGAGGAAGGAACATTTGCAAAACTAGGATGATGAGGATAAAAATGCACTTAAGGAACAATGTTAGAAGCTGAGTCAATAAAACATGCTCATGAAGAATGAAATGCAAGACCTGGCTAAGAATGTGTCTGAAGAAATTGAGGACAGAAAGAAGAAAGAAGAAAATATTGTTGTATCTCTAAAAATTTTTTTTGAAGAATGTGGCAGATTGGCTCATGAGAATGATATGTTGAGAAATGATTTGGTACAATCCCATAATAATGAACAAGTGCTGGAGACTCTAAGAGATGATCTGACTACTGCAAGTGAGTATAAAGAAAAAAACAAGATTAGTGCTACACAGTTGGATGATTTATTGAAAAGACAAAGGCAGAGTGAAGATTCTAGAGGACTTGGATTTGTACAAGGTGAAAGCTCCGGTACTACAAAAGAAGATCAAACAACTGGTATGCAGAACTCATCAGACTAGAGGAAACCGGTAAGGCAACCTAATGCTTATAAATTCAATGGTAGATGCTTTGTGTGTAATAAATTTGGGCATATGGCTAGACAATGTAGAAATAGAGAAAATAAAAACTATCATTCAGTTCTCAGTCAACACACAAGTTGCAAGAAATATGGTCATAAGTCAGAAGATTGCAGAATGAATGTTAAGTGTCATGCATGTGGAAAATTTGGACATTTGGCTAATCAATGTAGGTCAAGGAATAACATCGGCTATGAAAAATCAAATCAAAAGAACAATGTTACATGTTATTCATGCAACAAAATAGGTCATATTGCTAAGTACTGCAGAAGCAAAACTAAACCGGTTAAAAATGATAAAGCAAATGAGAAAGGAAAGAAGAAGGTAGATGAATTACAACAGGATCACACCAAGAGATGGGTTAGGAAGTATGAAGAACCAAGTGGAGATGCAATTACATCGGTAACTACATCAGTTACTCCATCTGTAGAACAGAGCATTCCTGCACCGATGGGTAATTCAACCGGTAACTAAGGCATATGCCTTAGGGGTTGGTAAATTCATTGCAAATCTTGCATATTCCCTGAAAGAGATCTAGAGAGTTGTATTGATCCTTGATAGAAGTTTATCTGGTATAAACTATGAAACTGACATCTAGTAGGGCACATCACTAAGCATTTATGACAGTGAAGGATTAGGGTTTACTCATTGATAAAAAGGGAAAATGAACTCATTTTCACTCACCCAGCACTCCAGAAAACCAAAGTGAAGCAAAGGCAAATCCTAGGTGATTAAGAGCGAGTAGAGGCATTCTAAAAGATTTCCACTAGTTATCTGAGGAGTGATCAAGATCTTTCATCCAACAACTGTTATCTAGGTATTTCTTTGAAATGGAATCTGGATCATCATCTACTCCTACTTTCATTGTGAATTCTACTATTGTTGAGGTTAAGGATAGGCTCAGACCTATTTTCAAGTAAGTTCCTCAAATTGCAATGAAGGAAGACTCTACTGGCATATTTTTTAGGGTTCCCGATGGCGTAGTTTATGTGGAAGATGTTAGGGCTTACATTCATTGCACCTTGCAGGATTTAGGCATTGCGTAAATCAAGGGAATGTATCAATCTGTGATACTTGGCAGCTCCAAAACAATCAAACCAGAATATCAAATCATTGAAGACCTAAGGTTATCTAGAATCTTGTACGTACCAGAATTCAAGGACAAAGTGATCAAATTTGTTCTGAGTGGGGTTCATAATGAATTCATTTAGCTAGACCAGCCTCACATGATCACCAGAGAAGTAATTGAGGTGGTCATTGGCTTGCCCAAAGTCGGACAGGAACCAAGAAAGAAGATCTCCAACATTGAGGTTGAAAATCTCACCAGCGCAACCCATGATGGAAGGTCTATGAGGGTCAACACCATTAATGATACTAAAGTGAAATTCGCCAGCATGATCATCAGCTACAAGGCAACACAATCAAGTCAATTGAACTCTGTTTCTAGTTTATGTATCCATGCTGCATATCACATGTTAAAGAATAATGGGAAGTATGGTTTGTGTGAATAGCTAAGAAGTGAATTAATGATAAATCTTGTGAAAATCAAAGGTGTTAAGAAAAGAACATTTCAGTTTGAAAACCTTATTATGTGTTTGATGTTGTACTTCATGAATGAGATACCTAGTTTGGGAAATAAACATTGGGCTCATGACATACCTGTAGGTATGCAGATCAAAAATTCCATCACCAATCTTGGCAGTAATAGGGAAAAGGAGCAATGGGGATTCTTTAAAACCTTCCAAGAGAACATGAAACCGAGGGAGAGAATCTCCAAACACATTATGGAGAAATATTCCACTAAAATCTACTTCATGGTTAAAATAGATGAGACACTCATGGAAACGGTGGAACCTAGAACAATTTGGGTCACTGAATTGGGGTATGAAGTTGATAACAACATTCTGGAACTATATGCTAAGATGTTGATTGATGCTCCTTTGGATGATAAGGGTAAACACTTTGGTACTGCAGAGGAGAAGGCTCTAGAAGTGAAAATTAGTTTCAACAAGAAAAGGAGGGAAAATAAAATAGACAAAATGTCTACATTTGTTCAAAATGTAATTCACAGGATAAATACAGAACTAGGTTCTGGATCTAAACTGGTAGATCAACCAGAAAAAACTAGTGATCTTGAGGTAAATAGGTCAGCAATCGTCACATCTCTTGATTCTAATATAGAGGATAATCAACCTCTTACATTCAGAAGGGTACAAAGGAAGAAAGTTGACAAGCCTCTGATAGAGGAGAAGAAGGTGGAACCTAGGAGGAAACTTGTAAGAAAGGTAACAATCAAAGAACCAACTACATCCACACCTTCAACAAAGAAACCTACTCAGAAGAGGAAGCCTGCTGCATCCACTCCTGCAACCCCCAGTGAGAAGAAGAAAAAGAGTGATGAGGCAACTGAATCTGGTAACATGACCTATGCTGAATTAACTGATGAGGTAAGTAAAGATGGAATTTTGAAGAATGTGTCAAAATTATATGAGCATTTTGATGAAAATAAGGAAAATGAAATAGAGGAAGCAATTTTGTTACATATAGACATATATAAGAAGGTTTTGGTAGAAATTTTGAAGGAAATTCATCTATCATTGTATACTAAGTTAGATGTAGTTAAGAGGGATAGAGACATAAAATAAGTTGAACTTTTAGGCATGTGTGGTTCTATAAATAATGAGGAAATGAAAATATGTATAGAAGTGGAAAATAGAACAATCTTTAGTAGAAAAACCTAACAAATAAGCTTAATGATGGGTAGAGTTAATGAAATAATAAATGAGACAAGAGATGGTTGGGTTGAATTCTTCCAAAAGAATCCTGATTTCCTTACTTCTCAAGAAGAATTAAGGAAATAGCTCCTACCATTCCAGAAAAATCTAAAGGGAAAGGAATTTTTGGAAGTTCAGATCAAATTTTGAGTGAACCGGTAGACAAACCTAAAATTGATGAGAATGTACACAATAAACCAACATTTGACTCATCAACAATACTTTTGGCAATTGACATTTCTCAAGTTGAGAAGAAATCAATCACAGAGATGAGTCCCATAGAGCTAATGATGATGGCTAATCAAAAGCTAATAAAAGAAGGATCTGTAGACAAAGGAATAATAGATCAATCAATAATTGTTCTACACAGACTAATTCCTGATTGTATGATAGAAAATGAAGCGAGCCCTTCCAGAAAGCTTAAGGCATTGACAAATAACATATCTAAAAACTTTCAGTCACTACAACAAATTTTTGACTGG
This sequence comes from Cryptomeria japonica, assembly GCF_030272615.1. NCBI lineage: Eukaryota > Viridiplantae > Streptophyta > Pinopsida > Cupressales > Cupressaceae > Cryptomeria > Cryptomeria japonica. Next base: position 224,592,631 of record NC_081412.1, read on the forward strand.
CAAGCACTTGAAAAGTTTACTTTGGCTAAGAGAGCCACTTTTGACTAGATTATTGAGACAAAGAAGAGGAAGATTGAAGAGAAACTGATACTTATTGAAAATTATTTAAAATAGTGTACTAACATCTATAGGATTTGTTGTAACATACGAATTCTTACAGCAAATATAGATCAGAGGATAAAGGAGTTACAAGAAAAAATGACTAATATTGCTAACTATTTTGATGGACTAAATTCACTTACTACATCCATTGATGGACAAATTTTGACTTTGGAGAATCAAATTTTTTCTTTTGAAAAGGAAAGAGACAAGATCATTAGGAGAGAAAGGAGTCTTAGGGATTTGGTGAGTCCAAGATTGGATTCACTTGGTGTACACAAGAGGGAATGCATGGATATGCTTGCAAAGCCCACACTGACAGAAGTCACTAAGAAAGAAACAAAAACACATTTACTGAGTGGGCTTGTATCCACATCTAAAACATTCAAAACTAGCTGGGATACCTATATACAACTTCTGGAGAAAGCTTATCCAAAAAAATTGAAATTGGTCAAGCTTCGGTAAAGTAATCTGTAACAATTATTTCAATTTTTTCACCAGTATTTTGCATTGATGCCAAAGGGGGAGTATATATGTATGTGAAAAATATGATCATAGGGGGAGGATATCAGACAAAGAGTATATTGCTTAGGGGGAGCATGTTTCAGTTTTAGTTTAACCAGCAGGGAATTCATTTTTCACACGAGTGTTGCCATGAATGCCAAAGGGGGAGATTGTTGGAAATTGACACTCATTGGATTCATATGTTGTCATTGATGGAAACAAGATTCTATAGGAGGCATATAATAGTAGACATCAACATTAGTGGCATATACTAGCAGATACCGGCATTGGAGTTATCAAGGTCATCACCGACACTGACACCGACATCCAGCACTTCAAGGAAGCCGACATCAATTTGGAATCCGAAAGCCTTTATTTGTAAAATCATTTTGTAATTATTGTATAGGGCCAACATTGAATATATTTTGTAATGCATTGTAAGCCGACAGAAGGCACATTGTTTGTAAAGGGTATATAAGTCAGTTTGTTAGGTCATTTTAAAATAAGAAGATAATAGGAAGGCATAAGAATATCATGATGAAAAGGATATGTATGTAGATCATTTGTATGCAAAATTTATATCATGCAATGATTAGTAGATGGTTTGTAAGGCATTCTTGGAGGAAAGGAGATATAGGTAAAAGGGTTTAAGCTTTATGAACGGGTACAGAACAGAGCTATAACTGGAACTCTTTTTGGCATTGCAGAAGCATTTTGTGAGTTCATTGTTACTGTTTTATCTCAGAAAAAGCATGTAGTCAGTGAGACTCTTTTGTGTTGAGCAGTGTTCTCTAAGCAGTGTGCCTTCCTGCATGTGCATGCCCCCATGCTATGTAATATCTTTCATATGGCCAGTGGATTGATATTGTAGGTCATAAATCCCACTGTGGTTTTTCCTCATTGAGGTTTCCCATGTATTAAATTTTGTGTGTTATGGTGTTCGTTCATGTGGTTGGTTTATTTACTTCATTTTATATGTTTCTTCATTTACTAGTTTATATGTGTATGTTGTAATAAGGTAAAATCTTATATTACTGGTAGAACACTGATTCACCCCCCCCCCCCCCCCCCTCTCTCAGTGTTCTTGGGTTCATTGTATTCCAACAAAACCTCTACTCCCTCGATTCACATCTCCTTAGTATAGATCCTCTAAACCACTTATACCAAGGATAATTGATGTCCCCTCTTTCATTTTTTCTCTAGGTAGGAAGCACTTTGGGTAATTTTTAGTCAAAAGTTTAATTTCTGTCTTTCATATGCCCCCATTTATAATAATCTCCAACTCATTATATATCCCCAAATCCATGTCAATTTTTGTATAAATGTTTGTTGTAAACCCTATTTTCTTGTTTAAGAAATCCTCATCCATTCCTATCAAGGAATCTAGCACATCTCCTATTCTAATAATGACTCATCCACTCCTATATTCAGCTGAAAGTCCCACTAAACTCACCCATTTTATTGATTTATTGATCTTGAAATTTATTAGGTCAAAGTTTGGGCACTAATTTACTTTGGTAAAAATACCACCTTTAAAGAAACTAGGACCTCCATTAAAAATATAATTCTTTAAATAGAGGTTCATACAATCAATCAAGAAGCAACCATTTTGAAGGGGTTAAACACATACCTTTTCTGGGTATTTTTCTTTCCATCATTTGATTATTTCTTCAAAATTCACATCTTCTTATCCTTCTCCTCTCCTTTGGACAATTAAAGCTAATTCCTTTAACTTGTTTACTGGTTTCATCGTGAGATCTAAGGGTATGACAAAGAGTTTGCTATCCAAAAGTTTTTTCCTCCTAAATCTTCCTTATAAGTTCTTTTGGAGCCCAGTTCCTTGATGGGTCTTTCTCCTTTCTTCCTTGGGATATTGTAGAAATCTAAATGAGTCTCCTCTTAGGGTTCGATTATAATTAGGGAAATATCTTTGTCATCTTTGATCAACCCATGTTGGCTTATCTTGGTACCTTTGGTCTTTCTTGGTTACCATACTTTTTGAGTGCATCTAGAAGATCTAATTGTTATCTCCTGCAAAACCTCCAACAGGGATTTTGTTTGCACCAGTGCAAAGTAAGGTGGCCTTTGAGTGCTAGATACTTCCACCCTAGCATTTATTTTTCCTTATTTCCATTCCCTGAGGAAACCCTACTGTAGAAAAGAGCTTACCTTAAATGCCAAGCTCTCAAATTACTTGTATTTAATAGGGAAGACGTTCTTCTATTCTACCCACTTGTGTGATTTTTGTGATGCAAGCTCTGATTTCCTTGCTAGTTCCTCCCTTGTTCAAAGAGTTGAAACTTATTTCCATTCCTCCATTGTTTGTTTAAAACTAGGTATTCATTCCTCTGACATGAATAAGGATCTTGAAACTTCCATTGATCCTGCAAATTCCATTGGCCCTGAAAATTCTGTTGATCCATCTTTGGGGAAAAGATGCAGAAGCTAATATATTATAACTGTCTCCTGTAGACTTGAAAACACTACAACAAAAAAATTAGGTAACTTATCAAGTGTACATCTCTAGCAAAAATGAAGAAAGTAACTTATCAAAGTGGCAAAATGTAGACACCTAAAATTAATATTTAATTAATTTAAGCCTATCAAAATAATTAATTGACTTAATTGTGTTATCCTTCCTTCGTAATTATATTGATAGGCTTAAATTAATTAAATATTAATTTTAGGTGTCTACATTTTGCCCCTCTTTGATATAGCGTCGTGAAATAATGTTATATCAAAGAAGAATAAAACATAGTGGAAGAAAAGTATAAGGACTAGTAGCATGATGCCCCAGTCATGAGATGAGGAAGAAGGATAAGGAAGGATGATGAGGAAGCAGTGGTATGCCCCCTCGAGAGGACATGAGAGTTTGAAGAACACGGGTGTGCTCTCGAAAGGAATTAGAAGAATAATGAAAGAGTGAAGTAGGATGGGTTGGAGTGTTGTGAATGAAATAAGACAAAGAAATGATAAATGGATTGGAGTTCTTGTTGAGCAAGTATAGAGAGAAAACCTAGATTTGATATTTCCATGGATAGTCTACACCATTGATTATAAGAACCAGGATGATATGAAGATCTGAGGTGTGGACTAGCGCTTAGTCAAACAGAAATGCCTTGCGCACAATCATGAAAGTGTTGATAAACACTAATGCAGGGTTGTCAGTTCGTACAAGGAAGACCTTCAAACACACCATGCCATGAAAACTATGCCCCATTATACACCACCAAAGACATACCAAGATATAGGACGATCAAGGAAGTCCTAAACAAGTATAGTCCTAGGACACATAATGAAAACAAAGAAAAAAGCTCAAGCATGCAAGAAACATGCACACGACCAACTAAGATCTCTTGCCAAGAGTAGGACATGAATTTGGATAAAATGTCAGACTAGGGAAGGAGGCATCCCGATGGGCAGGTGATGGATTGATTGATGGATGACAAAAGACAAGTTGGATGTGCAAGATCTGCAGATGAGAGGATTGCTACTTGGATTTGATTAGAAAAGTATGGATGGGTGCTTGGATTAGGCACAAGTCAGTGCGAGCTCAGGTAGATGGGGAAAACTTAGTTTGATAGATTGGATAGGACTGGAAGAAGGATAAATGATTAGATAGGATGAAAAAGTGGGATAGATGATTGAGTAGGATTGGATTGGGGATGGGATTATTTATTAAATTGGAAGAGATGGAGAATATGATTGGATGAGATAGGATTGGATTAGAAATTAGATAGGATGGGGTGGATTGGTGAATAGGATTTGATTGAATGGAACCAATGACAAGGGAGAACCAATGATTGGTAAGAGGATAGATTGATGAGGTATTTTTTTGGATAGGAGATGGAGGGATTAAGTGGATGTATATGGATAGGAAATGGTGGGATAAAGGATGGAGGGTAGGATGATGGAGACCCAAGGACTATGCTACAAAGGAGTGCAATTCCCCACACTAGAGGTAGTGGAATTAAGGAAGCAAGGATGGTGGATGAAGATTTATGAGGTAGAAGGGTAATGTGTAATGGATATGGATGGTAGAGGATTAAGGCTTGTTTTGTCCAAAGTATGCATGCATATGCCTTATTTCACCTTTATATGATCAAGATGAAAGATAGGAATGGTGGATTCATTTTGATAAGATGAGGCATATGAGATGGAGGATATGGATAGGATAGTCAAGATAAAAGATAGGAAAGATTAATGGACTTAGATATGATGCAGATGGATGGGTCGATTATATGGATCAATCTTGCCCCCAAGTGTAGAGTGCAAGAGGATGGAATTGCAAATGATGCTTGTTTTCCAATTTTTCATCATGTTACTTACCCAAGCTGGCACAAGAAGTGGTTTTCACCATTGGATGAAATGATTTTTTTATTTTTTTTTGTATTTTTCTTTATTTTTTTATTGTTTTGATTTTGAATTTTTAGAATAGTTTGGATGGATAAGGATAATGATGAGTGGATATGGAAGATAGTGAATGTGTGAAGGAGGAAGGGAGGAATCAATAATCTAGTTCCATAGATGGTATCCCTTAGTATTTATTTGAACTGGAGGTATGCTCATAGATGTTGGTAACAAAAATTGGGGAGCTAAAATGGATAGGGGATGGAAAATAAGGATTTGGAAAGGATTGGACTAACAAAATGGGATTATGAAAAATGGATAGTGGATAATGGATGGGGTTTTGAAATATTTGTGGAAGATCAACATTGGCACACACCTTGAAGGGTGGTGGTTTAGTGGAGGAGAGTGTTTTGAATTAGATGGGGGATAAAGTGTGGATTTTGGGAAATGTGGACCCAAAATAGAAGAGGGGGATGATGGAGTTGGGATGGTTGATTTTGGGACATAAGGACCCAAAATGGAATTTGAAGATGGAGGAGTATTAGATGGAAGATTGGAGGACTTATGAATGGATGGAGCTTTTGGATTAGAAAGTTTGGATGCCAATTTTGATTTAAATTTGGGATGTATTACTTCTTTGGGAACCCACATAGTTTTTGATTTTTTCTTTTGGGGCCTTTGTGGCATTTTTGATTTTGATTTTTTTTCAGATCATATTTTTCTTTTGAGCATGTCATTTTTAGGGGACATGTTGATCCTTTGATTTTTGTGGATTTTGAGCTTTATTCTTTTTAGATTGGGCATCTAAATTGCTTCCAATAACAATGGGATGGGTGAATGCGGATGAAGGACTTATGGATTTTGTAGATGGGATGATGGAGGGGGATTGTTGGAAGGAATTCAAGCATGTGTGCCTTTGTTGATCTTGCTTAGGGATAGTGGATGGAGGGATGTAAGGACACAAAATGGATGGAAGGAATGGAGGATTTAGTTTTGGAATATAAGGTTCCAAAATGGATGTGGATGATAGGGGATGACAATATTTTGATTTGTATGAAGGAAATTTTGATTTAACGAGAATAGAGGGTGTACCAACATCTTGAGCATTATCTTGAGGACCCTTATTGTTTTAGAAATAAGATGCGAGTCCATTTTGAGGGGAATGAGATGTTGAAGGAAGATTAGGATCTTTAGATGGATTGGGATCATGCCATGGAGATGAAGTGATACTTTGTTCTTGACTAGGGAGGGTATCATGAGATGGAGTGGGAGGGGTGACTAGATCATGAGATGGAAGATGGTCATGCGATGGAGGGAGAGAGTTGGATAGAGGAATCATATGATAATGAAAGGAAGTGATGGGGATGGGATCATTAGATGGAGTGGAGGGAGATACATTATGAGATGGAGAGGATTATATGCTAGCATGCTTTGGAACAATCTTTTGGCATGTTTGGAGTTGTGTGGATTGCGTGATGGAGGAGGATGTGTAAGCTTTGATGTGAGTAGATGGGGAAATGGGGGTATCATGAAGTGTAGTGGATTGGGATTTTTTTTTGAGGTGGAGGTGACTAGGGTGGATAGAGGACTTGAGGAGACTTGGCCACTTTGCTTTGAGGTGAGGATTTTGTCTCCTTTGCTAGAACCTCTTGGATAAGATTATGGATGATGGATTTGGAGGACGTGGACAATATGGATTTTGGAGGATTAGGATTAGATGGGGGATTGGGATTGGGATTGGGACTAGATGGAAGATTAGGATAATTGATTGGGGAATTAGAATTAATGATTGGAGGAATATGGAGTACATGATTTGGATGGGGAGTAGAGGTAATAAATGCATTGTAGAAGGATGGGGATTGGGATGTAGATGGAAGGGGAGATGGAGGTATACATATTGGATTAGAGGAGTATATGGGTGAGGGATAATATGGAGATATGGATGGGGAATAAGATGGATTTCCCTTGTCAAAGGTCGAGGAAGGATTAGAGATATGATATAGATTGGGATTGGGTGTAATGTGTTGAGATGGGATGGATGAAGGTATGATAGGCGAGTGGGAGATTATGGGATTAACTTGGTAGGTAGATTTGTGAACTTCCATGAGCATCTTCTCATACCAAGCTTTGAAATTTTAGGTAGTCATGTTAAGAGTGAAGGATTAGATTGGAATTGGATGAATATGTTTTGGAGGAGAAATATTATGAAGATGATGTTAAATGAAGATGAGGATTAGGACTTGGCTTCAAATGATGGTGGATTATATTTGATTTGATTTGGATTGGATTTTGATTTGGATTGGAATTGATTTGATTGGATTGGTCCTTGGATTAGGACTTGATTGGATTTGGATTTGGGTCCTTGGATTAGGACTTGATTTGATTAGTCCTTGTATTAGGACCAAGATGGGAATTGATGATGAATTGGATTTGATTGGATTAAAGGATTGGATGATTACTTGATGGAGGATTGGATAACTAGATTAGGAAGATGGATGAATTTGATTGATTGGATTTTTGGAGATTTGATTGGAATAGAGGGAGAATGATTATGGAAGAATAGATAGATAATAGGAAGAATAAAGGGGGAGGCTACCCCAAAAGTTGGATGAATGATTTGGACAAAAATATTGGTTGAGGGAGAATGATTGTTTGAATGGATGAAAGTGGATTGGGGATTGGATAATTTCTTCGATATATAGAAATGGATTAAAATATTTGATGATGACAAGATGGAATTTGGAAAGAGGGAGGATTAATTGGTTGTGGGGGATGGACTTGGCAAGAGATGTCAAGTAAAGAAAACACAATAGTCAAATGAATTTGAACTCAAAGACACTCATGCTCATATACAACATTCCTAGGGCTTGCAAGGACAATAGTCAATGGATCCCAATTGGTTTCCTAGCTATACTTACCTAGAGCAGACACTTTGATGCTTGGCCCCACTGGCTCCCCTCCACAACACTCACTTCTTCGGGGTAGCCAAGCATCAATTCCCATGAAAAATCCTCATGGTGAACTTTGTGTCTCTACTAAGGGCCATAAAAATATGGGTGCCTTCAGAGGTCCGACCTCCTACACCAATGACTAGAAGGTTTTTGGCCACTATGAACAAGGTGTTTAGTATGGATTCCCATTAGGAACTACCCGTTGTAGTTGCACAAGCACAATTGAGGCCTATAGCCCAACGAAGCACCAAGAACTTAGTAGTCACGTAATCATGATTGAGATCTCTAGGATCCTACTAAGCACCCAATCTGAGAGTGAACTCTTAAATAGCTCCAACCATTAAGACTTTCATTCTCAATGGCCTATTTGTTATAGTGAGTTGAGAACCCCAGGTCCGAGTGTACTCACTTGGGTCATTCCCCTGTCACCAACTCAAAGAGCAACTCAGGAGGGTAGGCCCACTAAGGGTAAACATGTGACAAACATGAAAAGCTTGGAGGGTCTAGATTTATGATCATCTAGATAGACAAGAGCATACTCTCCTACCTTTACGCTTTTCACAAACACAAAAAATAATGATTTATTTACCCCCTAACTAGATCTAGGTGCCTAGTTAAAAAAAAAGACACAATGTTTGATTAAAACTCCTAGGCAACCTGCAAAACAATTGGATTAGTAGTTTTCATATTTTTTAGGTCTTCGACAATCGAAGAAGCTACAACACTTTAAAAAAAATATATCAGTAGCTACTGGCCTACAGAAACAGTGCACGTGCTGAAATGCAGATAGTTGCACTGAAGTGCCTGTTTACACGTTGCAGGGGGCTGAAATCTAAACAAATTAAAGGAAATGAACACAAACATAATTAATAATTTATACCTGTTTGTTGTGCTGCTTGGGATCGGTTGTGCTGAAGCACCTGCGAATGTGCTTAAATGCTTGCGCTCGTGCTAAAAACATGGAAACTTGCACCAAAGAAGCTAGCGATTAGATTTTATATTAAAAAAAAAATTCTTACATAGGGCGGGATTCCGAAAATAGTCTGGCTGAAATGTAGGTGTACATGCTGAAATGCTAGTGCCTACACTGAAAAGACCAACAAAGGTTAGCAGAATTCAAAATGGAAGTAGGAAATTAATTCAAATTTAGGATGCTTGCGTTGGTGCACCTTCAATCATGCTGATGCGCCTGAGCACACATTGAAAGGTCTTTATGTTGCACTGAACCTGAGTCGTTCATGCTGATTTGTAGGCACTCGCGTTGTTCTGATACCTGTGACTTACACACTCATAAAACTCACAAAAAAGTTAGATTCAAGGACATGGGTCCCATCGGGCATGCTAGAATGAAGAGGATAAAATCATGTAAGGTGAGATTATATGGTTAGAAATCCAAATAAACATTCAAAGTGCAAACAAAACCATTTTATACCTTGCAAGCTATCATCTCCCTCAGATTGAGCTTGATGAAGTGAAGGCACCCCTTGATGATGCTCCACTTGATGTGCTCCTTTGATTGATTTGGATGTAGAATGATTTCCTTTGTGCTCAACAAGATATATTGATGGATTGGATTTGGATTGAAATATTAAGGATGGATGGATTTGATAGAGGATTATGAAGAGAGTGTGATAGGAGGATAATTTGACAACATAAGGATAGAAGAATGGAAGACCCTTTGTGAGGAAATGATCATCCAACTTATAGATTAGAGGAGGCCAAGGAAGGGCCAAGATTGATTTCCTTATGGAGGGTTGAGATTGATTTGAGATAGAAGGCATGGATCAAGGGTGCCTTGGGAAAATAAATAGGAATATAAAATTCCTTGGGAAAAGGGGGAGAAATTTGAATTTCAAACATGAGGAATTAAAAATTCCAAAATAAGGATGCATTGAGGGATTCAAAAAAAATTTGAATTTCTTTGAGAGACTCAATGTTGATGTGACATGAGTGGGAATTAAAAATTGAGGGATAATGATAATCATGATTATGAGAGATTGTAGAAAGATTAATTAGGCTAAGTGGGATTACGAAAAGTGATTTGTAGGAATCACATGACTAGGTTAATTAATTAGAATTAATTAACTGAGTGGGTTTAGAGGAAACAATTATTGGAGGGGACTTTAGAAGAATAGGGGAATAATTAATTTATTTGATAAATTAATTATTGGACAATAGTGGTAGGATTAATTAAATTAGATTTAATTGATTCTAAGAGGAATGCGGATAACACAATTATGTCAATTAATTTTGTTGATAAGCTTAAATTAATTAAATATTAATTTTAGGTGTCTACAATAAGTCCATTGGAGGAGGTGGGATTAATCTTGCGAATGAGGTTGAGACCTCATATAGACCAAGGCCATGTTGTAGTTTTTGACATCAAAACTTGAGATGGTGTATGAATGAGGCCCCATGTTGTTGAAAAGTGATTTTTTAAGTTGTTAGGATCGTGTTTAGGAAAATTGACAACTATTCAATACAAGTGGGTCCTCCAACTGCTACCGTCACCTGATTTGTACAACTAATTGACAACTGTTAATATCAAATCACATCCCATTAAGATGACCACTCATTCTATTTAGTTTTTCTTTGTACTCACTACTTGCCATTCATCAGATCCCATCAAAATGAGCATTCATTTTTTAGTCTGATTTTAGTGTGCATTACCAAACTTTTGGATTATCAAACACGCTTACCTCCTTCACATGGTCTAATTTAGGAATACCAAATTGGAAAGCTTTATATTTGTTTCCTAGTCATTTTTGAGTTCAATACAGATTACACTGAAGATGGCTTTAGTTTATGGTTGTAGCTATTCTGGCTCCAAAATGGCATGCCTCTATATGATGTCGAAGGCATACCATTCAAGTACGACAAGTCCATGAGAGCGACGTTCTTGGGACCCATAGATGACATGGAGGAATTTGCAGTGGCGATGATGTGGATGATGTTGTCGGTTTGCATTTGACAAAAAAGCTTGCTCGCGGTTAACATTTTCTCGGTTAATGTCACCGTGATGTGACGGTTACATCGAGTGAGGCGGTTTACATTTTTAGTGACAGCCAATTTTGATTTTTTTTTTTGAATGGCCACATGGCCATTTTTTGGCTAACCTGCTTTATTGCATCCATGAGTCAACTAACATTGGTGGTCACATGTTATGGGCATAGTTTTCAATTAATTATTTTTAAAATTTTGAATGAAAACTTGATTTCGCAAAAATTGAAAATATATTTCGTCTGGTAGCTGCATGCCAAACACACTGGTGGAGGTGAAAAAAATATTCAATCGTGTAAATTCATGTCCCTGGTTGAATCATTGAGTGAAGGAGCTAGACTTCAATTGTAGTTATAGGTATGCATTGTCAAAATATCTATGGCTTCGAAGGGGAGGACAAAAGCCGACCACATGCATAATGTAAGTTGTCTGGGTATATTGTTAGTCCTATTGTTATCGGTTGTTAACACATGGATATTTTTTCATGTGCAAGGAGGAGGTATCATAGCGCATAGGGGGTGGTACAATTGAGGATTGTTGTGTAGGGTTATGGCGACATCGGTAAATTCAAACCCTAATAGATGACAATAGTTTTATGATTCCTTTGTGAACCCTATGTTTGAAATTGTAAATTTTTATATCATTTTTGTATTGCAGAGGTGGTTGTGAGTGCGCCCTTAGGAGGTGTCAAGAGGACAACGATTTGGGTGGAGGCTTAGGTGGCTATGGTAATTTGAAACCCTAAGACATTCAATAATTCTTTTTTATTTTCTATGTCATTTTGTGTTCTGTCTGTGAAAATTAGGCATCATTTTGCAGCATGGTCATGTCAGGATACCAAGGTTCCCTGTTTGATTATTGACAACTCATTGTTGAGGGCTGATTTTTGCGATTTTGTTGAAAACCGTCAGGGTTTGTATTATTTGTTTGCGGTTTGGTGTGTGTTAGTATATATATGTCAATATGAAGCAATACACACACACACGCACACTCACACAAAGACACACACACACACACACAAACATGTCCTCTGCAATACAAAGGAAAATAACAGAATCAAACATAGATAAAATATTATGCTCTATTTCCATTATTCTCAGGTGCTCATTAGACTAAAAAAAGAAAACCTAACCCTAGTGGTCTCTAACCCTAACATGATGGTATGCATCTATTCTGGCTCCAAAATAGGCAAATATATGACAGAGGCTAAAGCTATTCTGGCTACATATAGAGGAAAACAAGAAACACAAACAAACAATGCAAACCCTGATGATTTTAATCAAAATCCAAACCGAAATAGGAAAAATATGAGTTATAGAGGTGGATTTCAACATACCCCAAGCCGTAGCATGACACAAAAGACTACAGTCCCATAAATCCCCCTTCAACAATGAGCCATAATAGATGCATGTTGCTTCAACAAGGAGCCCTTCAACAATAATGTTTTCATTCATGCATTAGTCTTACTTTTTCCACGTTAGGAAAATTAAAAAGGCACCATGTTTGCTATCATCAAACAAACAACAGATCAACTCCTAATTGTCAGCAAGCAACAAATCAACTCCTAAACAAGAGTAGGTCACACACAATCAAGGAATGGTTGCATCAACTAGTCAACAACCTGATTTTGAGGAGTCTGTTTGCATCAAAAGACAAACCATAACATGTAAACGAGGTGAAGACCACGTAAAAGAAGCTCAATTTGAAACAAAACATTTTACCTCACTTTCTCTTTCATGTAGCTATTAGGTGTCTTCCACTTGTATTTGCATATATATTTATTCTCAGACGTGTATGTTGATGCATGTCATTGGTATGATATGTCCTTTTTGGAGCTAGAATAGACATGTCTCATGTATGTCGATTCATGTCATTGTTATAATCTCATTTTGAAGCCAGAGTAGACATGTCTGATACAAGTTGGAAGCACCTAATCACACTTGAAAAGTGCAGAATAAACATACATGTAAATATATGTGGGAGGCTATGTGTATTGTGGCTCGACAACAGATGTATCATACCAACAACATGCATCAATGTACATTTCCTAGACATGCATACCATGCCAACTTCTTGTGGCGCTCTGACCCATGGTATGTGATGTGGAGTTGTTTCAAGTTCTCAGTTTCAGTCCTCGATGCCCATGCAAAATTATGTGGACATGCTGGAGGATGGCTACGGCATGCTTCATGGTTACCACCAATTTATTGTGCATAACACGCACATTAAAAGCTTGCAAATGAAGGAATCACGTTTGGAGGGCATCCTGGCAAGAAGAAGAGGCCACTGGCTACAAAACTTGGTACTTTTGTCAGAGAAAAGACTAGCATGAAACTCAAGTTACTCTCATAGTGGGACGCCTCTATTGTGGCTACAAAAAAGAGTATTGGGGGACTAATACCCCATGTTTGTGGCAGGTTTTTAATTATAGGTTTTGCATTTGATGGCTACTTCTGTCTAACACAACACTATTAGTCTATACGATTTGTCTATTTTGGAGCCAGAATAGACACAACCTCTCGAACCATTGTTCATGTACGGGTTGTGATTTGATGTAGCTAACAACGATAAAGCCATAGGCTAACATGCGTTGCAATTTACAATAGAAGATGGAGTTAGTCAATAACAAGGCTCGAGAATAGACAAATGGTACTGTGTGTTAGTGACATGTTATCCAATTGCAGCCATTGAATGTAAAATATAGTGTAAAATGTGTGACTAAGCTGCATGCTAGTCAGACCATAGCATTGATTTCGAGTTGGAATAGAGGTGTCTGTCCTTGAGTGCATAACAACAGTACGAAAATAGGTGGCTGATATAGACAACTCTGGCACAACTCTGACACTATGGCAAATGGAAAGATATAATTTAGGTGATATAAATTACTTAGTGGTAGTTTATATTGAATGTTAAACTGCATTTTCATATATGAACATGTAGGTTCCTTTTATGTCTTTTGAAATGCATGTACTTCCCAATGTAGACTACTAGTAACATTAGTTATCCATGCAGGTTGTTGATTTTCAAGGACTATTGAGTAGTCCCCTGGCAAACGTCCAGATGTTCCCAGGTTGTTGCTCTCTCCCCCTTGTTTAATACTACTTGCATTGTAATGTCCCCTTATTAATAATCTTTGGGCTTGTGCAACTTTTTGAAAGGCGCTTGTTATATATATAGTTTGTTGTATATAATTTTTTTATGTGATACATATGTATGTATCAATTTCAGTTCTTGATCATGTAATATTAATGTCCTTACTTTCACTGAATTTGATAATGATGAAAATGAACAATGGAATTGGCTGATACCTTATATTATATGCTATAGATGCGCCATATTAGAAAATAAGATATAATTTTCCAACCTGAATGTAGTATGATTGTTATTTATGGATATTCGAGTCATGAAACCAGCGTTGAATATATGAACCAGAAATGTTGATTTTTTTGAACTATGTGCTATAAATTTGTATATATTCTATTGATTTGCATGAGAGTGTTAATGTTCATCCCAGTGTATTTGTATTTCTAGATTATTGATGTTCGTGATGTTTGAGAAGTACATGTGTTCGATGATCCAACTCCGATTTGAAATGTTATTTGGGGTTCTGTTTCAGATGTCTCGGGTTGGCATGACAAGCTCCTCACATGTCTATCCTTCACAGTGTTTTTTTCTTTTTTATTTTCGTTACTTAAGACTATGTTTTTAATAAATAATAATATTTCCATGTCAACAAAGAGATGGAAGATTTAGAATAGACACTCGTTTCAAAAGACTTGTGTCTTTTGAATAATGAATTGGAGGTCTCTGTACCCATTAATTATCGTCAAAGACTTTGTTAATGATAATGAATCCCTATGTATTATCTGACATAGATTGACCATCTTGATTGCTTCACACTCATTTTACATAATTGATTTTGCAATTAGTGGCTACGATTGACTAACCTGTCGGTAACACACTATAGGAAAGGTCCGTTTTGGAGCCAGAATAGATGCAGACGATTCGTTAAGCATTTTTTACATCCTTCTTTATCAATCCTTAACAAAGTCTAGTTTTTGTGTTGTATTTTGGATGGTGAGAACACAGGAAGCCTTTTTAACAGTGTTGGTGATGGATCATAGTCATTATTTCATTGCAATTGCAACGAAATATATTCTAGAATGGAATGTCATGGATAGTTTATGGCTAAACCGTTAGCTGGGTTTTACATAGTGTGAAGAATATGAATTGCATTTTTTTAATGTTTCAGTTCAATCATGTCAATTGCATTGCGAAAAAGGTTGAGGGAAACTGTTGATCTTGATTATGGGTTATTGGAGATAAAGGCAGATGATCTCTTGGGAGTTGGCCATGTTCGCTTCCCAGTGACACGTGACATCAGCCTGCTTGTAAGCTAAGTAATTTTAATGGATTATGCAACATGTAGTATTGCTTGGTATTATCACTGTTTAATGCTTCTGACTAGAGAACCAATTTGTATACCTAGGAGAGAGTTGGGATTTCATATGTGGGACCAGTTTGGCATTCATATGTGAAAGATTCAGGAGTTGGGCTTTCACATCTGGGAGTAGTTGAGGATTCAAATCCAAAAGAGTCAGGAGTTGGGCTTTCAGATACGCGGCTAGTTGGAGATTTCAATTAGAAAGATTCAGGAGCTGGGCTTTCACATCCAGGACTAGTTGAGGATTCAAATCTGAAAGAGGCAGGAGTTGGGCTTTCAGATGCATGACAAGTTGGGGATTCAAATCTAAAAGATTCAGGAGTTGGACTTTCACATCCATGACTAGTTGAGGATTCAGATCTAAAAGAGTCAGGAGTTGGGCTTTCAGATGTGGGACTAGTCGGGGATCCAAATCTAAAAGAGTCAGGAGATGGGCCTTTAGGTCAGGGACTAGTTGGGGATTCAAATCTGAATGAGTCATGAGTTGGATCTCCAATTTTGAACCCATTGTCAAGTTGGCTTCTCAGTGACTGCACAACCACACTGGTAAATATTTATCATTGCATTATATTTTGTTTCCATCATTGCATGGCATGGTTGTTGGAAGTTGGGATTTATAAGTGGAAATGTAGGTATATACACAAGCATAAAATGGATCAATGATGTGTGCTATTTTATTGAACAACATTATGATAGTGGCTATGGTGGTGAGGAAGATGAGGCCATTGTAAATGTAGATGAGGGCAATTATACTAATGCTCTAGGCGGTGAGAGTGAAAAAGGGGATGTTCGTAGCAAGCATGAGGTGAGCATAGAGCAGGAGGGTGGACGGCAACGTGATTCTGTTAGCGCTCATGAAGAGGAACAAGGAGGAGGGGCGAGTAATAAGGAGGTCCACTATTAGTCATTATATGTTGGATTATCTTTATAATGCTTGATTAGTGCAAAATTGAATGTGACTCTTTGTCTTTATTGGTTGTGTGTAGCAACAAGCTGATCACAAAAGAGAACATATTAATGGTAGGTTGCACTACTTTTGTCTCTTCCGTTATTGTTCTGAAAATAGAGGCCGTCATTTTTGGGATCTGGAGAGGCTTAATATGCATAGAGCCAAAGAACATCAACTACCATTATTGGGGATTGCACAATGCAATCATGAACTATGTGGAAGTGGACAGTGCAGCATGGATCATACAAAGAAATCGCTGATGCACTTGAAAAAGAGGGAGTCTAATATTGAATACCAAATGGGTGTACGACATAGTATGCAAAAAAAATGCGTCACTAACTGGGTGTGCATGAAATATGGCAAGAAAACACGTGATGAGCTTCCTACCAAAGGGAAGGAAGAGATAAAGGAAGCAATGCGAGTGTACGACAACAGTCCGGTTAGGGAGGCAAGAAGGAAGAAGGTTTTAGAGTTATTGCAAAGAAAGAATATTGCAACAAAGGTAATTTTTAGTGATCATATTGTTTTACAGTTTAATAAATTTCTTTAAACATATGAAGAATGACTTATTGACCTATCCTATCCTGGTGCCCAGATTTTAAGTGACAGTGCAGGCCATGGTGAGGAGGTTCTGGCATCGAAGGCTAATCATGAAACAAATGTGCCAGTGAATGAGGCTACATCTGTTTCATTGGGGAAACAAAAAAAGAAGAATGCTATAGAAAAAACAAGGCTGACTTCAGATCCTCAAACAAATGAGGGTGCAATTGTTTTGTCGGGGAAGCAAAAAAAGAAGAATGCTACGGAAAAAACAAGGCGGACTTCACATCCTAAAACAAATGTGTGAGTCAATGAGCCTGCATGTGATTCATCAAGGAAGAAAGAAAAGAAGAATGCCACAAAAAAAACAAGTCTGACTTCAGATGAGGCAACATGTTTGTCATTGAAGGTGGCCATTTGTTGGCCTGTCCATATGTGTGTTTTCATTACATAGTATGCTTTGCACTGCATTGTGTAGTATGTTGACTATTTTGTCCATGTCATTGTAGGCTTATGGGTATATGGAGGGCGTATGGACTGTCCTGTGGTATTGGATGACACAAAACGCAGTGTGCCCAAAAAATTAAGTTGAAAACCTCACTCGTATGTTATGTATAAGTCCGTTTTGTCAAAGAAGCTGAAGGAGACGTCCAATGAAAAATTGGGTGCATGCAGTGCTAAGAAGATTGTGGAGTAGTCTCCTAAGTTGGGGTAGATGATGGATGATAGGAGAAAAGAATAGTCAATGCAATTTCCTAATGACACTGTGTGTAGTGTTCCCAAAAAACCAAGTCCAAAATATGAGACATCTGTTAGGAGGAAGAAGCTAAAGGAGACAACGATTGAAAAACCGAGTGCATGCAGTGGTCAGATGATTGCAGAGCACTCTCCTGAACTAGGGCAGAGGTTGGAGGATAGGTGCAAAGATGAACAGGTAATGTGGTGCCATTGTGCATGACATGTAGTGCTATATCATGACATGGTGTGTTATACTATACAGTAACTCTCGTTTTATGCAGTCGACCATGGTATTGGACGAGAAAATTGAGAAGTCTATTTCGAGGGAGAAGCTGAAGAAGATGGTGAATGGAAATTTGAGTGCATGCAATGGTGAGAAGATTGTAGAGGAGTCTACTCAATTGGGGTAGACATTGGAGGATAAGAGTAGAGATGAACAGGTATTGGGCTCTTCTTTTGGATAATAGGCGGGGAGAGGCAGTGTTATACTAGACATAATTTTTTATGATGTTGTGGTTTGTGTCCATTATCTATGTTCTTGTTATTGCCTTATTCATGCAAAATTCATCAACCTTGGTCTAGTAGTGTTCATAGGCATATGGGTTTAATGTGTACTTACACTCCTCTACAATGTGTCACGTTTTGCAACATAATCTGATAGAAGAAAGCATTGAGAAAGAGTGTGGGGGAAATGATGATGGATGTACAAATGCAAACCATGACCATGATGGGAGCAATGGGCTAAGAGAGACAACTATTCTGGTACTATTGTAGTACATTTCCATGAATTCATTTGCCTATGTTTGATGGACATATATAAAGAATTTTATTTAAGCAACCGTGTCCAGTTGTTACTGATGCAGGCAACCATGGAAGACAAAGAAGAGTGTGCCAATGAAGATGATCATGCTATTGTTGTTGGAGTTGAAGTCCACCTACTACTAGATGGGGCAGTGGTTGGGGAAGGCATTGTTGATGGCCTGGGGAAGGGTGTAATGTGTCATACTATTCCACTCCCATGACATTGTGCTAAAGTTCACATCATCAAAGTCTTTGATGCAAATGCCCAGTTGCCTTACCTAGGTCCTTTCACTGATGTCTTGTCAAATTCCCTAAACTCGTGGGTGGTGTGTGTAAGGAAAGCAAGTGCGAAATTCGCTTCCCTAATGTCAATTTGCAGAGGAGAAACAAACTAGTGTAGACAAAATTTCAACATTTACTGAATATGGCACGAGTAAAAACATACACAAAAATCAACACAGAGAGATAACACACAGAGTTAACATGGGAAAACCCTTTCGAGAGAAAAACCCACCACCAACAAATGATCGACTTTATTATTAGTATGTTAAAAAATAATACAATACAGTATCATATGTAGATTTCCTTCACTCTGTTATACAGTCATTCCAAATTGACATACAGACAATTGGATCAAACTTTTCACAGAACACACAGCAGCTCTCAAGTTTTCCACACTTCATTTGGATTATAGTCAGCTTCAAATACCAAACTAATTGATGGTTAATCAGAGAAACCGCACCAACGGCTTGAAGTCTAACCGTCTGCCTACGTCAGTTTGCATTCATGAAAAACAATTATCCCACATGCAGTAGAGAACTGGGTTAGTTCGTATTCATTTACACCGACGGTCTCATACTTAGTGTCCGAGAGTCAAAATTTTGGATCTCGGTTCGACCTTGCTCCCACAGTTGGTCTCTGCTCCATTGACTATCGGCACAACATTCAAAAAGAAAAGCTGATGGCTCAATGATACCCGATTGCCTAAGGCGACTCCATCGGGTCACTGATATAGCTCTCAAAAAGATACTCCGATCTCCGATGGCTAAGAGCGGTCTCCATCGAAACATTGGAATAAGAACACAATTACTATCCCGATCCCTGATATCAAGAGCACAGACTCATCAGTTCATCGGACCAAATCCAAAATTGCTATCCCAATCTACATTGCCAGCCTACAAGTCATCGGGTCATCGAAACACAGAGAATAATACTATGCTAATAAGTGAAACACTCCGAGACAAGGTAGAGCGAACTCATCGGGACATTGGCATGACATTCAGAATGTCAATCCGATAGCCGATATGCGACCTAAGCACCAAAAGGAAACTTCATCAGGCATCAGCCTATTGCTCCACAAGTCATTCTGATAGCTGAAGTTACCCTAATGACTGAAGTTGACTTCGTCGGGTCATCAAGATGACTTCAAACTTGCCATTATAATACCCGATAGAGGAAAAATACATTAGCAAGAGTCATGCCGATAGAGCTCACAAAATCCTTCATACTATTTCATCAACAAGACTTAACCAGATTAGTATGGACTATTGTCAAGTGAATTAGAGGCACATATTCCAACAAACTCCCAGTTGACGAGGAATTCACTGGGCCGAGAGACCATTCTAGACATTATTGACAGACATGGGTACGAAGACCCATAGAATTTGAAGACCACCTGAACTTGTGTGTGCTCACTAGTTTTGTCAAGGCATCTGCAACATTTTCCAGAGTGTCTACCTTGTTAAGATAAAGTTTTCCATCTTTCACCATGTCATGTACAAAATGATATTGAACATCAACATGCTTTGACCTGACATGGAAAGTAGGATTCTTTGCCAAACATATGGCACTTTGACTGTCACTCCAGATTTCAATCTACCCTACATCAAAACCAATGTCAAAGCTCAAACATCTAAGCCAGATTGCTTCTTTGCAAGCATGTGTGGCTACCATGTATTCTACCTCTATAGTGGACATCTTTTGGAGATTTCGGATTGTCTAACACAGACAACTTAGTTCCCTGCAAGATGGGAATAACCTGTGGTTTACAGTCAGACATATGAAACTTGTCAAGAACATTAGTTATGTATTTTCTTTGGTTGAGCCAAAGTTTCCTCTTAGACCTATCTCTTTTGATCTCCATTCCCAAAATGTAATTTGCTGGTCCTAAATCCTTCATTTCAAATTTCATACAAAGCTAAGATTTAAAATCTGAGATCATACTTTTTGTGTTTCCTATGAACAACATGTCATCTACATACAAAGCTATGATAAGAATCCTATCACCATCAATTTTGTAGTAAACACAATGATTAGCTTTGGATCTCACAAATCCCAAGGAGAAAAAAAATGTATCATACTTCTGATACCACATTCTGGGAGACTGTTTCAGACCATACAGAGAATTCTTGAGTTTGCATACCAAATGTTCTTTACCTTTTTCCACAAAGTGCTTAGGCTGGGACATATAAATTTCTTCTTCAAGATCACCATGAAGAAATGTTGTCTTCACATCCATCTGCTCAATCTCCCAATCAAATGTTGTTGCAAGTGACAAGAGAAATCTAATAGATGTCAGCTTAGCTACAGGAGAAAATATTTCCCCATAGTCAATACCTTCCTTTTGTGAATACCCCTTTGCAACCAATCTTGCCTTATACTTGTCAATGCTACCATCTGAACCATACTTCTTTTTGAATACCCACTTATAGCCTACAGGCTTTCTATCTTTAGGCAATGGCACCAAATCCCAAGTTCCATTTTTATCCAATGATGGCATTTCATCATTCATGGCTTCCAACTAGGAATCTGAATCAGGCATTTCAATTGCTTCTTTTACAGTCCTAGGCTTGTCAGTATCTACAAGTAACGCATAAGCACAATTAACATTCAACATAGAGTGGATGTACTTATTAGGTGTATACCTTTCAGGTTGCCACCTCTCTTGAGTAGATCTTCTCAACTCTGGTGTTGAGGCTTCTTGAGGTTCACCAAGAGGCTCATTATCATGTTCTTCTTCAGAACTACTTGAACTGCTTGAACTCTCCTCATCTTCAGGTATCTCTAGAGATTCTTCTTTGACTAGAGGTACTTCGACCTTAGCTTCTCCTTTCTTTTCTATTTTATGATCTAATGACATAGGCTTCATCTCATGAAAAATCACACTCCTGCTAAATAAAACCTTACCAGTCACTGGATTCCAAAGTTTGTATCCTTTCACACCAACTCCATAGCCAATGAAGATACATTTTACTACTTTGTTATCCAGCTTAGATCTATTCACATTAGGCACATGAGCATATGCCTCTGCACCAAAAACATGTAGGTGCCTTAAAGAAGGTTTCTTACCAGACCACGCTTCCATAGGTGTTTTGTCAACCAATGCTGAAGTAGGGGAATGATTCAGTAGGTAACACGCTATAGCAACTGCTTCAACCTAGAATGTTTGTTCTAGCCCAGCTCCACTCAACATGCTCCTTGCTTTCTCCATTAGAGACCGATTCAACCTTTCAGTGACTCCATTTTGCTGTGGGGTGTAAGGTATAGTCTTATGTCTTTTAATTCCATGATCAACATAATACTTGTCAAAATCTACACTACAAAATTCACCACCATTGTCTATTCTTAAACATTTAATCCTTCTCCCAGTCCGATTTTCAACAAGGTTCTTAAACTCCTTAAACTGACTGAACACTTCTATTTTACTTTTAAGAAAGTACACAAATGCCCTTCTTGAATAATCGTCTACAAAGGTTACATAGTATTTAGACATAGACAAAGAAGGTACATCCATTGGACCAAACACATCAAAGTGAACATAATCCAGAATAGTAGAAGATTTATGAGAACTGGAATAAAACTGAACTTGGTTATGTTTTCCATAAATGCAGTGTTCGCAGAAATCAAACTAAAAACTATAATCATCAAGACCTTCAACTAGATTCTTATTCTTCAAGGATTTTAAACCTTTTTCACCTATGTGGCCTAACCTGTTATGCCAGAGCATTGTTTTCTCAGTAGGAAGTTTAGCTTCCAACGAGTTTGCATTATGCATCCTTATAGTTGTCTTATCAGACTTTTTAGAAGTTATATTATAACATATAAGTTCAGCATTTAACTTATACAGTGTACCAATGCGATCACCCTTTGCCAATACAATGGAACCCCTAGTCATCTTGCAACCACCAGACACAAATGTAACTTGAACTCTAGCATCATTAAGTTTACTTACAGAGAGAAGGTTTCTTGCCAGACCTGGTATATGAAGAACTCCATTGATCCCCTTCACTCTACCATCTAGAAACTGAATTTTGATCCTGCCTCTCCCTACAATCTCCAATGTAGAATCACTGGCCAGATATACCTTTCCACCAACATACAGTTCATACTTTGAGAACCATTCCTTGTGGGACGTCATATGGAAAGATGTGCCAGAATCTACTAACTAGGTGTCATCTGAGGTAGGCACTGCCAGGGCTGCTATAAAAGCATCAGCATCACTCTGAGAAGACTCAGTGTCAGAATATTTCTTCTTCTTCTTCTCCTTCTTGCAATCCTTTTGCATATGCCCTTTCTCCCCATAGTTCCAACACTTCACCTTTGATTTCTTGCCTAGAGATTTAAAACTTTCTTGAGACTTGGACTTCCTTTCTTCTTGTCTTTGTCCTTCAATCTGCCTCGAACAAAGAGTGCATCCTTTGTCATCTCAGAAGACTTCTTTCTCATTTCTTTTGACAAAAGAGTATTAACCACAGTATCCAACTTGAACTGGGTCATGGTAATACCAATAGCCATCACTAAGTGTTCTCAAGAGTCAGGAAATGAACACAACAACATGCAACGTTCTTCTTCTTGAATGGACACACCAACAAAAGTTAACTGTGCAAGAACCATGTTGAATGCATTCAAATGGTCTACCAATGGTGTCCCTGCATCCATCTTTAGAGAGTACAATTTCTTCCTCAAGAAAAGTTTATTCACCAAGGATTTGCCCTGATAAATGTCACCCAACTTCTCCCAGAGAAGATGTGCAGTCTTCTCCTCATGGACGTTGAACAAAATAGAATCAGCTAGACATAGCCTGATTAGACCCCTTGCCTTCCGATCGGCTAAATCCCAATCTTCTTGCTTCATGCCTGAAGGCTTAGAAGTTGCAGTTACATCACCCCAGAGATCTCTATCGACTAGCAAGTCTTCCACCTTGAGTTTCCAAAGTTCAAAACTGGAACCATCAAACTTCTCCATGTCTATGCATCCTGAAGTACTCGCCATTTCAATCTGTAAAACAAGTAGACACTCTACAAGACTCCCACTAAGATAGAACTAATACAAAAAACCAACCCAACCCAACAAGGATAACAAAATGGGACAAGCTCTGATACCACTTGTAAGGAAAGCAAGTGTGGAATTTGCTTCCCTAATGTCAATTTGCGGAGGAGAAATAGACTAGTGTAGATAAAATTTCAATATTTACTGAATATGGCACAAGTAAAAACATACACAAAAATCAACATAGAGAGATAACACACAGAGTTAACGTGGGAAAACCCTTTCGGGAGAAAAACCCACCACCAACAAATGATCGACTTTATTATCAGTATGTTAAAAAACAATACAATACAGTCTCATCTGCAGATTTCCTTCACTCTATTATACAGTCATTCTAGATTGACATTCAAACAATCAGATCAAACTCTTCACAGAAAACATAGCAGCTCTCAAGTTTTCCACACTTCATTTGGATTACAGTCGGCTTCAAATACCAAACTAATCGATAGCTCATCAGAGCAACTGCACCAACGGCTAGAAGTCTAACCATCTGCCTGCATCAGTTTTCATTCATGAAAAACAATTATCCCACATGTAGTAGAGAACCGAGTCAGTTCGTATTCATTTACATCGACGGTCTCCTACTTAGTGTCCAAGAGTCAAAATTTTGGATCTTGGTTTGACCTCGCTCCTACAGTTGGTCTTCGCTCCATCAGCTATCAGCACAACATTCAAAAAGAAAAGCTGATGGCCCGATAATACCTGATTGCCTAAGGTGACTCCATTGGGTCACCGGTATAGCTCTCAAAAAGATACTCCAATCTCTGATGGCTAAGAGCAGTCTCCATTAGAACATTGGAACAGGAACACAATTACTATCCTGATTGTTGATATCAAGAGCACGGACTCATCGACTCATCGAACCAAATCTAAAATGGCTATCCCGATCTGCATTGCCAGCCTACAAGTCATCGGGTCATCGGAACACAAAGAAGCATACTATGCCGATAAGTGAAACACTCCAAGACAAGGTAAAGCAGACTCATTGAGACATCGACATGACATTCAGAATGTCAATCTGATAGCTGATATGCGACCTAAGCGCCAAAAGGTGACTTCATCGGGCATTGGCCTATCGCTCCACAAGTCATTTTGATAGCTGAAGTTACCTTGATGACCAAAGTCAACTTCGTCGAGTCATCAGGATGACTTCAAACCTGCTATTGCGATACCTGATAGAGGAAAAATACATTGGCAAGAGTCATGCTGATTGAGCTCACAAAATCCTTCATACTGTTTCATCGGCAAGACTTAACCCAATCAGTATGGACTATTGTCAAGTGAATTAGAGGCACATATTCCAACAGTGTGGCCTATTGAAGACCTGGTCTATTCCCCACCCATGGTAAGTTTCAAAGATGATAGGATCCCTTCCTCCGTTTTCTCATTCCATCATTTACCTTATTCCAATGCAATGAAATAGGCAACACTCTTATGATGTTGTTTGTATGTGGCAGGATAAAGTTGGTGAAAGTGTCCAACCACAAAAAGAGGATGTTAAATGCGGCCTTGTGATCAGATGGGTAAGTCACAGGCTATGATCACTTGGCATCACCCCTCTCGAGTTTCATAAGAATGAGAAGAAGCGTAAAGCATTTTATGGTGCTGTCAACTCCATTGCGCAATCTAGATAGTAGAGGTGATAATAATCTTTGATCATAGTTGTTGTTCCTCTTTCCTAATATTTAGAGAGAGATACTATGGTCGAAGATCAGTCTTGATAGACTATTTAGATGGGATTTGAAGATGTTATATTGATATGGCTTTTACCTTACCATAGTTTAAACCCTCTCAATTATTGTTTATGTTCTAGATGAATTGTACTTTATTTTCAACCTTTCCTACTATTTTAAGCAACATAACTATAAAGGCTTGATTTGTTGGACTATTTCATGGTGATCCTGCACCATCAACTACCCTTTAATAACTTCACAAACCTATCTTTGGTGCACAACATTTTTAATAATGATTGTGGATGGTACAATAAAGTCTATGATAGTCATTTACTATTCAAGTTTTGTTCAAGGTCTCTCAAGTATTGTTCAAGGTCTCTTATATATTGCATATGCATAGGTTTTATTATTGTGTAGCAATAGGGTCCCTGCAACTCTTTTACGTATACAGATCAAGTGGAATGTTTGATTGAAATTATGAACCATGTGCTCTTTCCACTGTAGCTTATGACAGTTGAATATACCATTGTTATTGTTTGTTTTTTAACATTGAATATGAAATGAATTAACAACAAAAAAATAACCAAAAAAAAATTCTATTCAAATACACCAGACTTCTATTATTGTTTCATGGCAGATGTGTAATAAGTTGGATGTAGGACGAGGAGTGGTGACTGATGGAGTTATCTTCCCAAAACATGGATTCCCAATTGGCAGGTAACCTACCACCCAAGTGCCTAGTTTAGTGAACATGTCAACTTTAGTGAACACGTTAACTTTTGTATTGTACATAATGTTATTCATTCCAAAAAATACAATAGATAGCTATTCATTTCTTGTTGGCATAAACTATTGTTTCTTGCATTTTTCATGTTGTCTTGCCCACCTGTCTACTGATACTTCTTTTTGGCATTGTTTGTAGGGATGGAAATGGGAAGAGGATGAACAGGAAAAAGAAAGGGTGTCGAAACATCTATTCCGCAGAATGGAATGCCTGCTACGGATTCAAAGGCTAATGGGATGACTGATGTTCTCACCTTTGATGATGGTTTAGGGAAGTCTGCAAGGCAACCACCACCGCTCTTTGTAGACTGGAATGATGGGATGGACACAATGAAGTTTGACACCATGCGTGTAGAACTGCTAATGCAAAAGGTCAATATGGCCCACGCTGAAAATGAAAGGCTGAAGGGGATTGTTTCTGATCTTGAAAGGAGACTCACTGAAGTGAAAAGGAGATGCATTGAACTCAATAAGAAATGCACTGAACTAAATAAGAAATGCATGGAACTCAATAACAAGGTCATGGACTTGGACGATAAGAATACGGACCTTGAGCTGGAAGTGTGTGGTTTGTAGATGGTGAATGAGAGATGGGAGGTAGTGCGTGGGGCGTGTGCTAAAAACAACAAAATCATAAGTGACCAGATGTAGAGCTTGCTAGATGTTTGTGCGCAACACACTTAGTACTGGAAATGGAGGTACACGAAGGTGTTTGCCTCTGTAACCGATGAAGATGATGAGAATGTTGTGCCTCCCCTTACTCTGACCATTAGGGGAAACAAAAGTCAATTAAATACTCAACCTCTACCTCTATAATAGGCTTGCACTGTTACGAAAGTTTTGTAGATGTATATTGCCGACTCTTGTTCAATAAAACGTCAATAGTGGTGCAGAGTTTTTGTAATCAGACATATTCTTTCATTTAGGAAAACACTTTGTATGCTTCATGAATGGTTATTTTCAATAAACTTGATTGACCGAAGTCTTTCTTTCTCATTCTTTTCTTCAGGAGCCCTTCTTGAACTAGTTGTAAAAATATATTAAGTGGCCTTGCCACCTTGTCAAAAAAAATAAAAAAATAAATGTGATTCACTTCACTTAAATAGCTTCAATGCTTCCCAGCTTCAATGGTTAATGATTGGTTTGTTGTACACTTTTCATGCTTTCTGAATGGTTCTATGTGGCTTTTCTACACATCTTGTATGATGAATGGTTTTCGTACTTCTCTTAATGACTTCCCAATCAGTCTTCGCGAACCAAGGTGGGTGAATCTATACCTAAAACTTAACTGTAGGTTAAAGGGTTTTATATAACGGATTTAAAAGAATCACTAATTGTATGATGGCAATTTTTCTTAACTTCCACCTGCTTATAATAGTTGCTTATAGAAGACTAAAAAATGCTTATTTATAAATGATGGATAAACTAAATCACAAGTATGTAAGAAAGCCTACTCAATGAGGTATTCTTCTTCGTAAATATTAACTTCCACCTGCTTATAATAGTTGCTTATTGAAGACTGAAAAATGCTTATTTATAAATGATGGATAAATTGAATCACAAGTACATAAGATAGACTTCCCAATTACTATTATTCTTCATAAATATTAAATATAGATCAATGATTATTTAACTATTTAAGCTTTACCACATGAAAGGTCTATTTTGGAGCCACAATAGCTTCAACCTAGATGAAAAAGGTGTAGTATAACATGTAGGTTAGTTCTACTTGTATTCTGGAAAGAAAGAAACTCAAATTGAAAGTAACACTTCATATATATGTGACAAGTGTTAGTCAGTCGTTTTCACTGATTCACTAACTGGCTGCCCACCAATTCCACGTCGCCATCTCATGGCGAAATCAACTAACATGCCATGTTAGTCATTGATTAACACGTCATTTTAGGTGATTAACACACCATGTTAGTCGATTAACACATTGTGTTAGTCAATTAACACACCGTGTTAGTCGATTAACACGTCGTGTTAGTCGATTAACACGTCGTGTTAGTCGATTAACACGTCGTGTTAGTCGATTAACACGTTGTGTTAGTTGATTTCACCATTTTGCAGGCATAAAGGAAGAAATGGTAGCCTGCCAGTCAACGAATCAGTGAAAATGACTAATGCGGTGTGTTAGTGTTAGTCAATTTTGCCATTTTCTAGGCATAAAGGAAATGGTAGACGCGTCTATTCTGGATCCACAAAGACAGTACGGAGTGACTATCATGCCTATTACTCGCACTCTTTACACCATTGATTTTGCAATTAACGGTTGCGATTGACTAACCTGTCACTAACATGCGAAACTAATGGTTGCGATTGACTAACCTGTCACTAACATGCAAAACTAATAGTTTTGATTGACTAATTTATCACTAACATGTGAAACTAATAGTTGTGATTGACTAATGGTTTGCGATTCAAGGACTAATGGTTAATAGCAAAATCGACGGTGTAAAACGGGTGACTAACACAAGTGTTAGTCAGTCCCTAATATGTTAATCGATTCACGGACTCTATTTACCATGTTTGACAACTTTGTCGATAATTTGTACTATATGTAATTTATTTTAAATTTTTAAGTTTCCTTGTCGATCACTTATGATATTGTTTTATACTATATACTACTGTTATATGTGTTGTCTTTTATTTTCTTGCACCATTCCCTTTGATGACATGTAATGGATTGTTTATATTATAACAATAATGCATTTCTAAACCTAACCTCCTTAATTAATCTTAATTAATTGATATCTTATACGAAACATTGACATACTTGCATCATCATGAAGGAGAGAAAATTGTCTTCAATCCAAGTGTTCACAATTTACACATTTGCATTCCATATCTCACATCTTAATTTCATTGCATATCAATATTGCATTATTACAAAAATCAATGCTATTCCTTTTAGAGTAGACATAATGCCTATGACATGTTTAGAGAAAGGATTATATTTATTAGATTTAAATTAGCATATAAAGTGTATTGGTTTCTAGACATATAAAGTGCATAGAGACAAACATATAAATTGTAAACATTCGAGACAAACAACGTACAAAGATCAGCTATGTAACCATAGAAATTAATTGTTTTATAAAAAATAGCATAGTCATATAGGAGCAGTTATGCAATTTTAATTAGAGTACCTCCTCTACCTTGGGAATCTACTCCGTATCCTCACAAACCTCTATGCTGGCTGTGGACTACCATAACCTGTGAAAATGGGGGTGTAGTCCATAATAAGCAGGTTTCATGGAAAGAATGTCATGACATCCTCGATACTATCATCAGAGTATGGCACTAGGGACCATCCACGTCTCCAATAGGGTCTATCAACACACATTATGTGAATCCAAGGGAGAGTGACTGGCCAGTACGCAAGGGCAAAATAAACTGGCCATAGTTGCCTATAAAAAGCGACCGTCAACGAAGTCGATAATCTGGCAAATGAGATCACGTCTTCTATGTCGACAATATACATATTGTCCTTGGTATAATGTCTTCCCATTCGAATGGTCCACTCAACGGCCCATCTGGGAGTTATTGTTCAGATAATATCTGAAACAATGATATCCGGGAGGCACTGAAATAAAGAAGACTCCTCGTCGTTCTCTGCCAACCTCTCTAGTAGTCTGTAGATACATACGATAAGAGTCTTAGTAATATAACTATAGCATTCAATAAATGTAAGACATAAGAGTGTTAAGCACTAAAAAAATGCAAGACATAATCACACCATAAGAGTATTAATTATTTAACTAGAGCATTCAATAAATTGAAGACATAAAAGCATAATACTAAAAATTAAGTTGCATAAAACCTGCACCTATCGCCCAACGTGTATGTGAAAGCCATTTAGTGATAAAACAGGGCAAAATACAATAGACCTGCATACAAAGATACATTATAAAAGATGGTTAGGGACAGTTATAGTAAACATTACAACGCAACTATAATAAACAAAGTTGTTCCATATTACGCAATAGGTTGAATGAAGAATGGCTAAACATCAAGCACATATATGACATAGTTACAAACAGAAAGCTTAATCTAAACAAATAATACCAAAATTAGTATCAGAGAGGATCATTGTTGGATCCCTGTCCACGTAAAATACCATCAAAAGCCAATTGTCGATGAGGACTCCTATGGCTAGGTGTTGAGGGGGTGCCGAACACTATCACACATAAGTGTGGATCACTTTCATCGACTACAAGACATGATGACTATATAAATGCGTGCAGCATTCACATGTTTAGAAACCACTTATAGGTGACACTAGAGTACCAACCTATATCAGACACAACCGATGCAGTAGCAGGGACATGTGGTTCCGGTGCTTGGTCCAATTGCCTCTTTCCCCTTCTCCTCCTAGAAGTCTCAAAGGGGAACTCAAAGGTGATAGGTTGTTGAACATCATGATAGATCTCACTCCTAGTACTATGCCTACGTTGCCGCCAATTGCAACAACGGACCCAACTTGCACTGAACCAAGGCCACATACGTTCAGTGGTTGTATTGGCTAGATCGGTAGACAGACTAAAATCAAATGACATGGCACGGACATTCTAAAGATCAGCCATGAACCTATCCAGATAGCCTATAAATGCCATTAGTTTATCACCTAAACTTGGCATTGTTTGTGACAATATGTTTAACTTTCGGTTTGCTTCATTCCACATTACAGTGTCCACATCCTCTAAATTTGTATGTGCATTAGAAATGGTATCGACGACAAGTTCAGGTGTTGGGTTTTCATTAGTATTAGCAGATGTTGGAGTCAACATAGGAATAGGATCTATATGAAACAAGATCTTAGGGTCAAGTACACATCTTTTAAGTTATCAAAGATCAAC